>NC_041389.1:499505292-499519006 GCF_002162155.2 Triticum dicoccoides
GGGGGGGGGTGAATAGGTGATTTTTACAAATTCTTCACTGAGGAATTTCAGGGTGAGGAAATTCCTAAGTCACGAACAACTAGCAACGGAATAAGTACTCAGGTATAAGCATAACAAAGCAATAGCATAGTCAACATGATGAAATTAAAAACAAGCACATAGTATAGAAAGCGTAAACACAGGATAAGCAGGCTGAAGACAATGTGACTGAAGAAATTGGATTGAGGAAATAGAGAAAGTCTTCAGTCAAAGTCTTCAAACAGTAATGATCAGGTTCATCAACGCTTGAATGAGGAAATGAAAGGGTTGAGGAAATAGAACCAGTAGGCTTGGTGAAGATAATGATTTGGTAGACCAGTTCCAACTGCTGTGACAGTTGTACGTCTGGTTGGAGCGGCTGAGTATTTAAACTCGAGGACACACAGTCCCGGACACACAGTCCTCACCATATTCTCCTTGAGCTAAGATTACATAGACCTCGCCCAACACTCGTGGTAAGTCTTCATAGGTGACTTCCAAACCTTCACATACTCGGTCACTCGGCAATCCACAATTCCTCTTGGATGCTCAGACCATGACGCCTAACCGTCTGGAGGATACACAGTCCTCAAAGGTAACAAGCGCCGGTTCCACACAAGAACAATCTCTTCAGTGATGCTCAATCACTTTGGGTTTGTACATTTGGGTTTGGGATTTGGATTTTCCTCACTTGATGATTTTCACTCAAAGTACTCGGAGGATGGGATGCTCTCAATTGACAAGTGCAGTTTCTCTTGGAGCAGCCAACCAGCTAGTGGTTGTAGGGGGCGGATATTTATAGCCTAGGGAGCAGCCCGACATGATAAGACATAGATGCCCTTCAATGATATGACCGTTAGGAGGTAGGATATTTTGGACAGCAGGCGCGTAGCACAGCAACAGTCGGATTTGAGGTTCAAATTCCTCAGGGCTATCATGTTCCTCACTGTGTAGGTAATCCGCACTGGCAAATTCCTAACTCCTCATTCAGAACAAATTCCTCAGAGACCAGAAGACCTTCGTCTCTGTCAGTGAAGAAATTGACTGGACTGATATGAGGTTTCCAATGGCTTCACTCGAAAGGATTGGGTAGGTGTAGGATTTTGAGATGAGCATCACTTGGAAATCGGTTTCCTTAGTATTACCCCGACCCCATTTAACAGTACGGTGTTTCCTATGACTCAAGAAAGAGAAAATGAAACTACGAAAACAAAAGTCATCTTCAAGGTTACAACAATTTTTTCACTTTCAAAGTCTTCAGGAGAACCAAAGTCTTCATCCGAAGACATTCATTTTTAGGGGTCGACTTTCACTGTAAATATCAAACTCCTCATCGACTTATAGAGCCTGTGTACACTTACAAACATATTAGTCCCTTAACCTATAAGTCTTCAATACACCAAAATCACTAAGGGGCACTAGATGCACTTACAATCTCCCCCTTTTTGGTGATTGATGACAACATAGGTTAAGTTTTCAACAGGGATAAACATATGAATTGAAAGTGCTCAATATTTAGGAATTTGATCGCGAGACATAGAAGAACTCCCCCTGAAGATGTGCATAGTGAGGAATTTGCTTTTGAAGCAATGCACATTTGAAGAGTAGAATCATGGAGATCTCCCCTTATATCTTGTAATTCATACACACATTTAACATGTCGAATGAAGAATTTGAAATGCATGATGAAATATGGTGACTGATGTAATTCAGCATGCATGCATAACATATATGAGGAAATAGCATGCAGAAATCGTAGCAAAAGTATCAGGTCACCATCGGACTTAAGTTTACAACTCGATCAACAAACACTTCAGAAGAGCGAGAGTTGCAACTTAACAAAAAACGCCCATATATATAGACCCGCTTGAATACTAACTCAAATTTCTCCCCCTTTGTCATTAAATGACCAAAAGGGACGAAAAGTGAGGACTAACTCCCCTGAAGAATATCATCACGAGGTTGAAGGAGGAGCGCCAGTGATGTTGCGGTCGATTGTTGGAGTAGGGCCTGCCGTAGTGTCGTCCAAGTCTTCATTTTGATCGATCTCGCCCGATGAAGAATATGAGCTGGGCACCAAGGGAGGAACTTCGACTTTCTTGAATTTCTTCGCCGGTCGCTTAGACCAGCTGTAGTCCTGCTTGAAGCCCATTTGCTTGAGATCTTCATCACCGTAGAGATGAGTCAAAACAGCCCAGGTGCGATCAAAAACTTCATGGAGGTAGTAGTGGTTCTTCTTCCCTGAATTATGTGTAGCAGTCATGTTGTGAAGAATTGAACCAAACTGACGCTTGACCCATTTATGGTTGCAATTGACCTTCTGATGAAGACTGGGGAGAAGCTCACGATCAGTCGTCACCCTTGGAGTTGTGGCTTGAGGACTTTGCTTTGAGGCATTGGCGGCAAAATCATGAGTGGTAGAGTCATCATTGGTGGAATACGAGGCAGATTTGCGGAACTATCCATCCAATGGATGAATGCCCTCATCAACAATTGTAGTGGCCTTGCCCTTTTCATTAGCTGAGGAAAATGTCCGCTTGAGGACTTCAATGGGGGGCAAGTAGCTGCCATGGTTGAGTGTGTCAACCTTGTAGTTGATTGAAGACCTTGATATGAGGAATCTCATAATCCAGGGAGCGTAAGGCTTCAATTCAAAGGGAGACAGTGCAACATTTGCCATAGTCCTCATGAAGAAATCATGGTAGTTTATTGGGATACCATGCATGATATTGAATAGCAAATTATTCATGATGCCAACGACTTCTTCTGCATTAGAGTCGTGGCCTTTGATAGGACGCAATGTCTTGGTTAGAATGCGATAGACAGTCCGTGGCACATATTGCAATTCCTTCATGAGGAATTTTGTCCTTGGGGCTTCGCCTGGCTTCAGCGGCTTCATCAACACTTGCATGTAGTGATCTGTGAGTTCAGGTTCATGATACATACAACGCACACCTTCAAGGGGAGGACTGACAGGCAGGGCATGAAGCAATTCAGAGGCTGGTGCTTTGAAATGAGTGTTCTCTGTCATCCAGTCCAACACCCAAGAGTTGATATCATCATAATGTCCTGTGATGTGCAGCGTTGCATAGAATTGAACAATCAGTTCTTCATTCCAATTACATATATCGGTGCAGAAATTGAGCAGTCCAGCGTCATGAAGAACACTGAGGACTGGTGTGAAGCACGCAGTGATTCCATATCCACATGAGGAATATGCTCATGGTCGAAGACTTTTTGTCCTTATCGAAAAGCAGTGAAGAATAAAAGTTTGCTTGGCTGGCAGTCTAGAAACGCTTACTTCTAAGACGAGCAGAGTCATATGGCTTGTAGTCGGTAAAGAACACATGCTCATGCAAGAAGTCATCAGCCTTGAATTTTGGCGTCTTCGAGAATGGATTCTTCAGCTTCGGCTGAGGAATATCAGTCAGTTGCAGCACCACCTCAGGAATCACAGTCTCTAGAGCTGCATGCTGAGGAATTTTAGTTTCTGCTTCAGTAGCAGCCTGGGTCTCCATTTCTTCAGCAGCTTTGTCATCAGCACTAGTGGCGGGAATTTCTTCAGGAATGGAAGGCATAGAGAGAATTTCATCAGAGCCCATTTGAACTTCAGTAGGTACTGGGGACTGAGGAATTTGTTGTAGTGGCATGAACAAGGGAGAGCTGGGGTGCTGACATGCCCATAACTCATCATTCATCACAGGTGTGGTGCTCCCAGTGTCCACATCTTCATCTTCTTCCATTTCTTCAATGTCTGCCTCTTCAGCTGTGAACTGAGGCATTGGCGATGATACCAGAGGAGTTGAAGTGATATTGTCAACTTCAATTTCTTCATACATCTGCTCTGTCGAAGCAGCAGAAGGATTTTCTTCATCAGATTCACTTGGAATCACATAATCTTCACCAAAAGGAATGATTTCCTTTGATGGCATGCTTGAAAGAGGAACAACATCAATTGGATTTTCAAGTGAGCTTGTCAAATCATCGCCTTGTTGCGAGCTGAAGATTCTGAGGAAGTAGATGCTTTCCTTTTCTTTAGTGCAGCTCGCTCCACAGCCTTGGTTTTCTTCACTTCCACAACAGAAGGAAGAACTGGACTTGGTGTTGGTGCAGGAGGAGCAGAGGAAATTGGAGCAATTTCTTCAAGCACAACTGATGCAGTTGTCCTGACTTGTTCATCTTCTTCAGGCGCAGCTTCAGATGCTTTAGCTGGCCTGACTTGTTGTTCAGGCACAACAATAGTGGTTGCCCTGGCAGTTTCTTCAGCGGCTAGAATTTCTTCATCAGCCCTGGTGCTTGCAGTTTCATCAACAACCTGATTTTCATCAGTGGTGCTGGCATGTTCTTCAGTCGGCTGTGCAGATGCTTCATCCCGAGGAATTTCAATGTGCGTCGGATCAGTGACATTAGAAGTGAGTCCCTTCGCAATTTTGACGAATCTAACTTTGGCTCCCAGCCATTCTGCCTTGTAGGCGTTAAATTCATCACTGAGCTTTTTGATCTCATATTTCAGAGCAATGAGTTGTTCAGACGATAGCATGAGCATGTTGTCCTTCAGATAACGATGTTTCTTGTACTGGGCTTTCTTCATAGTCCTGGCTTGTTCATATTTCCATTTCTCTTCAGAGATGAAAGTCATCAACATGTGACTTTGACCAGGGGTGAGGTTTAACTCTGGCAAAGGAGTGTTTGGGTCATTGTGCCAGAGGTCAATTAAATCCAGGATCTTCTTCAGATCCAATAGAAGGGGCACAACACTTACCTTGGCTCTAGCAGCCCTTTGTTGTCTGTCCTTGATAATTTTGGCCAATTCTTCATCATCAGCTTAATCATCATCGGACGAAACTTGGAAGGCAACTTGCTTCTTGTGAGGACTTGGTCTAGTTCCTCGTCCAGCAGTGACCTTGGTCTTTAGCAAATGGGGCCTTTGGAAGACTGAGGAGGAGCTGAAGAACTTGCAGAAGCTCCTAAGGCAATTGAGATGCTTGTGGTCCTTTGGCAAGTGGCGAGATGCACGGGTGCCGAGGACTTTGCTGGAGGAGCTGAGGGTTTTGCAACCCGAGGAACTGGAGCAGCTTGAGGAATTTTTCGTGAGGGCATAGATGAGCTTGGCCGTGAGGGCATTGCTGAGCTTGGAGGTTTGCAAGCAGGCTTCTTAGGCATGGCCTTCTTGCTTGTGGTGGCCTCAGCAGCGGCAGCAGCAGAGTCTTCATTGAATTTTCGCACTGCCTCTTTGGCCTATTTGGCCAACTTGGCTTGCCGCTTGGCCCATTCATCAGCATAATCCTCACCGCGCTTGAGGCAAGTGGGATCAGCAATTTTGCCAGGTGACAAACGGAGGTCTTGGGCAAGGAGGGTTTAGAGTGAATTTATTCATATATTTTGGAGTAACATATCTGTACTCCCTCCATTCTCGTGCCATCTTTGTTCAATTTTCTGTATGCGCACCTTGCGCTCATTCTTCGTTTCCTTACCATGAGTTGCCTCATCAGCCATGCAATACCCTGCATAGATGTCAGAAGGGATCTCAAAAGCAGTGTTGACTTCCAGTTTCTTTCCTCCCTTCTAAGGTCTTTTGCCATCTGCCATTTTCTTCAGCTGAGGATTTTGAACTATTGATTTCTCTGAAGAAGTGTGGAGCTTTTCTTCGAGGAATGCTGCAAATGAGTTAAGTTGATGAGAACCTAGTGATTCAGTAGCAGGCATGTGTACCTGTGAACAGTGTATGGGTGCGAAGAATTTGGAGAGGTCATATGCGTTCTCAGAAGTTTTTGCAAAACAGAACAAGTTTGAGGAAATTGACCAGATATGTCTTGAAGAGTTTCACTAAGTGTTCTTTGACTTAGGTTCCAGAGTTGTGTGGATTGTGAAATTCACACAATTGAGGAATCTTGAGGAAAAACGTCACTTAGAGAAACAGATCAAGAACAGATGATTGTGCAAGGTGTTTAGAGTGTCGAAGTTGAAGAATAAACACCTTTTGAAGACTTTATAGAAATCATCAGGTTCAACACAGGCAGTAAAAGTAACTTTTAATTACCCTTGAAAAATAACATGACGAACTGGGAGTGTATATTTAGAAGTTCGTCTGTCCAGATCTTCCACGCCCTAACTTGGCAGAGGAAGACAGCTACGGCAGCGGCGGAGTGAAGATGCCCGCGGCTGGCGTGAGTACGATGGCGATGAGGTCGAGGCAGTGAAGCTCTTCCTCATCAGCGACGATGAAGGTAGCGGCGGCTCTAGGGCTTGAGAGCTCGAGTGAGGGGAGTGAGATCGAGCGGGGTAAATGCAGTCTGAGGAGGGTGAGGGGTATTTATAGCCGAGGTGAAAAACCGCTCGCCCGAGGAAAATGGACGAATGTGCCCCTGACCCTTCTCATCCCAGCGACATGTGTCACCCATGTACAGTGTGGTGGAGATCATGTAAGATCGTGGGTGAATAGATAACTCTTATCGTGGAATGTGTAACGGTTTGAGCAGCAAAAGCCGAAAATTCAGATAAGAATATTTTAAAGTTTCATTCTCAATTTCTTCAGCTGACAAGAACACAGTGAAGATTTTGAATGGGTTTGAAATAGAACGCACATGAAGAATTTGTGAACAGACTGGGTTGAGTTTAGCATAGAGGGGGAAAGGGTCCGATCACATTCACTTAGCAGAAAAGGCAACTTGAAGAATTAGCAATAAGTGAATGTTGTAGAGAACATAAACTCAAGTATATATATAGTCAATGAAGAACAAAGACGGAAAAAGTGAAGACAATGCAAAGCTGAAGAAATTGAAAAATTGAGGAATTTCAAAGATGAAAAAGAACTCAATTTGAAAATTTTCAACTTTGGTTGGTGGCATAACCCACCGTATAAGAATGATGATTTCAGACACTGCGTACAATTATCGTAGGGTTCTGAGAATCAAATTCTTCATTAATTTCTTCACACTTAGAGGGTTAGTCTTCATTGATTGAAGAAAAACGTTACTTCGTGTGTTGCACATCTAAGTCATCAAGTTTGCATAAGTGTTAGTATGTGTGTCATTTTCAAAGAACATTCGAAGATTCTAAGATATTTAGCTCACACCACAACATGCTAAATCTCTTCTTATCCAAGGGCTTTGTGAAGATATCGGCAAGCTGGTCTTCAGTATTTGCATGGTCGATGGAGATGTCGCCCTTCAGCACATGGTCATGTAGAAAATGATGACGAATCTAGATGTGCTTTGTCTTCGAGTGTTGAACTGGGTTATGAGCAATCTTGATAGCACCATCATTGTCGTAGTAGAGTGGCACATTCTTCACATTTATGCCATAGTCCTTGCGGGTTTGCTTCATCCATAGCAATTGAGCACAGCAAGATCCAGCAGCAATGTACTCAGCTTCAGGAGTAGAGAGTGAAACGTAGTTCTGCTTCTTTGAGGACCAACATACCAAGGATCGTCCGAGGAAATGACATGTGCCTTACATTGACTTGCGGTCCACCCGATCTCCAGCATAGTTAGAGTCTGAATATCCAATGAGATCAAAGGAAGAGCCCTTGGGATACCATAATCCAAGTGTTGGTGTGTGAGCTAGATATCGAAGAATATGCTTCATAGCCTTATGGCGTGATTCCTTCGGTGTAGCTTGAAATAGAGCACACATGCAAACACTAAGCATAATATCCGGCCTAGATGCACATAGGTACAATAAAGAGCCAATCATGGAGCGGTATACCTTTTGATCAAAGTCTTTACTATTTTCATCAGTGCTTAGATGGCCATTTGTAGGCATAGGAATTTTGACGCCTTTGCAATCTTGCATGCCAAATTTCCTCAACACATCCTTGAGGTATTTTTCCTGAGATATGAATATGCCATTGTATTATTGAAGAATTTGAAGACCCAAGAAGAATTTCAACTCTCCCATCATAGACATTTGATATTCCTCACTCATCATATAGGCAAATTCATCACTGTAATGTTGGTTAGTACATCCAAAGATAATATCATCAACATATATTTGGCACACGAATAATTCATCATCATATGCTTTGGTGAAAAGAGTTCACTACAAAAAAAAAGACACATCCGTGACATTTTGGGCCGAACGGATTTTTTTTCTGTCATACATATGACACTTCTATGACGATAATTGTGACAAAACCCGGTATCATCATAGATGTGGTGGGCTCCTACTTCTATGAAAAAAAATCATGACAGAAAATGGGCTTTTCGTCCTGGGCGGGCCGGAGACGCAGCTGCATGACATTCTTTGGGCCGTCCATGACGAAAAAAACCATGGTAGAAGCGAGGGCGAGGAAAATTTCAGCGAGTTCCCGGTTACGGTGGGCGGTCGGAGGCCGAGCGATGTGTGTTTCTCTCGTACACGTACGCGTGTGTGTGCGAGGCGTTGGCTCTAACTGAACCCGAGCGAGGCGTTGGGCTCTAACTGAACCCGAGCCATTGCACTGCAGGCTACGGGTTACTGAACCCGAGCGATCGATCGATGGCTGCTAATGAACCCGATCGAGCGATTCCTTCGCTACTGCTGCTAACTAAAGCCGATCGATGTTGCCTCTATGGATGAACAGTGAGCGTTGCGGGGGGTTTGGATGAACAGTGAGCGGTGGGAGTGGATGAACAGGACCCCGATCGATCGAGCCGGTTGGGGCTGGATGAACAGGACCCCGTGGAGGGCTGGATGAACAGGACGACCCCGTGAAGGGCTGGATGAACAGTAGATGGTGGAGGGGTGGATGAACAGTAGCCCCGTGGAGGGGTGGTTGAATAGGAGCCCGTGGAGAGGGGTGGTTGAACAGTGGCTGGTGGAGTAGCGCGCGGTGGAGGCTGGATGAACAGGAGCCCATGGATGAACAGTCGTAGGTGGAGGCTGGAGGAGGTCGACGGTGGATGAACAGTAGCCCGTGGAGGCTGGAGGAGGTCGACGGTGGAGATGAACAGTATCTTGTGGAGTCCCGTTTTGCGGTACGCCAGACCCCTCCCGATAAACAGGACCCCCGTTTCAACCGTAGCGCTCCAACAGAAGTCTGTTTCATCCAGTTTGCGGTACGCCACACCCCTCCCAATCAACAGGACCCCCGTTTCAACCGTAGGAGGTCCGTTTCCTCTGTTTTGCGGTACACCACACCCCTCTCGATTGAACAGGATCCCGTTTCGAACGTGGCCAGTCGAACACAAGGCCGTTTCCTCCGTTCTGTGGTACGCCAGGCCTCGTTTCCATCGTCTGTTCCGTCCAAGCCCTCCCGATGAACACGACGACGCATTCCATTCCGACCCACCGGTTGGCTCCCCATGAACACGACGACGTCGCTGTTTCTCCGTTCCGACCCAGCCATGTACACGAGCCCTGGTCGTACATATATATGCGCGAGTAGGCGTTTGAGACCCCGCCCGTATGTACGTACGTGGCCGTATTTTCTTTCTTGCAACCTGGCCGTTGTACGTACGTGTACATGCTACGTGCGCGCCTCTACTATGCCACGTGTGCGCCTCTACTATGACACGTGCGCACTTCTACATCCACCAGTATGTACGTACACGTTCGTGACCAGAATGACAACGCTACGTACGCTTCAACCAGGTGGGTCCCGACTGTCAGGCACTTCCTTGTGTGCGAAGATGTAGCTGGTGGGTCCCAGCAGTTAGGGGGGCGAATCATTTTTTTTGCACGGACACACTTCCTTACGTAAGAATATGTAGCTGGTGGGTCCCAGCAGTCAGGGGGGCGAATCGTTTTTTTTGCCCGGACGCACTTCCTTGCGTGCGGAGATGTAGCTGGTGGGTCCCAGCAATCAGGGGGAAACATTTTTTTCATGAAATATGGTGGCCCGTCCGGTGGGTCCCTGCTGTCAGGTGGACGAATCATTATTTTCCGCGTCATAAGGAGGCACTTCCTTGCTCCGGCCGTGGACCCAGCTGTCAGCCTCTCCACGTACAGTCCACGTCCGATGGAAGTCGTTCCTTGACCATGTTGACCATGCCGCGTCGAGAGCAGCACGGCGAGGCTTAGGAAGGGGATGACTCGGAGCTAGGGAAGACACAACAGTGGATGCCCACGTGAAGAGGAGTACGAGGGTCCACCAGTTCGGCTGCGGTGTGAGGTTGCTGTCGCTGCAGAATAACAGGGGGTGTGGGTGAGTAGAGGGATGTCCTGGCCAGCGGTGGGAGTAGTAGGGGGCGGTGAGGCCTCCGCGGCATCACAGCGGGCCACGGGAGGCAGGAGCAGGCGGCACGACCGGCGCTACTTTGGGCGGCTGGAGCAAGAAGACCAGAGGTTGAAGAAGCACTATGGCCGTTGGATGGACATCATACGGTCACTGGAGTATTGACTAAGTTGACAAAGCCCTCCGTCCCGGTCAACTTAGTAGGCCCACAAGTCAGCCACCCACTATGGTGGGTCCCAGCTAGCAGGGGGTATTCATTTTTTGTGCGTAATAAGGAGACACTTCCTTGTGTGCGGAGATAGCTGGTTGGTCCGACCTGTCAGCGGGGGGGGGGGGGCATGTTTTTTTCGCGAAATACAGAAGCCCTTCTGGTGGGTCCCAGATGTCAGTGGAGGAATCATTATTTATCGCGTAATAAGGAGGCATTTCCTTGTGTGCAGCCGTGGACCCAGCTGTCAGCCTCTCCACACACAGTCTACTTCCGATGGTGTCGTTCGTTGACCATGTTGACCATGCCATGCCGAGCGCATCCAAGGTGGTGGACGAGGGCGAGGCCCCGGACAGCAACGAGCCAGAGATGGGAAGACGCGGGAGTAGAGTCGCAGACGGAGAGGTGTACGAGGGTTAACTGGTTCTAGTGCGGTGTGGTTCGGTAGTCGATGGAGCAGAACAGGAGGTGTGGAGGGGTGGAGGGATGGCCTGGCCAACGGTGGAGTAGCGCTTCATAGCAAAGCGTGCTAAGCAGAGCTGGTAGTAGCAGGAGGTAGGAGGTGGTCCTGGCGGTGCTGGAGGAAGAAGACGAGAGATTGAAGATGGATGCCAGTCGTTGGATGTAAATCCAACGGCTAACATGTCAGAATCATTTGTTGACTAAATTGACAACGACTTGCGTTGGCTTTGACCTATTGGCCCACATTTCAGCCTCCAAAAATGTGGCACGTATTCAACCCATTTTTTCAGAATTTACAGTCTTTTTTTTGCGCGGTAGAATTTACAATCAATTTGAATATATTTTTTTGAATTACAACCATTAGTTGGGCTGGGTGAACAAATTATGTAGCGTCGATGCGGCCCATTTATTTTATTTCCTAAAAAATTACAGGCCATTTGCACTTTCTCGAAATACACGATTTTGCTGGGCTGATTCTAATTCTAATGTTGGGTTGGGCCAGCAATGTTATCAAAAAATAAAAAGGGGATGAGCATTTTGTTATAAATATATTTAAATAATAAGTGATATTATTACATTCGTCCTTAAATCTTACCAAGCTTTTGTACACAATCACTAGGATTTTCGTGCCAAAACAATCCATGATTTTATTGTTAAGAAATTATTTTTATAAGTTAATAAGATGTGGGATATTGTTTTCTTACATATGTAAGTATCTGTTAAATATATGATGACAATAAAAATAATATATAATAACATATAAAATATTTTAAATATATATAATATAGTTATAAGGGAAACATAAGTTGGACCTGGCATTCCTATTCTTATATAGAAAAATAGAACAGACCTCTGTGTTTTCTTCAAAAAATACATAAATTGGGCTGCCGATATTCAGGAAAAATAAAACTTCGGATGGGAGGTCCATAGGCCGGTCGATACATGACGGTCCTAAAGAAAATACAAACAGGCCTATGGACCTCCCATCCGAGGTCGTGGGCTGCGCATGTTAAAAATGAAAGCCTAGACGGGGCAGCCCAAAACCACGTCCAACACTTGCCAAAACTTCGTCCCTCATTTTCTCTGTGTTTCGCACACTCGACATTGTGTGGGCATTTTGACTGTGCATCATATGAAGATGTGCTATGCATGAATGTTGATCAACATGATGTTACCTGGCTGGTAGTTCTGTTTTCCACCATGAATAAAACTTCCAACATGATGTTAACCCTATTTGAAAAGGCCATGTTAATATAAATGCTCTGCCTCTGAAAGTTGTAGTTTCTTATCTAAAGCTGAACTTGCAGTTTCTTATCTGAAACTGAAACTTGCAGTTTCTTCTCTGAGAATCACATTGTCTGCACTTTTATACTCCTATGAAACTACATTTTTTAAGTGCTAAAAATAGATCTCTAGAATTCATAAAATACTTCATATGCTCAATACTGCAAATCTGAAATTCAAAAGACATTCATATCTGAAAGTACTCTCAAAATACACAACACAAAACACAATTCACAACCTGCAAATACTGACAACCCTAAGCTCCTCCTGACAATTCACAACCTGCCCGACTATTGGGCTGGGGGGGGGGGGGCAGTCCCCTCCTATTCCTCGGCGGCAGACAGCCGCCCCGTGAGATGATATGAACGGCGAGGGAGACGATGGCGGGGAAGTTTCGTCGGGCCAACTGATTTTCTCCTCTTGCAGTTGGGTTCGGTCGACGAATACTCCACCGGCTCGCTCTGGCAGGACACCCTCACAAACGGCACCCTGTAGATGCTCAATCCTTCAATCTCTGGTGCATGCTCCATCTAGGATCGATACTCCCACCACCGCTCCATCACGATCGGATTCGGTGAATCTATTTGCTCCATGGCCTAGAGGAGCAGCTCTATGTACTCCGGCGCGACTCCCTTCGGGAGTATCACCGCCTTTTTGCTCTGTTGTAGATATTTGGCCATGGATGTCACCGTCGCCGCTAGTTGGTCCTTGTTGTCAAACCAAGACTGTATCTCCAACATCCTAGCTAGCTTCACATGGTCGCTGTCTTCGATCCTCACGTATCGGTTGTACTCCTCCATCGATCTACTTCTCCACAACACCTTCACTCACCGGTGGTGGTTTTTGAATGGAAGAGGAGAGGAGCAGCGCTGGTTTTGGATTAGAACGGGAGAGGAGCGACGCTGGTTTTGGACTGGAACATGAGAGGAGGGGCGGTGGTTTTGAAATGGAAGAGGAGAGGAGTGGTGCTGGATTTAGATTGGAATAGGAGAGGAGCGGCGGTGGTTTAAGAGGAGAAGAGTGGAAGAGCGGCGCTGGTCTTGGAAGTATTTTTTTTGTTGTTTTGCGTATTGTGGGTCAAAGTTTGACCACGTACTGTATTTGACAAGCAAAATGTGAATGCACGTCACCAAAAATTGTATCGTTTGGTTCGTATCTGAATGTACTTTCAAATTATATTATTTTTGCAATGTATAACATATATTTTATGTGTGAAAATCGTGGTCAATTATGACCCAGAATAAAAGGGAGACTAGTTAATGTGGGGTTGCTTTCTTAAGTGAAGGGTAAATTGATTTTGATTTTGATCCAGTCACAGCGTGCCGGCCCTCTCGTCCAATCCTAAATCGCTGTCGCACGCTCCTCTCCCTCTTCTCCATTGCAAAACCACCTCCTCTCCTCTCCATCATCTCCATTCCAAAACCACCGTCTCGCCTCTCCCTCTTCTGATCTAATCCATTGCAAAACCACCTCCTCTCCTCTCCATCATCTCCATTCCAAAACCACCGTCTCGCCTCTCCCTCTTCTGATCTTCTCCATTGCAAAACCACCTCCTCTCCTCTCCATCATCTCCATTCCAAAACCAC
>NC_041389.1:499519255-499546431 GCF_002162155.2 Triticum dicoccoides
GCACACTCCTCTCCCTCTTCTCCATTGCAAAACCACCTCCTCTCCTCTCCATCATCTCCATTCCAAAACCACCGTCTCGCCTCTCCCTCTTCTGATCTTCTCCATTGCAAAACCACCTCCTCTCCTCTCCATCATCTCCATTCCAAAACCACCGTCTCGCCTCTCCCTCTTCTGATCTTCTCCATTGCAAAACCACCTCCTCTCCTCTCCATCATCTCCATTCCAAAACCACTGTATCGCCTCTCCCTCTTCTCTATTGCAAGACCACCGTCTCGCCTCTCCCTCTTCTCTATTGCAAGACCACCTCCCATCTTCCAAAGCTAGCACCGGACCACTCAGAAGGACATCTATGGAGAGGATGCAGCAGCGAATCAGGCAGATCACCGGCGGCGACCAGGCAAAGTTAGCCAGGTTGAAGGAGATCCTTAGTTGGTTTGACAATGAGTGGGAGATTTCGAGGACGGTGCAGGCCATGTGGCAATGTATGCGAAAGAGCGAGACGGCGGCGATGAGGGCGGCGATGTACATGTACTCCTCGGCGGCAGTCAGGCCGCAGTCCTCCGAGTTCATCGAGTATCTCCTCTGGGCGATGGAGCAGACAAATTCGCCCGAGGCGACAGTCAGGCGGAGGTGGTGGGCGTACAGGTCGAAGGTCGAGCACCCAGAGGATAACGAATCGATCAAGTATGGTGTGCCGTTCGTGAGGGTGCAAAGCCAGCCGGAGCCACGGGAGTATTCATTCTCCCACCACAAGAGGAGGCCGGATGGCGCGACGTCGCTTCCCCGCCGTTCTCCACGGTTCCCTTGACGCTCGCCTCATTTCAATGGCGGCGGTAGTGTTTAAGGTAAGCTTCGGACTAACCTAATCTTCCACCTGCTGATGCTTACAATCAGTGTGACAGCTAATGAAAATCATGCTTACAATCAGTCTCCGAGTACTACGCCAATCACCCTAAAATAGCCCTGGACCTTTGGGTCAAAGTTGTGACACAGTTTACAAATAAAGAAAAATAGATTGGTGCTTCTTTCAGAAAAGAGTACTCCCTAGAAAACTGCCAATATAAGCTACTAGTATTTGGTTAGAGGATTTGCTGCCAAGAAAGATCTGTCCACAGAGAATGCCACACATCCCACTGGTGAAGGTGGATGCCAATGCGTGCATGCAGCATGGTTGGTGTCGGTAATTTTTACTTGGCACACCTCGCACTCTGCATATATGCCGGTTCCATACGTACATTTGTGCAGTTCCACCAAAATGCAGCTGAATAACCCTGTTTGCACAGATAATGAAAAAGCGTGATTACATTATAGTGGCACTAGTTGATGAAACACACAAAATAAATAGAAGAAAATATAGCGATAGTATCATAGTATGCCATGCTGCGAGGGCGAGATGGGCCCTGCGACGCCTCATACGGTACACCTCATACTGGACATCGTCCCAAGTCTCCCAGATACGCCTTCTGCCAGTGATGAACATCAATGTACAGCGGTAGTACAAGGAGGCGCCTTGAGACATTCTAATCTCTATTTTTGTACATATCAACTAAAATTAAGCACCCCAGTTTGCAGAAATGCTTAAACATTAACAATGGGACTAGTTGATGAAACATACATTAACAAAGAGAAGCACTTTCTTTATCTACATTGGAAATGAAATGATAGAAATGACACTCGCTCTATTTTAACTATATTATTACTTCGTTTTATCAATGACACTAGGGTCGAGCATGTGGCAAACAAGGTGTACCGTGCGTCGCAAGGATGGAGGCCGGGGGTGCTTAGACTGGGATGCTGAAGCTGGCTCTTTCAGTCACCAACATGGATGATTCAATTCATGGGACCTTTTGGTGCAGTTCACCTAAAATGAAGCAATGTCCCGTGAGCTAGCAACTTCTTCTTCAATTTTTTTTAAGAAAAGGGCTCCAGCCCCGGTTCCATTTCCATCAGAAAACGAAACCCACGGAGCTTCTTCTTCATTAGTTGCAATAAAATTGAGCAACATCAAGGTTGGTTGTGAAGTTCCTGGAATGCTCAACTATAATTTGGATATCATTTGTGCAGTTCAACTAAGATCGAGTGTGAAATGTATATCTCTGTTTGCACAAAAAAGGTGGAAAGGAGGGTGATTAACAAGTGATGAAACATGCATCAAATGAAAAGAAGCATGTTCCTTATCTGAATGGCAATCCTACAAGGACAGTAGCAATTTCTAAAGCAGTGGCATTGCTAGATATTAGTGTGGACATTAGGATTAACTATGACAACCATTAAATACGACATTACTTTGGGCACGGGAGAGTAGGCGGACCAGGACAGTTGCATTTCTAACGAAAAGAACCAACTTATCTTAATGGGAAATTAAGCAGGACATGTAAAAAAGTGACATTGATTCATATTACTGGAGGCATTACATTGAAAACAACATTGGTTTAACGTGTCCTTACTTTTAACAGTGCGACTACTACATTTTACCAGTGGGATTACATAAGAGTGGCTCGGGGCAACAAACATCAGAACAGGATATCTAGGTTGGTCCCATTTTTGTTCGATATAGCCACCTTATACTGTGTGAGGCTAGCAACTCTAGTGCTGGACTTACTCTGTTGACTTGTCCCCCAGTCCCCACTTTCTTTCCCTTTTCAACCAACAGACCGGGTTTATATTGAGTTTGTACTGCGTTTCCCTTTATTTCCCTATTAGACCTAGAGACCAGTTGGATAGGCAGTCTCTGCTACTTTTCGCCCCCATTATTTCCTCTTTCGACCAAGTCCTAGATTCAGGTAACAAATCCTCCCCCACCCCCACCCCCTTTCTTCCTTGTTTGAACCAAGTAGTACTAGATTCGAGTGCATGAAGTAGTTTTACCTCTTAAACATAAAAAAATTAGGTGGTTTTCAAACAGCCGATCAATCCTATCTATGAGGGGGCCTGAGAAATAGTAGAAGATACAAATGCAGCGACGTCAGGAGCTCTGGAAGTAGAGCAAGGACGGTTTCGAAGGAAGTTATACCTGATGGTCGCCGGGATGTCGCTAGGTGGGCGGCAGGAGGCCGGATCTGCCCACACTACGGCAGCAAGGAAGAAGGGGTCGGAGGCCCTCCCTCTCCAGCGGTGCTTGGGAGAGAACGGCAATGCAGGCTGATCGGGACGCGCCCAGCAGTGGGAAAGAGCCATCGCCGAGGACGATCACGTGAACGTTGCACCTTCTCAACTTCCCCGGCGGAGAGGATCCGGCTGGATCTGTGACCAGCGGTGAGCAGAGAGAGAGAGTGTGTGTGGCCACCGTTGTCGTGTTTAGATTTGGAGAGGCCGAGACAGTGTGAAGAGAGCAACACTAGCAAGCAAGCGCGGAGGCTCCTGCCTATATAGTGGAGTAGTACTAGTTTTCTTTTGTCTACCGGAGCCGGCTTGACCTCGTCAATGACTGTTGAGAAGTCTTCATGCACGTGGCCCGGAGGCGCATTTGTCGTCATTTTGATCTAAAGCGCCGGATTATAACATATAACACGAAAAAAATGCCACATGACAAGAAATCATAACCTCACTGCCCAAAGAAGACAACATGAATCCCGACGGACAAACTAGACGAGGAAAAAAGCTCAAATTAAAGATAAACTCGTAGAAAAGGGGTCCATCGATAGATGTCCTAATTAACATAGCCAGCTTGACCTAAATGGCTGCCGAGTAGTCTTCATGCATGTGCCCCCAATGACTAGCCCAACTCAGTTGTCGCTGTTTAACCCTCGCAGTGATCCGAAGCACATGACACCTAATTTTCTGAGATGACAAGAAACCTTTTTTTAGATTTCTCACCACAACTACAACCATGTACAACATAGCCTGCACGATATGTAGACGATACCCAATCCAGGCGTGTCTTCTGGAGTCTGGTCACATGCATGGACGAACTGATCTTCCGTGTCTTGCAGGGATCGTCCAGGCACCAACGTAGTACAACACTTCTCTAGTACTATCGCTCGTCTCCCTCTTCTATTAAGTCACCCGACTTGCGGGGCCGGGGAGTGTGCCTATGGTCGGTTCTCAATTGCCATCCCACATGTGTGTGCAAACGCAATATGACACGCGTTCCATTCGGAGAGCAGCGTGCCAGACCGACCGACCGTCTGGGGTGCGACGCGAACGCGACGGGCATGTTGGATACTCCGTACATGTGTACCGCCGTTTTCTAGAGGCTTTGCACCATGGCGCAATCCGTGGATACAAAATTATTATACTCTATACTATTTAAAAGTCGAGGGCGGGGTGAAAGCACAAGTGCTCCCTAGGTGGTTTTGGTAATTAATGTCAACATATCTCTTGTTGGACTAACACTTTTATCTAGTATATTTCAGACAAGTTCAACAATGAAGTGGCATGGACTAAAGGACATGGAACTCCTTCAAGATGCTAAGGACAAAGGATTGGCTAAAGCTTCAAGCTCAAGACTCTTCATTTTACATTTTAGTGATCCAAGATCACATTGAGTCTATAGGAAAAGCCAATACTATCAAGGAGGGATGAGGTGTTGCTTAATGAGCCTCTTGCTTCAAGTGCTTAGTGATATGCTCAAAATACCCTCAACTACTTTCCCACTTCCACACATATGTCCTAAACCCAAATCCAAAATCGGCCACATCGATTCTTTCTATCCGGCGCCACCGAGTTTGGATGTCTTAGCCACTGCCACAAACCCTAGGCAAATCGGTCTCACCGATAGGGATCTCGGTCTCACCAAGATGGGATTGTAATCTCTCTGTGTATGTCCATTATCAACATCGGTCTTACCGAGTTTGAGCAATCAGTACTACCGAGATTACAATGCAAACTCTCTGGTTAACTTATTACCAAAATCGGTCCCATCGAGTTTGATAATCGGTCCCACCGAGTTTGCCTGACCAACTCTCTGGTTAGCTAATTACCAAAATCGGTCTCACCGACTTTGTGTTATCGGTCTCACCGAGATTACGTTATGCCCTAACCCTAACCATATCGGTCCTACCGAGTTGCATTTTGGTCCCACCAAAAATCCTAACAGTCACTAAATTTGCTAAATCGGTCTGACCGAGTTTGTTGATTCGGTCCCACCGAGTTTGGTAAATTGTGTGTAACAGTTAGATTTTGTGTGGAGGCTATATATACCCCTCCACCTCCTCTTCATTCGTGGAGTGAGCCATCAGACTAAACCTACACTTCCAACTCACCATTTCTGAGAAAGAACCTCCTACTCATATGTTGAGGCCAAGATATTCCATTCCTACCATATGAATCTTGATCTCTAGCCTTCCCCAAGTTGCTTTCCACTCAAATCTTCCTTCCACCAGATCCAAATCCTATGAGAGAGAGTTGAGTGTTGGGGAGACTATCATTTGAAGCACAAGAGCAAGGAGTTCATCATCAACGCACCATTTGTTACTTCTTGGAGAGTGGTGTCTCCTAGATTGGCTAGGTGTCACCTGGGAGCCTCCGACAAGATTGTGGAGTTGAACCAAGGAGTTTGTAAGGGCAAGGAGATCGCCTACTTCGTGAAGATCTACCGCTAGTGAGGCAAGTCCTTCGTGGGCGACGGCCATGGTGGGATAGACAAGGTTGCTTCTTCATGGACCCTTCGTGGGTGGAGCCCTCCGTGGACTCGCACAACTGTTACCCTGCGTGGGTTGAAGTCTCCATCAACGTGGATGTATGATAGCACCACCTATCGGAACCACGCCAAAAAATATCCGTGTCTCCAATTGCGTTTGAATCCTCCAAAACCCTTCCCTTTACATTCTTGCAAGTTGCATGCTTTACTTTCCCCTGCTCATATACTCTTTGCATGCTTGCTTGCTATATGTTGCGAATGTTAAATTTGTGCCTAAACTTCACTTAAACTTAAAGAATCCTAAAAAATGCAACTTTGGTACTTAGTGTCTAATCACCCCCCCCACTAGACACCTCTTCTCTAGGTCCTACACGGGGCTTTTCCTGCGCGATAGGAGGCGGGGCAGTTCCGCTTAGTCGGTTCGACAGAGACGCGAGAAGACGAGGGAGTAGGCTGCTGCAAATGTAGGGCTGTGTGATTTGACATCGAGTTACTGCTGGACAGGTGGGCCCCCGTGATTTGACTTGCCATTATCATTTTAACTGCGGTGCTATGACCGGCATGAGTCTCCCGATTCCTGACCACCTCCATACAGGTGCCTCTCCCAATGCTCCACCATGTAGACTGTAGTAGAGGCTGGCTCTTACATGAGAGCCCACTTCTCCACTTTTTCCTTGCCTCTCTTTCCTCCACATATGCAAAAATGCCATGTAAAGCGCACTATTGTACTTAGATTGGTCGTAATGGGGAGTATCATATACTAGTATCATGCATAGGATACTTTTGTATGATACTACATCCGTAATGCATAGTATCATGTGTTGGTATCATAGGATAGTTTATTTATTGTCATGCATGACACATAGTAGCACATCATTTAATATGATACTACAGTATCATATTATGATACTCAACTCTCTCTTTTCTTCATTTAATTCGACATCACCTCATCAAGATTGCATAGTTAGCATGCATGATACTACTCCCATTACAAGCATCCTTACTTGCTCCTACAGGTGCTAAGCTTGCCACATAGGCATAAAGTCTGATGTGGCAAGTTAATCAAGAAGAGAGAGACTAGTTTGGTGACCCAAGGAAGAAACGGTGATAAGCGCGTGTACCTAGGTGAAAAGACAATTTTGAGTCTATAGCTAATTAAATGAAGCAAACTTAGCAACACCATTTCATTGGAAGAGGTCACTCCTTGGCAAATGCAATAAATACTAGTACTCCCTGTGTCCTAGTGTTAAAAATGTTCTTATATTATGGGACGGAGGGAGTATGAAGAAAGAGATACAGAGGAGTAAAATAAATAAATACACTTATAGCCAACCTTATAGCCAACCTTGTTGTAGTATGAGTGACTAAGTGATGACTATGTATGACATGCCAACATCAGATAGCCTAACGCACCGTGTTAAATCTCCAAGGGCGCGACCGCGCGAGCGACGCGATGGTCATGGTAGGCGCGACCATGATATGGGCTGCTGGCAGCCCTTGGATCTGAGATCAAATGGTCGCATGCTAAGTTGTTGAAAATTTGCAGAATAACCCTCCAGGACAGGATATTCACCCATAGGTCTAGAATCACGCCATGCAACCATTTGATCTCTGATCCAAGGGCTCTCAGAAGCTTGTATCATGGGAGAATGGAAAGCCACTACCCTGTCGTTCGCACGTTGGCAGTTCGCTCCTACTCGTCCCCACACGTCCTTTAATACTACGGCGGTTCGCTCCTAGTCGTCTCGTCCATTCACATTACGGCAGTTCCACTAATCCTAACCCTCCTCCCAAATCCATGGCGTCCCAAATCTCCACGATCGGCAGTGAGTACAAGGTTAGAACCATCACCGGTGATGAGTTCGACGTCATCTACACCCGTTCTTCCGCGACGGTGAAAGGATGCCTTTCTCGCTTCAGACGCATGTTCGAAAACTCAAATGATGAGTGGGTCGCTAGGCTAGATGTTGAGTACACCACAGTCCTGGGACGAGAGAAGGATCTAAAGGACGAAGAGAGGAAGAAGCCCGCCATGATCCAGGTTTGCATGCATGACTTATGCTTGGTCTACCACATATGCCATGCCGATGTTGAATGCCTGGATTTTAAGGACTTCCTCGAGAGCAACCTAGTAAAATTCGTTACTGTAGACTTTGGGAATGACAAAGAAGTCTTGGGTCGGATAGGCCTCGTTGTAGGCAACCCCTTCGACCTCCAGAAGAATCGGCTGGTGTCCTCTCGTCAGCCTTCAATGCTGACCTTGGTAGGAGCCATGGTTCATCCTTCATACGGTAAACTGGAGAAACCTCCATACATGTTTCATCATTATGCATGGTAGCGGAATGTACTAGATATAGACCACCTCCACTACGCTGCAATGGATGGCTACCTTTGTTTCAATATCTACAAGGGTTGGATGAAGAGCAAGAGCCAAGTGTGCATTTCAAGCAAAGAAGTATTGGCCAAGAGGAAGAGGGACAAGGACGAAGTCGAGGACGTGGACGAGGACTCCTCCGAGTGAGTAAGGTGTCAGTATTGTTGCTCATGGTGGTTCTAATGCAGTGTCTACCGAAATAGTTGCAAAGTTTAGTTTCAGGTGTGCTTAATTTAATTTGAGGGGTGTGTTGTGCTGAGCCCCCAGCAGAACTATGTTATGTTTCTTCTCGTTACTTTAACTCTTCAGTACATACATACTACTAGTATTTCTTACATTTCATCTTTTAGTTGGTATAGTACTACCACTCGTTTCTTCACATTATATACGTACAATATATATGGCCAACATCATATAGCGAGCAGTTTAGTTGTCAAAGAATTTCAGGGTGCTTAGTTTTTTCAAAGAATTCCAGGATGCTTAGTTTTATTTGAGGGGTGGGTTGTGCTGGACACCATTATTGTGACTAGCCTTTTTAATAGTATTATATGCATAATTTGGCGACGAGCGCTCTCTATATGTACCACCTTTTTTTTAGTTTCAAGTTTTGCTCCATGGCGCAATCCATCGATACTACTGATGTACAAAAGTATACATTTTTTAAAAGGCTAGAGGGCGGGGCAGTCTAGCTTGGTCGGTTTCACAAGATGCGAGGGCCTTTGTGATTTGACGGCTCATTACTGTTGGAATGCGGGGCCTTGCGATTTGACTGCTTGTATAAATGCGCCGACGACCTGAGGAGGAGCAAAGAACCGTGCGGTATACTCAAGTTTTCCACTGGAGTAGTACTGCGATGAAGGAGCACGAAGCACGGCAGCCCAGTGCCATATGGCGATAAAAATGATCTAATTTGCTAGTCATCTCATTGTTAGCATTGTTCTATTCATTCCTTAAAAAACATTGTTCTATTCATGCCTCGCAGAGAACGTGACACATGCGGCGAAACACCCGAAGCAAAAGATGAAACACAGGAGCAAAAGAAGAAGGAAGATTATCACCCCAAATGATCTAATTCTCCGCGAAGTCGTAACTGCTTCTTCATCGCCTCCACGACCTCCATCTCCTTGCGCGTCTCCTCCGCCATCTTCTTCATTCTATCCATGACGCGGGATTTCTCGACACGAGCCTTCATCATCTGTTCCACGGCCGCATTACGTACCTTGAGAGCAGTCGGGTGCTCGATGCGGAGCTTCGCCAACTCCTCCTTCTGTTCCATGATGAGGGCCTGCAGCATCTTCATCGAGGAACTACTATTCTCATGCAGCTTCTTCCAGTCGGCATTCTTCTCCTTCAACAGGTCGATCTCGTGGCAGAGCTTCACCTTGTCCTCCTGAAGTCGCAGGATTTCGCCGGTCGCCTTCTTCTCCGAGGCAATGCTCTTCTTCAGCAGCATCACCAACCCGGCGGTCAACTCCCCCTGCTTATTGAGCTCAGCGGGCATGTCATCGAGGCTCTCCTTCAGCAACTACATCAAGCCTTGGATGAACTCCTTCTGCTTATTGAGGTGCTTATTGAGCTGATCGGGCATGCCGTCGAGGGATAACGACTCCAGCTCCGCCGGCTCGGCATGTTTGCCTCCGTGGCTAGGGCGCTCCTGGGAGCCATCGCCTGCCCGTGAGAGATCTTTCGAGGTCTTTGCGTGGCGGTGAGCCCTCTTTTTTTCGTAGCCTTGGTTGCCGCTCCCTTGTTACGAACAGTTCTCGACCTAGAGCTTTGCTCACCGGCCATGGCAACGACGGACGAAGAAGAAGCACTTATGAGGAGGAAAGGTAGAGTAATTTTCGGTTAGGTAGTTCCCCTTTTTATAACCTGAGTACTAGCACTAGTACTAATACCTGCGTAGTGGGAACACATTCAGGTTTGGTACGTACTAGTAGGTGTGAGCGGGCTTTCGAATGTGATGGGAACAAGGTAAAGATTAATTGATGGTTTTGGTTTCGAGGCCCAAAACGGCTCCCGATGAGTTTAGCGGAACATAAATTTCAAGTACTACACCACTCAAATGCGTAAATACTTCCTCCATTCCTAAATATAAGTCTTTGTAGAGATCCACTAGGTGGACTACATACAGAGCAAAATAAATGAATCTAGACTTAAAATGCATCTATATACATCCGTATGCGGTTTACAGTGAAATCTCTACAAAGACTTACATTTAGGAACGGAGGGAGTATTATGTTAGTGTCAAAAAGTGGCACAAAATACGAAGGAGACCAATGTAAGTACTACTAGCAACCCACGATTTAACTACTCGCATGCGCACAGTGGAGTAATAATGTCTTTCTTCCGCCCTCACGTCCACTCAATTTGCATGCCCTGTATTAATTGACCATCAATGAAGTGAACGACTTTACACGCGTCAAATTATCACATGGGATGGATCTCGGTACAAAATTGCGTCTGCCCGTGTACCAGCGTGTGCGTGGGAGGGAATGAGTGCGTGCATGGCGTGCATGCACATCTTTGCTTCGTGCATGTACCGCCAGTATGGCTCAGGGAGGACGAGTACATTCTTCTGGAACCAGCAGCACGTCACTGTGATCAATCCACACAAGGAGGTCGTGCCAACGCCTCCACATGTGCCACGTGGCTTCATGAACTGTAAGAGAGACACTGTGTAGCGTGCCATTAGTATTCTAATTTACGTGTTTTGCACATACTCTATGTACTAGTAAGGTACACGTGCATTGCACGCATCAGATTTTACAACCAAATTATGAATAAATACCACACTATAGCATGTAAGCTCTGAGTCATATATGCCTGATGTAGCCCTTCGTTTAATTCTTATAGTTCATCTCATTCAAAATCAATTAGTTTTTATAAAAAAGCTAAGAACGCGGGAATAGGAAAAACGTGGGATTATAGTGGAATGTCGTCTTGAATCCTACAGGATTATACGAGTGTTTGATTGTGCATAGAAAAAACACAGAATTCTTTCAAAGAGCTTTGAGTGGATGGGATGTTTCCTATGAAATCTAGTGCAAATGAATCATATGGAAAATTTCATATGGGTTACAATCCTACGAATCAAACAACCAAGATAGGAAAAATTCCTAATGATTAGAATCCTCCAAAATTCCTTTGAGAATCCTTTGAATCAAAGAAACCCTTAATCTATTTTATGATTCATGGAATTGTGCGTTGTAAAGCATAAAGTAAAAAAAATGGCAATTCAACTAGAAAACGAGCATGTTAGCTATATATGTGGGTGTATTAGCTATATATGTTAATCCTATATAGGGAGGTATAGATTGATCGATGTGGACGTAGGAAAGAGGGCGAGACCTCACTAGATATATCGATTGATCGGTTTGTGTGGAAAACTATGAAAGACCTAGCTATATACACACATACATAGAGGAACATTGATCGTTACGCATGCACATGTGAGATATAAAATGCCCGATGTCGGTGTCAAAACCGGCAGATCTCGGGTAGGGGGTCCCGAACTGTGCGTCTAGGCGGATGGTAACAGGAGACAAGGGACACGATGTTTTTACCCAGGTTCGGGCCCTCTCGATGGAGGTAAAACCCTACTCCTGCTTGATTAATATTGATGATATGGGTAGTACAAGAGTGGATCTACCACGAGATCAGAGAGGCTAAACCCTAGAAGCTAGCCTATTTTATGATTGTTGTTCGTCCTACGGACTAAAACTCTCCGGTTTATATAGACACCGGAGAGGGCTAGGGTTACATAGAGTCGGTTACAATGGGAGGAGATCTTCATATCGTATCGCCAAGCTTGCCTTCCACGCCAAGGAAAGTCCCATCCGGACACAGGACGGAGTCTTCAATCTTGTATCTTCATAGTCCGGGAGTTTGGCCAAAGGTCATAGTCCGGCCATTCGGACACCCCCTAATCCAGGACTCCCTCAGTAGCCCCTGAACCAGGCTTCAATGACAACGAGTCCGGCGCGCAAGTTGTCTTCGGCATTGCAAGGCGGGTTCCTCCTCCGAATACTTCATAGAAGATATTGAACACCAGGATAGTGTCCGGCTCTGCAAAATAAGTTCCACATGCCACCGTAGAGAGAATACTATTTGCATCAATCCAATCTGCTGACGTATTCCGCAGCGTGACATCACGCCGCGGCCAGGCTTTTATTCATTTTACTGTTCCACCTCAGCGCGTTTAGCGAGGCGGTTTCCTTGGCACGTCTTGTCAAAGCAGAGATCGTGTCCCCTTATTCCGGGATTCTCATCAATACGGGTGTCGGTGTCAAAACCGGCGGATCTCGGGTAGGGGGTCCCGAACTGTGCGTCTAGGCGGATGGTAACAGGAGACGAGGGACACAATGTTTACCCAGGTTCGGGCCTTCTTGATGGAGGTAAAACCCTACGTCCTGCTTGATTGATATTGATGATGTGGGTATTACAAGAGTAGATCTACCACGAGATCAAGGAGGCTAAACCCTAGAAGCTAGCCTATGGTATGATTGTTGTTCGTCCTATGGACTAAAGCCATCCGATTTATATAGACACTGGAGAGGGCTAGGGTTACACAGAGTCGGTTACAATGGTAGGAGATCTACATATCCGTATCGCCATGCTTGCCTTCCACGCCAAGGAAAGTCCCATCCGGACACGGGACGAAGTCTTCAATCTTGCATCTTCATAGTCTTGGAGTCCGGCTGATGATGATAGTTCGGCTATCCGGACACCCCCTAATCCAGGACTCCCTCAATAGCCCCCGAACCAGGCTTAAATGACGACGAGTCCGGCGTGTATATTGTCTTCGGCGTTTGTAAGGCGGGTTCTCCTCCATATTCCATGTGTTTGCCGAACAGTGTCCGGTTTCCTTATAAATGTTGCGCTCCTTGGCTTCTACGTCCAATAATGGCCCTCTTCCACGTGTCGTATGAATGCGAAAAGCCAGGGTATTTTTACATTTTACCCCCTAGCTGCACGAATAAGCTGCCTATAAGAGAGGCGAGGATCCAGATCCGAATCACACCATCCTCCTTCCGCAAGTTCTCATCGAAGCGCATCCGACAAAAATCCATTCCAACATGGACAGTCGATGCGGCTCCTCCTCTCGCGCTCCCAGTCCTCAGCCAGGAGATTGGAGGAGATGTTCGGTCCCGCATAGCGAGTTAGTGACGCTCCAAGCAGAGGGATACCTTCCCCCAGCCTTTATGGTTCCGGTTCGAGCCGGACTGGCCACCTACAAGGGTGGGAAGCAGGCAGAGAGCGTCCCCAATCCCTCCAAAGGAGAGCGGGTATGCTTCGTCCCCTACCTAATAAGGGGACTTGGATTTCCCATACATCCGTTTCTCCGGGGGCTCCTGGAGTTCTATGGACTCCAGCTTCACCACCTCACACCTGCCTCCATGTTGCACATCGCGGGCTTTGTAGCTCTTTGCGAGCTATTCTTGGGCATCGAGCCCCATTTTGCGCTGTGGAAGAGATTGTTTTGCCTCGTACCCCGTTCTTACGAGGAGTCGATATATCAAGTGGGTGGAGCCGAAATATGGCGCATTGCCGGAACCGGATATCTATCCGGAACCCCGAAGAAGGTGTCCGAAGACTGGCCTTCGGAATGGTTCTATATGGAAGACGCCCAGCTGCCGGATCTAGTTCGGATCGGCCTCCCGGAGTTTAGCAACGCACCTATGAGAAAACGCCTGAGTTGGCGCCCGCGGAGCCCTCAACGGGAAGATGATAGGAGCGTCCAATATCTGATGGGCCGGATAAGGTTACTGGCCCATTCTGGACTGACCATGATTGGAGTCATGGCCACATGCATTATGCGAGGGGTGCAGCCACTCCAATATAGGGGCCACCCCATGTGGGATTTCAACGGGGAGAATGATGCCACCCGTCATGGCCGCAAGGGGCCGTGATCGGCCGCCGATCTGGTGAAGATCCTGTCCGGCTTGTACAAGGGGGAGAAGGAGGACTTCCTCCGCACGAGTCCATTGAATGGATTCTCCATGAATAACCCTCGGAGCTAGGTAAGCGGACGTTTATATATCCGATCTGTGCTTTCAAAGATAAGTATCTTACTTTTTGATTTTGACGCAGGAACTGCGCCGGGATGTGGAGGGCATAGAAAGCCCGACTCCACAACCCGAGGATCCGGGAAGATCCCTTGATCCGGCCTCCGGAGAGGATCCGAACATAATGGTGGAACTGATTGACGGGGTATTCCACCAGCTCAGCATAGACAATGCTCTAGTCGCCATTATGGCTGACTACCCCGGTTTATCTCTGGCTTCCCAGGTGAGTACGACCGAAGTCCTGACACCATTACTTTTTTAATGCTTATTTCTGACCACCGTGTACCAACGGTGCTTCGCAGGAGGTGCCTTTACGGCGGGAAGCCGAGCCCGCGGCGACTGACCAACCAGGGTCAGTGCGGCCCAGCAGGCGGAAGAGGAGTGCGGCGCGAATCGAAACGTCGCCGCAAAGGTATGGCGCATCAGTGTCTTTAAGGGAAAGACTTCTGGGAGGTATATTAATGCTCATGATTCTTCCAGGAGAAAGAACGCTCGCCGGACTATGCCCGGAGAGGTTGCCAACCAAGCCTCCGCCAGCCAGGCTCCAACACCTGGTCCGGAGGGGGAGGCGAGTGCAAGGCGTGAGCCGGATGCTCCTCCAACGGAGGATGCCGACAGGTTGTCCGCCACCAGGTCTGAGGTGGAGAGCGCCATGAATCACAGGCGCCGTCGGACAGTTCTTCATGACGCGTGTTTCTCCCCCGAGGCGTTGAATGCCTTTAATGGGGGAGACGCGCACCTCCGTGCTGCTCAAGATGGTTTAACCAGAGCCACGGAGCAGTATGTGAAAGACATACGGGTGGGGAATTTTAATAGTTATATATGCCAGTAGCCCCCGAGACTTAAAATAGTTAAACTAACTGATTTAAGGATCATTTGTTATGCAGGATCTTACGGAGAAGAATACCCACCTGTCCCAGGAGCTTCAAAAATGCAAGGCCCAACTTCAGGCCGCACTAGCCGCCGCCGGGGGAGCCACAGAGACCCCCTCTGGTAATACATATTTCGAAAAGATAAATAGTTTATGAAGTGCGGCGTGTGCGTTTAGTCTGACAAAAATATTTCAGAGGGTGCCGGACTAGATCCGGACAAGCAACATCTGCTGCGCCAGCTGAAGGAGGCGAGAAGGTGCTTATGAGGGTGCAGCAGGAGAGAACAAACTCCAAGATGCCAACACCCAGCTGGGCGAAGAACTAAAAGATGTTCGGGTCCAGCTGTCTAACTCATTAAAGGAGAATCGGCGGCTTCGTCGCGGCATTTACAGTAAGTGCTTGAGCAAACTCTTTTGAAAAGAAGAGTTCGGCGAGGAAGTCAATTGACAGAAATGTGTCTGTAGGTGTGCTCACGGGTCGTCCGGCAGAGGAAACGCCTGGTTCCACGGGTGACCTTCTTCCCGAGCTGCTGCAACTGCACGAACATGTCCGGCAGGCGATGAGCAGCGTCGTTCAGGCCTTATGGCCTTCCGTCTCCCTACCCGAGGGTCTTGGAGGGCTTGCTGAGAAGCTTCAGGGAGTACGGCAGCGCTTCCGTCTGTGGAAGATATCGGCCTGCCGTCAAGGCGCCAGGGAGGCCTGGGCCATGGTGAAGACGCGGTACACGAAGGCTGATCCAAACCACATGGCCAAGGTTGGACCTGTGGGGCCCGATGGGAAGGAGATCCCCGTGAGCCTGATGTACGGCCAAGTAGAGTTGGCCGCAAAATATTCCCAACGTGACTGTAAACTAGACAACCTGTTAGATGGGATTGAAGAGGAGTACAACCAGTCAGTTTGACGATGTAATTTAAAATGACATGTAAAATGCCTTCTAGCCGGATTGTAGATCATTTGTCTTTGCAGACCTTTTCGCTTCAACCTCGGGACCCAACAGTCCGGAGTGTGTCCGAATACCCTCACGGTTATACAAAAACCGGGGCATGCATGGAGTCCAGGCATAGGGGTCATAAGTGCTTTATCAGACAAGTGCCCAACTAGCTATGTTATATTACATGGTTAGTAAGAAACATCTTCCAGGGAGAATAGTTCCGTTAGGGGTTCCTTTCCCTGGGAGGCATGCCCTAAAGTGCATGTCCGGACTGCGAAAAGAGCAGAAAAAGCATCTGGGGCAGATAAATAAATAAGTAATAAATCATCTTTCAAGTCACCGACCGAATATTCCCTTAAGAACGCTAGCCTTCGGCTTCACCCAGTCTGAGGTACACATCCGGCTGACCCGGCAGTAATAATCGCAGAGGTGCTCCCTTTACCTCCTAGCCGAACAATTGGGAACGTAGGGGTAAGCACAGGAGCCAGGCAACCCAGCTTGGCCAAAACTTAAGTCATATCGATGCATATAATGGTGAGTAAAAGGTACATGCGGAAGTATGACACATGTGTTGGGCATTAAGCCCGCATAAATAAGCTTCTGTTAAAGAAGCCCCCAGGTTCGGGCCCTCTTGATGGAGGTAAAACCCTACGTCCTGCTTGATTGATATTGATGATGTGGGTATTACAAGAGTAGATCTACCACGAGATCAAGGAGGCTAAACCCTAGAAGCTAGCCTATGGTATGATTGTTGTTCATCCTATAGACTAAAGCCATCCGATTTATATAGACACCGGAGAGGGCTAGGGTTACACAGAGTCGGTTACAATGGTAGGAGATCTACATATCTGTATCGCCATGCTTGCCTTCCACGCCAAGGAAAGTCCCATCCGGACACGGGACGAAGTCTTCAATCTTGCATCTTCATAGTCTTGGAGTCCGGCCGATGATGATAGTTCGGCTATCCGGACACCCCCTAATCCAGCACTCCCTCAACGGGCGTGGGTAACCCAACCGCGCCATTGGCTCGTAGTTTTGGCCGCCCATATAAGGGGATAAGAATCTGCCCTTTCCATTCATGCCTTCTTCCTCCTTTGCTTATTCGTCCCTGCGCGCTCGAGCTGCAACACCCAAGCCCGCACTTCCTACCTCAACCTTCTCCCATCATGTTCGGAGAGGGAGGTAGATGGATGGCCTCCTCCGTCACGGAGAGGCACATCGAAAAGTTGAGGAAGGCCGGATACTTGTCTGATGACATCGCGCACCGGCTTCCAGATGAGGGGCAACTCATCCCCACCCCCAGGCCCCATGAGAGGGTTGTTTTTCTTCCCCATTTCCTCCGCGGACTGGGTTTCCCTCTTCACCCGTTCGTCCGGGGGCTCATGTTCTACTATGGCCTGGACTTCCACGATCTGGCCCCGAACTTCATCCTCAACATTTCGGCGTTCATCATCGTGTGCGAGGCCTTCCTCTGCATCCAGCCCCACTTCGGCTTATGGCTGAAGACCTTCAATGTCAAGCCAAAGGTAGTGGGCGGCCGCCAAGCGGAGTGCGGAGGCGCCATGGTGGGCCGGATGGCCAACGTCCTATGGCTAGAAGGCTCCTTCGTGGAAACAATAAAGGGATGGCAGTCGGGGTGGTTCTACATCACCGAGCCGCGCGACCCCAAATGGGTGGCGGCCCCCGAATTCTGATATGGCTTCCCCACACGGCTCACCTCCTGGAAAGAGACATGCCTAATGTGGGGGATTCGGAAGAGTTGACCGGACTTCAAACCTACATCCAAAAGCTGGTGAACAAGAACCTCAAGCTTGTCAACGTAGTCCAGGTCATGCTTATCCGCCGGATCCTCCCATGCCAACAACGGGCCTTCAAATTGTGGGAGTTCGATCCGTCACGGCACCAAACCTTGAGCGGGCTTTTTGATACTTCGTATGAAGATGCCTGGAAGGTGCTGTTTAAGGATTTAGCTCGCGACGCCAGGCCAGCGAGGTAAGCTACTCTACCCTTTACGGGATTCTCGTCTTTCATAGTCTGACTCCATGTGGGATCTAAACTCCCTCGCTCGTGACAGAACTGGTTGGAGACATCCGGGCATATGAACTGTCCGACTCCCTTACCAGGAGACCCAGCGGAGGCCCAATTGACAGGGTTGCTAGTTCCGGCACCCCATGTGGTGCCGGAGAAGAAGGCCAAGAAGATAGCCACGGGGACCCGAAAAAGTTCCCGGCGCCTGGCGGTGTCGGATTCGCCTGACAACCCCGATGCACCCTCCGCCTCCGAAGACGAGGAGGAGGAGGAAGAAGAAGAAGCCTCTCCCCCTCCAACGGGGGGGGGGGGGAGAAAAGAAAGGCCTCCCCAACTGGGGAGGCCGGAGGGTCCAAGAAGGGGAAGACCCTTCTACCGGACTACGCCTCCGATGTCGAAGACGGCGGGGAGGAATGGCCATCCAGGGTCAAGCCCCTGGCCAAATCGTAAGAATCCAGATATTCGAATAACTTATGGTACTTCTCTATTATTTGGCATTTTCTGACGCCGAATTTGGTCATGCAGTCCGCCCAAGGCTCAGCTCGACGATTCGACGAGCGGTTCCTTGGATTCGTCGGATGTGAACAGTGCTTCACTTCCGACGGCCTCCTCCCCTCTCCCTACGTAGGACGCCGAGGTGGAGTCCCGAGAGGGACTAAACCAGGAGGAGGTGGTCCTGGAGGCGCCTCAAGGCGACCTCCCAGACTCCGTGCCAAAAGGGGGTAAGGCCCCCGAGGGATCTAAGTCCGGCCCTGGGCCGGATACTGCTCCGGAGCCATCAATGGTTCCAGAGTCCGACAGGCGGCGCCATCATAAGAAGGGCAAGCCTACGACGCCGGCAACCTCCATCCATCCGGAGGCGCCGGACAATTTTCTGGAGGTGCTTAACAACGCCTCCATCGACGAGGAACACCGCACTGTTATGAGTGCGGTGATTCAGAAGGTTCAGTCCGCCAAGAGCGGGCTGACAGAAACTTGTACAAGCCTGTTAACAGGCTTTGAGGTATGTGTTAAAAAACATATAAAAAGTGTTACCGCATAGACAGTAGCCCCTGATGCTCAGTTCGGCGTTTGGAAAGAAAAGCCGAGCTGAGGATCTAAAAAGATATACGCAGGAGTCTAATAAAAATATGTCAATATGGGAATGTAGGCTGCGCTGCTGACCTCTGCCGCACTGACTGTGGAGGTCAATGCCTTGAAGGAGAATCTCGAGCGGTCCGAGAACGAGCTCGGCCGTGCCAAGAAGCAGCTCGAGGACAAGGAGGGTATGTAATACCGCATATAAATGTATATAGAAATACTTGGTTGCAAATAATGACAGGACCAACTTAAATGTTGCAGGGGCCACAGCCGAGGTGGCGACCCTGAAGGAGGCGGTCTCCAAGGCCGAAAACAGAGCGGCCTTGGAGCGCACCGAGCGAGAGAAGCAGGAGGCGCGGGTGGCGGAGGTGCGGCAAGAGCTCCAGGCTCTCATGGAAAAACACGAGAGTTTGGAGCGTGACTCAAAGACTCGAGAGTCTGAGCTTGCCTTGGCTCTTGAGAGTGCCAAAAACGCTAAGGCCGAAGCCTAGAAGGCCCTCCAGGAGATCGAGGCGATGAAGAAGATAGCGGCGGGTAAGGCATTCTTTATGCAAAGCAGGAATATAAAAGTTAATTATCTGCTACTTACCCGAATCCGGAGCTCTCCAGGAGCGTTCGCCGATCTGCCCCGTAGTGTGTCTGATGCCGCCGCATACTACCGAGCCGAAGAGGGGAGCTCGACGGAAAAAGTGTTTTGGTCTTAGTATGCTGAGGCCGAACATCCGATGCCCCTGAGCGACCAGCTGAAGCAGCTGGTCCAGCTCCACAAGGTGGCCGAACAGGCCATGAAGGGCCTCATAGCTCGGCTGTGGCCTGGAGAAGCCATGCCTGGGAGCTACTTCGGTCTGGTGCGGTGGCTGGTGGATGCGTGTCCGTGGATTGAGGTCGTCAAGTGCTCCGTCTGTATCGAAGGTGCCCGTCGGGCCCTTGCCCGTGCTAAGGTGCACTGGGGCAAGTTGGACGCTGAGAAGCTTTTGACGGACGCGCCACCACCGGGCAAGGAGTATCGCACGCCCGAGATGTATTATAAGGGCGTCATGAAGGGTGCTCGCCATATAGCGGACGAATGCTCCAAAGATGTAATTTTTTAGTAGACTCGCATTTGTTATCCTGTACACTGAAAACTTTGTTCATGTGCGTTAAGCAACGCTTGTTAATTTAAAATATTACCTTCTGTGCGGCCGTTTATCAAATCTGAGAGATGCAAGTCGTCGGCTTCGACCCCCATGCCACGAGTGCTGGGGTGTTCGGGATAAACCTGAGCGCTCTTGTTCCCATTCTTGGGTCCATCTAGGGAGGCGCTCAGCAGAACGAACCAGGTCGTCGGACTTATAATGCTTTATCACTCTCACTTAGCCATAGAATTCTATAATTTTAAATTTCGGCGAAGCCCCTAGTATTCGAAAGACCGAGTTCGGGGCGCTATCCACGCCTGGGCCGGATAAGTCCGGTTCCTCGCTCTAAGCGGCATAAGTCTTTAGGGACTCGAAAAACCTCGCGAACAGCGACCGGTCTCTCGCACTATCATGACGGTCAGTTTTAGCTTTCTCTACTGAGGTGTTAACCCAGCTCAACTGAGGCATAATCGCAGTAGTTCTCCCAGCGCTACCTTAGCCAACATTGCGGAACGTAAGGTACCAAAACATGGGAGCCGGGCAAACCCAACTATTGACCAAAGACATGATTTGGAGCCGATGCATATAGTGCTATAAGTTCGGGGTGCCGCACTCATGAGAGTGTTCGGTCTTCTCACACCATGTTATGAGGTGCTTAAGCCCCTGGTGTATTGGCCATACCAAAGTGTACGGTTGCAGAATGTTATGACTGAACATATTTGTATATATAAAAAATAGATGAGTACAATAATAGATAAGAGCTATGTATTGTTTATTAAAAAAAGGGCTGTTGCGAAAGCAGAACGATACAAGTAGTGTGATAAGCAAGAGATGGGATTATTTGACATGTCCCCCTCCAGGGGAAGCTGCAGGATTTTAAGTAAAACATGTATTAAGCTCGTTATAGAGACCACCTGGACATTTGACGCGGCTTGTTTTCTCCCTGGCTGTTGCATCGTATGTTCGGCGAGTGTGTTGCCGGACAGGCCTTCCGAATAGTTGGGTCCTGAAAGTGTATAAAAAGGAAACGGCAGAATAGGGAGCCCCTTGGTGCGGTTGAGCCGCATTCTGGGCGTGCTGTAGTTGTGCCCCTCCCCTTATGCCCATGGTATCTCTAAGGCGTAATTATGCACGCGTGGTACCGATATCACCATCTGGTGAGGACTAGGGTTGGGGCCGCACTGCTATGCTTCCTCGGAACGTGCCAGCCGGATTTGTTGTAGGTTACTTCGGGCTCGCTTGACGTTGTCCGAACGTTTGACACCTGGGTTGGAGGATTTCCTTGAGAGGCTACTCTGTACTTCCGCCGCCAGGGCCGCCGTGTGCTCCTCCGTTCGGAGAGAGCGTTCGGTGTTTCCATTTACTATGATGACTCCGCGAGGTCCTGGCATCTTGAGCTTGAGATATGCGTAGTGCGGCACCGCATTGAATTTTGAAAATGCGGTTCGTCCGAGCAGGGCATGATAGCCACTGCGGAATGGGACTATGTCGAAGATTAGCTCTTCACTTCGGAAACTATCCGGGGATCCGAAGACCACTTCGAGTGTAACTGAGCCTGTACAGCTGGCTTCTACACCTGGTATGACGCCTTTAAAGGTTGTCTTTGTGGGTTTAATCCTTGAGGGATCTATTGCCCATTTTTCGCACTGTATCCTGATAAAGCAGGTTCAGGCTGCTGCCGCCGTCCATCAGGACTCTAATGAGGTGAAATCCGTCAATGATTGGGTCTAGGACCAGTGCGGCGAATCCGCCGTGACGGATGGTAGTGGGGTGGTCCCTTCGATCAAAGGTGATCGGGCAGGAGGACCATGGATTGAACTTTGGGGTGACTGGCTCCAACGCATAGACGTCCTTGAGAGCACGCTTCCGCTCCCTTTTGGGGATGTGGGTTGCGTATATCATGTTCACCATCCGCACTTGCAGGGGGAATCCCTTCTGTCCTATATTGTTCGGCGGCCTGGGCTCCTCCTCGTCATCGCTACGCAGCCCCTTGTCTCTGGTTTTGGCACTTAACTTGCCTGCCTGCTTGAACACCCAACAATCCCTGTTGGTGTGGTTGGCTGGTTGTTCGGGGGTGCCGTGTATCTGGCACGAGCGGTCGAGTATCCGATCTAAGTTGGATGGGCCCGGAGGGTTTCTTTTTAATGGCTTCTTCCGCTGACCGGGTTTGGAGCCTCTGAATCCGGTGTTGACTGCCGTATCCTTAGTATTGTCGCCGTTAATGCGGCGCTTGTGCTTGTTGCGACGGGACCTGCCATTGTTGTCCTTGGTATCTGAATTGCCAGGGCTCTTGGTTATGTTATTGCTACAAGCTAGCCAGCTGTCTTCTCTCGCACAAAAGCGGGTCATGAGTGTCGTGAGGGCTGCCATAGATTTCGGCTTTTCCTGTCCTAGGTGCCGGGCAAGCCATTCGTCTCGGATGTTGTGCTTGAAAGCAGCAAGGGCCTCGGCGTCTGGACAGTCAACTATTTGATTTTTGTTAGTTAGGAACCGTGTCCAGAATTGCCTGGCCGATTCCTCTGGCTGCTGGATTATGTGGCTTAGGTCATCGGCGTCTGGTGGTCGCACATAAGTGCCCTGGAAGTTGTCAAGGAATGCGGATTCCAGGTCCTCCCAGCAACTAATTGACTCTGCTGGCAGGCTGTTAAGCCAATGTCGAGATGGTCCTTTAAGCTTGAGCGGGAGGTATTTGATGGCATGTAGATCATCACCGCAGGCCATATGGATATGAAGGAGATAATCCTCGATCCATACCGCAGGATCTGTTGTGCCATCGTATGATTCGATGTTCACGGGTTTAAAGCCCTTGGGGATTTGATGGTCCATTACTTCGTCTGTGAAGCATAGTGGGTCTGCGGCGCCCCTGTATTGGGCTATATCACGACGCAGCTCAGATGAGCTTGGTATGTTGTATTCGGCCTGGCCGTACTTATCATGTCCGACGTGATGGCTAGCGTCACGTGAAGCAGAGCGCCCATGCGATCCATAGATCGATCTTGTTTGCCTTGCCTTATTCTCCAATATGTCTTGCAGGTCTGTTGCGTCTCCCCGTACTCTGGTATGTTTTGAGCGGTGCCGGGGTGCGGCTTGGGTCGAGGGCTTGAAGGCCTCTCTATCGCGGCCACGGGGTGGCCGATCGGGCGCATCGTACGCTGGTGATGTAGGTTTAGTTGCTTCCTCCTCAAGTTGGGGTAGCAGCCTGCGCTTTGGGTAGCTCTTGGAGGGGTGCTCGAGTTTATACTCTTCGGCCGCCGGGACCTCGGTCCATCTGTCGGCTAGCAAATCTTGGTCAGCTCTAAGTTGCTGCTGTTTTTTCTTGAGGCTGTTTGCCGTGGCCATAAGCTTGCGTTTGAAACGCTCTTGTTCGACGGGATCCTCTGGCACGATGAATTCGTCGTCGTCGAGGCTTGCCTCGTCTTCGGAGGGAGGCATATAGTTGTCATCCTCAACCTCTTTGTCGGCCGCTCTCTCATGAGGGCTGGCTCCTTCGTCCTCTTGCACTGAATCCTGCTCGAGGGGGTTATCTTCGGCACTGTCCAGTGTGTTGTTATCTCCGGTGCCGGAATCGCCGTTTTTGCTTTGGCGGGACTTAGAGCGGCGCCGCTGACGTCGGCGCTTGGGTTGCTTCTTGGAGGGGTCATCCTCCGTTTTTTCCTCGCCATCCCCTGCTTTGGGGGTGTCCACCATGTATATGTCATATGACGAGATGGCTTTCCAGTTCCCTATAGGTGTTGGTTCTTGGTCGTCTCCTTCATCGGCGTCCATACCGTTGATGTCTTTGGAGTCAAAGTCGAGCATGTCGGTTAAATCGTCGACAGTGGCTACGAGGTGGGTGGTGGGTGGGCCTCGAATTTCTTCGTCGTCCGCATCCCAACCATGTTGATCGTAATCCGGCCATGGCTCTCCTAACAAAGAGAGAGAGACTTTAGTGAATTCAAGATATCGCCAAAGGGCGAGTGCTGAAAGACGTCCGCGGCGGTGAACTCCATGATCGGAGCCCAATCGGGTTCGATCGGAAGGGGTGCGGAAGATTCGGAGTCCGGAATGGAGTCCGGCACCTTGGAGTCACGGGCCTTGCAAAGGACTAGGCTGGTATTCGGCTCTATCGCCGTAGAGATTGCGGCTCCTAGGAAGGCGTATAACCGTCCGTCCCTGGTTAGCACGGTCGACTCCGGGCTAATGGTTGGAGCGGACACCTGAGCAGCGCCCTGGGTGCTGTCCGGCGGCAGAGCTAGGTCATGCCCATCGAGACAGTGCGGCACGCTCAGTCGCGGCTCGAATCCGTCGAAGATCAAGTCCCCGCGGATGTCGACCGTGTAGTTTAAGCTTCCAAACCTGACCTGATGGCCAGGGGCGTAGCTTTCGATCTGCTCCATATGGCCAAGCGAGTTGGCCCGCAGTGCGAAGCCACCAAATACGAAGATCTGTCCGGGGAGAAAGGTCTCAGCCTGGACCGTGTCGTGGTTGATGATTGAAGAAGCCATCGGGCCTAAGGGCGACAACACAGAGGAACTCTCAATGAAAGCACCAATGTCGGTGTCAAAACCGGCGGATCTCGGGTAGGGGGTCCCGAACTGTGCGTCTAGGCGGGTGGTAACAGGAGACAAGGGACACGATGTTTTTACCCAGGTTCGGGCCCTCTCGATGGAGGTAAAACCCTACTCCTGCTTGATTAATATTGATGATATGGGTAGTACAAGAGTGGATCTACCACGAGATCAGAGAGGCTAAACCCTAGAAGCTAGCCTATGGTATGATTGTTGTTCATCCTACGGACTAAAGCTCTCCGGTTTATATAGACACCGGAGAGGGCTAGGGTTACACAGAGTCGGTTACAATGGGAGGAGATCTTCATATCGTATCGCCAAGCTTGCCTTCCACGCCAAGGAAAGTCCCATCCGGACACGAGACGGAGTCTTCAATCTTGTATCTTCATAGTCCAGGAGTTCGGCCAAAGGTCATAGTCCGGCCATCCGGACACCCCCTAATCCAGGACTCCCTCACCCGATATGATGGAGAGGGGGATGTGTGTGGGTGTGTGCCTTAATGGGAGACCGACCTGAAGAAAAAGATTGCATGTACGCGATGGATAATGCGAACTGGTAGTGTGTGTGCATGCATGCACAAGAGAAAGTTAGTGGGACAATTATAAAGAGAAGACGACTGTGTGGGTGTAAAAGACTAGGTGAGGTCATAATCAATGTAAAGTTGAATTAAAATATTTGAATAAGAGATCCTGATGTTTGAAACCCATGCATGCATGAATATAACGGAGATTTGCGCGGTGTGGTTTGGAAATGAGCATGTTGTAATGTATACACATTGAACAAGGTCAGACTGATTTGAATTTGAGATACCGATGGCAGACATCATTTGGCCACGTCGCATCCGTGCATGGACACACTATTCTAATTGGAGATGATGGGCGGCTTTCGCATCACATATCTATATCTATACCCCTATATATAATATATTTTTTATATTGTGTGCGGGTAACTTTATCTTTGAAAGACGGTTGTTGGATGAGGCGAATCTGATGGTCCAAAGATGGAAAATTTGAGCACTACTGGCCGTTGGATATCATCTAGATTCCACCAGATTTCGCCACATGTATAATCTAGAAGACTCCATGGTTGAACTTAAGCATAATGCACAAACATCAAAACACAAGCACTTCTTATTTGTTCTAGAATCTTCCGTATCAGAATTTCCCAAATGTTTTTCTACATGATTTGCCATTATTTGTTTTTACTTTATGTCTTACAATGCACAATTCCATGAATCTTAAAATAGATTAGCTTTCTTATAAAAACTAGATGATTTTGAATGAAATGAACTATAAGAATTAAACGAACATCTACATCATTCGTATATGACTCAAAGCTTACATGCTATAATGTGGTATTTATTCATAATTTGGTTGCCAAATCTCATGCGTGCAATGCACATGTACCTTACTCTAGTCTAAATGGTGTTTGTGTGTGTGTTGTGCGTGTTGAGGTGCAAATTGTCTTTTTTTTGGTACACGTTAAGCTTGTTCTTCCGAAATTTCAAGTCGCGCCTTGCTATGCCGAAAATTCAAGCTAGCGTCTCTGTCTATCATGCTGCGAAACTCCCGCCTCTTCAACCCGCGCCTTGTTAGCCCGAAATACTTAAGATATATCTTTGTCTCGTCGTGCTCCGACAAGTCCCTCCATCTCAACCCGCGCCTTGCTATTCCGAAATTACAACGCGCGTGAAAACTCCCACCTCCTATGAAATCCCGACACGCGAAATGCCCATGGTACCCCTGAACCGAAAGAAGCGCCTCAAATCAGTGGGGGTACTTTCGTAACTTACCCCACATTTCGGACAAGCGCGTCCCTAAGCCATGGTTCCCCACTGCCATCCCATCTGCCACCCATTTGTACACCGAGGCCGTGAAAACCCGCGACGAAGCCCCACACCCTGCTCTGTCCGCCAGCCAGCCGAAGCCTCTTCCCCGACGATGTCGTCCACAGCAACACCTCGACGTCCCTCATCCACCGTACCGGATGAGGATCCGTCGTTGATCTCATGGTCCCGCCGGTTCAGCCACCCCGTCCTCCACCTCCAAGGATCTTCCCCGACGTTCCCTTCGTCTTTCGCGCCACCTCCATTCCCACACTGCCGTCTTCACCGGCATCACCGGAAGAGCATCATCATCGCCGTTTCCTCGGATGAAGCTGCGGCCTAATCGGCGCCACCAAAGAGGTTGTACACTAATCGCCGCATTTTCTTCTTGATTCGATCTCATGGTGCTGCCGGCGCTCGGTCCCGAGCCGACACGGCGCGGCTCCATCCACGACGGCGTCGCCGGCCACTTCCTCCACGGTGTCACTCTCTCGGTGGCGACGTCCACATCAGTAGGAGCTACTGCTGCTTTAGCTCTCGCTCACGCTGCTGCTCTGCTCTTGCTCTCGGTCCCCTGCCTGGTCTGCTCTTGCTATTGCTATTGCTCTTGCTCGCGCTCCTGCTCTCGCTCTTGCTCTTGCTTGCGATGCTGCTCTGATTTAGCTACACTTCAGTCGACTGAATCGACTTTTGGGTCAGTCGATTTTCAGGGGGGGGGCTCGCCGAGGTGAAGGAAGAACCAGCCGCAGCGGGGAGGG
>NC_041389.1:499546613-499581661 GCF_002162155.2 Triticum dicoccoides
ATCTATCTTAGGGTTCAGGGTGGGGGCGGTGGTCACCGGCGGTGGCGGGGCGGTGGCGTGGGGATCGCCGGAGAAAAAGCTCGGCACGGGGGGCCTAGAGGGATGGCCAGGGCGGCGGCGGACTGGCGGTGGGGAGTGTTTTTGGGGCGGGCGGGGCGGCGCACCGCCGGCCGCGGGTGGCGGGGGGCTGTTGTTTGGCCGGTGGTGGCTGGCAGCTCAGGGGGTGGAGGTTGAAGATGAACCGCATGCCCTTCATTTTGTATCCAACGACTGCAAAATTGACTGACCAGAGATGAAAAGTCAGTCGACCGACGTGTAGCCTCACCTTGCTAGTGCGTTCAGTTTCGACAGCAAAATTCAGTTTCGACAGCAAAATTCAGTTTCGACAGTTAAGTTCAGTTTCAACAGTTAAGTTAGTTTCGACAGTTAAATTCAGTTTCGACAGTTAAGTTCATAGATGAGCAGCTGATGTATTTTACATCTAGCACTTTGTGGTTATGTATTTTACGTCATGTATTGGAGATGCTATTAGAATTCCACTCAGGTTAACGTTGTTCGTTGTCTCTCTTGTCCTGCTTCAGCCTCGGCGTCGTACAACTCACCGGAGCTGCTCCAACGATGAAACCCTCCATCACAGCGGAGCAGTACCTCGGGCTCCATCTCCAGATGCCTAAGATCTTCTTCCCCTCCTCCGGTAGCCAAGTCAGCCGGAGCATCCTCACCGGCAAACCCAATCACGCTAAGATCGACATGGCTTCGCCAAAGAGGTTGTACACTTGTTGCATCTCTTTTTTACTCTACATGTTATATATATTGTCCACCCAGCACTCCTAGTAATGGGAAATATGATTATTTTATCCTACTATATGACAAGCAGTGAGGTACCAGGCAACTTAGCTATCCGTGATGGACTCTCTTGAATGCCATCATTATTTATCTCTGCGCGTTTGAGCTGTGCATTTGTCGATGGGCCTGGGAGTTGAGCTAGTATGGCAGTGGCCTGGGTCCAAAGTAATAGAAGTAGCACAATTTTTTTTAGTGTAGGATTTTCCTTGCTCAAGCCTGCCTACTAGAATCGTCAGTGCTTGAAAGGAAAAGTGAATGAGAAACATAGGAATTGGAAAGTTTCCTATGGTACTACTTTTCATGAATTTGGTGCAAAGGAATGGAGCAAAGGAAAACTGTAGGATATGTTCCTTTAGTGTCTCCTTGAAAGAAAAACCGTAGGAATTCTAATTTCCACTTCTCCTCCTTTTCATATTCCTATTCATCAAGCACAAGACTATGAGATAGTAGCATAATAGCATTATAACCGTACATTTTCTTGTGGTTTGACTTAATCTCACCATGCTTTTTTGCATCCTGTGATCTTCCAATTGTTGTGAATCAAACACCCAGATTGGCAGAAATCCTGTGTTTTTAAATTCTTTGTTTTGCACGTGCATACCTATCCTATTCATGTCTATTTCCTATCCCTGCATTGTTAGAATCCTCAAATTCAAACAAGCCCTTACTCAATTACTTCTGTTACAGATATGTGTCAAAGAAAACCTTGTGTGGTTTGTCCTGCTCCTGTGGCGCTATGTTCCACCCCAGCTCAACTGCTCCAACGACGGAAGGGCTCACCATAGTAGGGATCTGCTCTCCAGACTGTCTTTCGCCGCCTCAGATCTTCTTACCCAATGCCGGCAGCCACGACAACTGCATTACCATCATCAACTGAGCAGATGACCTTGAGGACTACACGGGTCCGCAAGAGAGGTCGCACTCTTCTGTGTCTACTTACGTTATGCATCGCTTAATATGATGACATGCTACATTATCGTCGTGTTCACCTATTAGACTCCGAGTCAGGTCCAAACTAATGCTGAAACTTGAGTTTTTAAATGGTTGTGGGGTACATATTGGGGCAGCAATCAGTACTATCTGTCTACTATCTTCTTAATCTCCGGTGTCTACTATGAGTTTCATGTTGGGTGCAAACAAACATTAAAGGAGCCATTATCTGTATTTTTTAACTAAAGCTATTATCTGCCTACTATCATTGGCTTTTAGTCTATCCACAATTTGCTACCATCACTCGGGATTTGTGCATGCACTCCTTACATAATCTCACTATGTTTTATTCCTATACATGCCAGTTATTGTACACAATGGAACTGATCATGTAGAGCAAAAGAGACGAGCCTTGCGTGGCAATAAAATTTCATGCAGACATCATTCCATGGTGGGCGCAAAGGCAGCCCCCCTCCACCCATTTTGGATCGTAATCAAGAGGAAGATAATTGTTCTGAGGGGGATTCAAAAGGAGAAGACCACTCCTATTTACCCCATGAGGTCTTCTCTCTAACTTGGCATGTTGATGTAGGTAATATCATGCATATGGTGCCTTGCATTGCTTACTGTATACATTAAAGATGTCATCTGCTTAGTTTAGACATGCTTTGTGTCAATGCCATCTGTTTAGTTTCTTTATCGTATATGTGAATCATGCAATGCCATCTTGTCTAGCCAGGCATCATATATGTGAATTTTGTAATGCCACCCTGGTTAGCCAGTCATCTTATATGTGAATTATATCATGCCATCATTTTTTTATTACGTGTTAAATTTGTCAACAATTTTAGTACATTCAATTACTCTTCCTGTGCATCAGCCATTCGACACGGTCATGGAAAAATCTGGAGTGGAAACAAGGTCTTCAGAGCATACAATGCTATCTGATGAAGCACATGTCTTTGGTTACTGATAGCTCCTCAGAGGAGGATTCAAAGACAGATGAGTCATATCCCCCCCCCCCCGAGGTGCATGCCCTAACTTGGCAGGGTTATGTTGCTCATATCATGCGTATGGTATCTTGCATTGCTATGTCATTTGCTTAGTTTAGACACGCTTTGTGTGAATGCCACCTGTTTAGTGTCTAATTACCATATATGTGAATTATGCAATGACATCTTGTTACAAGACATTATATTTGTGAATTATGCAATGTTATCTTGTTGCAAGGCATTATGTATGTGAATTATGCAATGCCATGCTGTTTAGGCAAGCGTCATATATGTGAATTATATCATGTCGTCCTTTTTTTGTATTTCTCATTGCTTTTGTCGACAATGTTTGTATATTCAACTGCTCTTCCTATGCATCAGCCATTTGAATTGGTGATGGAGAAATCTTGAGTGAAAACAAGGTCTTCGAGCAGACAATGCTACCTGCTGAAGCAGATATCTTGCTGGTTATAGATAGCTCTTCAGAGGAGGATTCAGAGGCAGATGACCAGTCCTATTATCCCCCTGAGGTGTATGCTCAAACTTGGCAGGGTTATATTACTCATATAGTGCATATGTTGTATTGCAATGCTTAGTTTTTACATCATATACACAATATTGAATGCCATCTCCTTAGTTAACACATCATATATGCGATTGCCCTCTGCTCACTTCCTTAGTATATAAATCATATATTTGAATTATGTCATGCCATGATGTTTACATAGACAGCATGTATCTGAATTATGGCATGCCAACCCATTTTCTAAAGACATAATATGGTTATATCATCTCATCATGTTTACATAGTCATCATATTTTAAATTATGTCATTCTATCCGTGAATTATATCATGCCATCATGTTTCCATCGACGGCATGTTTGTGATTTATGGCATGCCAACCACTTTAATAGACACATTGTATAGTTATATCATGTCATCCTGTTTACATAGTCATCATATTTTGAAGTATGTCATTCTATCATGTTTAGTTAGCCATCATACATGTGAAATTGTGTCATGCTATCCTGTTTAATTAGCCATCATATATGTGAAAATATGTCTTGCTATTCAGTTTGCTTAGACAACATAAATGTGAATTATTTCATGTCCTGTTTTCCTCCCTACTATCCATTGCACATGTCTATCTTATAATGTCTGTACATTCAATTACTTTTCTTGTTTATCAGCCATTTCAATTGGAGGGAGTGATGGCAGTATCTGTGGGAGTAAAAACACGGTCTTCAGAAAAGACCGTGCTACCTGTCGATGCAGATAGAACCACGGTTGTACTTGCCCAAGAACCAGCCCCACCACACATAACCCACACTCATGCAGATTGTACCCCTACCCAGTTGGACAGAGAACCAGCTACACCCCTTCTAACCCCAACCCCAGCAGATAGACACCAAGTTCCCGTTGACACAGCACTGTCTCCACCACAGAGCACCCAAACACGATCAGTTAGTAAGGCAACTGCAGTGCCCAAATCACGAGGACCACCACTCCGAACCCGAAGTCAACGCTTAAAGATGAAGAAGAATTGTTCTCAGGTCAAGTTTTGTAGCTATGGTTCATACTACTTTGCTCTTGCATCATTGTATTTACTGATACCAACTAATTTCAAATTTGAAGGATGCAATTGAAACTCCAAAGGCGCAATAGGTATGTTTTAAACCTGTTTCTTCAACGTGATTGGTTGTTTGCTGTTGTAACTTGCTCTATGTTGATTTTAGTTTCAATTGAATAAACAGTTATGTTCTCATGCCATGCACATTACAAGTGTTGTTATTGTTGTGTAGTTTCCCACACTTATATTCTGTCTATGCTGCTTTGTCTTAAATAGATATGATTCGAACTATATCTATCTTGATTTGGTAACATAAACTAGAATGATATAGACCATACAGTGACCATACTACATAGATATATGTGTGTTTCATGCTGTTACCCTGTCCACCATACTACTGAACTGGTTTACCAAAATGAGTTTCATATACTACATTGTAAACCTGAGATGTGTTTGTTTGTTTCTCTTTTAGAACGCGGATAAAATATTGGAGAAGAGTACCTTGTTATGCAATGGTAAAGGAAGTAATGCTGATAAGGTTCAAGATAGTGATACATCCCTGTTGGTCTCCAAGAAAGCTGATAAAAACTATATTGAAGACACTGAGACAACCCCAAAGTCCTGTCTTGATGTAGTATTCGAGTTACTGGCTACCACTGCCGGCACCAGCTCTTCGAAATCGTTGCCTCAATCAGTTCGGCTTCTTGAGTCTCAACTTCAAGTTGAAAGACATCGACCAGATGTTATGCGATAGGAAGCCGAAGGACTGAGGAAGTCCCTGCAGAATTCAGATGCATACTTTCTGGTGCAACAGCAAGTGCTGGAGGACTTAAGCGCCAAACAAGAGAAAGCTAATAAGCTTGCTAAGCATATTGCCAGCATTGTGGGTACCCAAGATATTGTTTCTTGAGCTCTTCTGAAGTGGTTTCAGTTCTGGACTTGCTTTGTTGCGGCATTTATATGCTGTTGTGTTCCCTATATTTGCACTGGTGGTGAACTTTGATGCCCAGTGGATGTAATATGTGTAATAGCCGTGATAGCCTAGTGTAAGTTGCTTGCTTATTTATTTCCTTGTTGTTGGGGATATAACTATTTGAGTAAGCCGCCCAGGAGGGGCCGGGTTACGTAAAGAAGACTACCAGAGAGAAGGCCCAAGACCAAAGCATGAAGATGGCGGTTCATAGAGGGCTTAAAGCCCACACGCGACTTAAGGCCCGTTGTAGTAAACCGCCATAATAGTATGACTTGTATCATAAGGTAGTTTTAACTAGTCACCGAGCCGGACACTGTTATAAGCCGGCCGGGACTCTGTAGGCCACAAGGCGTCAACCCGTGTATATAAGGGGACGACCTGCTGGCGGCTTAGGGCAAGAAACAACTCATCGAGAACCGGGCATAGCGTATCTCGCTCCCTAGCCATCGAAACATCAATACCAACCCAACTAGACGTAGGCCTTACCTTCACCGTAAGGGGCCGAACTAGTATAAACCCTCTTGTGTCCTTTGTCCCGATTAACCCCTTCAAGCTTCCTAGTTGCAATGGCTCCACAACTAAGTCCTTTCACGAGGACATCTGACGTGACAATTCCACGACAGTTGGCACCCACCATGGGGCCAGCGCATGGTGGATTTGAGTTCTTGAAGGGCAAATTCGAAGGGCTCAAGGGATACATAGTGGGCCGGATGACCAAGAGTCGTCGCGGCAAGATCTACATTGACGACGAAGGCTGAGGCCCCGACGCCGGCTCAATTGAGTACGGGTATCGGGTTCCCTTCGGAGGGATCCATGTCTTTTTGTCAGATGGCGGAAACAACCAACAGGGAGCGGATCATATCTAAATCCGGCTTTACCTTTGGTCCGACTTATGATCATATCTGAATCTATCTATGGTCACTTGGGGGCTTCCTGTTCAAACATAGGTCGTATCCGAACCAAAGAGAACATAGCTGTCGAAACCCGCTTGATCGGCGTACTGCCAAACCCACTTGGGGGCTTCTTGATCATATTTGAATCATAGCTTAACCCCTTTGGGTCTGACGTGGATCGTATATGAATCAGCGTCATTAAACAAATGTTATGGTCACTTGGGGGCTTCCTGTTCAAACATAGGTCGTATTCGAACCAAAGAGAACATAGCTGTCGATACCCACTTGATCGGCATCGCCAAGCCACTGGGGGCTATATGATCGTATCCGAATCTTAGCTTAACCCCTTTGGAATAGTTTACTGATCGCATTCGAATCAGAAGCCTGTAAACTATTTTGACTATCTTGAGACTTTGGGAAAACATTATGAGATGTTTTTTGTCTTTCCGGTTTAATATTGGTCACACCAGGTTGTTAAGTACCGGGTGAGCATCAAATAAGCAGGAAAGGTTATCAAGGGATTGCAGGCATGCTATTATGTTTATGCTTAGCAACAATATAGTTGTAAACTGGCCTGTGTAAGGTGCCTTTGGTTCGTTTCCGGGCTACAAATACCTTATGTGACACCCGGTGTGATAAACCACCAAGGGAGTTTTGTTTGTTTTATGTGCAGGATAAGACAAGCAAATTTAACATCAGGGAGACAAACGGTCAACAAAAGCTAGAAGTATATAGCAATGGCGGCTTATGAAAGTATTAAGCGCCATAAACATGCGCGAAGGCATGACAAAGTTGAGAGGTTTTTCTACCCTATTACAGGACTCCCTGAGTTTGAATAAATGAAGCATTGTTTTTTGCAAAGCATCTGGCGATTTACTCCTTCGGCGGGCTTGAAGCCTCCGGGTTATCCTTCTCCGCTTCTCTGTCGGCTGTTTTGTCCTGGAAAGTTGATGAGGCCCAGTCAATGCCGCTCAAGGCTTCAAACTCAGCTTCATCATCTATTAAACCAGTTGGATCCACTTCAGGGGCAAAAGTATGCTTACGAATCGGAGGGATCAAGCTGATTTGATCATATGAAGTGTTTGGAATTCTCCGGTTCTCACTGTCGTAAGCCGGCGCATACTTGTTAAGGTCAGTATCATTTCCAATAAGGGTTGCCACGGGACGTATGGCTTTGACGCAGGCGGTGAAGTCATGGTCGTCAAATGCAGTGCCATCCTCCTTTAGACTTGGGTATCCAAGGGCAAGGTCGGCCGGGTCTAGTTCTGGGAGCCATGCTTTAGCCCGGCTCAATGCGGCTACGACTCCGGCTCTTGAGGACGCCCGCCTTAAGTCTTGGATCCGCTGAGGAAGAAAAGTGAGGCTCTTCAATACGTCTTGCAGAAGGCGGGGATGTAGAGTTGATAAAGCTACAACGACCAAGGCACATTGTGACCCGGAGTATAGCTGTTCCACTAAGGTGTAAACTGCTTTAAGCTTGATCAGCATGTTTTGCTTTAGGTTGATACTCCTGGGGCCTGTATGTGCACAAGTATAATAGTCAGCCGGAAGTAATTATTACCATAGTCATTGTAAGGTTACAAGGTTGGAAGTTTTGCACAATAACTTACCGAAGATGGCTGAGACCATTTGAGATATCTGCTGTTTTAAGTCGGACAGCTCGTTTGTTGCTTCTACAAGGGATGCTTCTGTTGTTTCGGCCCGAGTCACCAGGGAAGCCTTCTCATCAGCCCAAGTTTTCTTCTCCGACTCAAAATTCTTCTTCAGCTTCTCATTTTTAGAGACGCTGAATTCAAATTTGGAGTTAGCCTTCTGCGTCTCAAGTTCTTGAGTTTTCAGACGGCTCTTCAGGACTGCGACCTCCGATTCAAACTGACTTATGGCAGCCTGCATTAACACCAGGTTATGGTAAGGATTATAGTAAGGTAACATTCAAGTCCCAAGCACTTTACAAGTAAAGATACTTGGCACTTGGGGGCTAATGTATGCTGAAGAATTTTAAACCTATCCTACCGGGTCACACATATTAAGTCTCAAGCACTTTACAAGTAAAGATACTTGACACTTGGGGACTAATGTATATTGCAAAATTTACAACTATCATGTTATAACCGGGTTAAATATATTCAATTTGAACCGGTTCAATTAATAAGTAAAGCAGATTTCTAAGTCTACAACATATTTATTCATAAGCAATAGACTTGGGGGCTGGTACAGTATGAAATACTCGGGTAGAAAGTATAAGTTATACCTCAGATTTGTGTTGTATTTGTTTTACCATGTCAATTTCTAGGTCACGGCTATTATGCACTTGATTCAGATAGCCCGAGACTATATCACCAATGCTTAAATGAGTGTAATCAGTAATGTCCTGCTTGGCTTTTCGGTGTTCGGCAAGTTCTTCCTTGGCAGAGCATTTGGCAAGAACGGTAGGCCGCCCTGGTTCAACAAACTGAGACCTCACAATCTCAACTTCTGGTTCATTTGTCTTGACCGGTCTAGGAATCTCCGGGTCATCTGTGTCGAGAGTATCCTCAGCAGACGGATTAAAGGTTGGCACTGGAATATCAGAAGCCGGATCAGGCGGCGGCTGATGGATAGAGTTGTCTGGAGCAGACGCATTAATCACCGGTTCAGTCACAATCGGATCTTGGGACGGCTTATTCTTCTTCGCCCTCTTGCTGGGTTTCACTTGCATGCTGTTAACAAAGGCAAAAGGATGAATACGCAAGCATGGGTAAAATAAAAGTTCAAGGTACATAAGGTTACATTACCCGGGAGCAGTTTTGAAAGCCGGCATGTTTGACTGCATGGATTCACCGGAAGAAGGAGAGGTATCCTGATAATTGGAGTCAGACGAATTAAGAGGATGATGAATTAAGCCCGCTAAAGGTAAGACAGAACATAAATCAGAGATAACCTCAGTCCGACGTTTCCTGGTTATGTCAGGTAAGCCGGAGGAGAGTTCCGCATCCTTGTTGTTCCGGGTCTGCCTCCGGTTCTCAAGCTGTTGTTGCTTCAAAAGAAATTGAGGATCTTGATAAGCAAGAGCATGTGAAAATCTTACTTTCCGAGTCACCCTTCGGATCTTTTGCTTTGGCAAAGGTTCTGAGTCGGAGGAGATTATAGTTACCTCTTCATTTCTTGCTTGACTGTTCCCTGTGTCTTCCTGGAAAGATAGAGTGTCAACAAAGTAATGACAAAGAAGTCAGGAGAATTAAAGGATTACCTCTTCTTCATCGGAAGTGTCGTCTAATTTGAATAAATCTGAGGCGCTAGGTTTCTTCTTCCTTGAAGTTCCTTCGGTGGCGGCTTTCCTTTCAGCTCTTTTGGCTGCTCTGGCTTGTTTTGCTGCTTCATGGTTATATTTGGCCTTCCAAAAGTGATCATCAGCCAATGAAAAGTGATAAGAGGTTATAAGTAAAGGCAAGGTATAATATAAAATATTCATCAGAGGTTGGTGACTTACAGCAGGAGCCGGGTTTTTCTGACAAAAGGGGAGTAAGCCAAAGGCATTACTTATCACAGTGCCTTCTTTCAACAATGATTGGGTCGTCGCCTCTACCACATCTTCTGGCAAGTCATCGGAGCTATGGCGCATTGGGTCATCCTTTTCGCCGGAATAAGTGCACATTAAACCGGGTCGGCAGCTTAATGGAAGTATTCGCTAGGTAACCCAGACTCCGACTAAGTCGATGCCATCTAGGGCATTTCCCAGAAGAGCTTTGATTCTTCTAATGGTAGGAGCAAGTGGCAGACGTTCAACAGCAGTTAACTTATCCGGCAGCGGGTGGTTGGACTCAAGGCGCAGGGCGCGGAAGCCGGGCAAAGGGTTCTCCTCAGCCGGAGAAGTATCCTGGCAGTAGAACCACGTCTGGTTCCACTCCTTTGGATGACTTGCTAGTTCAGTATAAGGGAAAAGACAGTCTCTTCGCCGTTGAATTGAGATACCACCAAGTTCAAGACTGGGCCCGTTGGCACGTTCATTCTGCCGGTTTAAGTAGAACAGTTCTCTGAATAATGGGATATTAGGTTCTTCTCCGAGATACACCTCGCAGAAGACTTGGAAGTTGCAGATATTTGACACGGAATTGGGTCCGATGTCTTGGGGTCTGAGATCAAAGAAATGCAACACATCCCTGAAGAATTTTGAACCGGGCGGGGCAAAGCCCCGGGTCATGTGACTGGTGAATATGATTACTTCCCCTTTTTTGGGTAGAGGTTTCTCCTCCGATGGATTAGGAGCACGATAGGACATGATTTCCTTCTTGGGCAGATGGCCGGATTTCATGAAGTCATCCAAGATACTCTCTGTGACAGTGGACTTAACCCAGTTGCAGGTCATAGGAGCTTTAGTAGCCTTAGGAGCCATGACAACAATTAGCCTATGGAAAAATAAGAAGATTTGTTTCAATTTTAACCCGGGAGAAAAATCCTTAATTTTTCAAGGTGGCGGCTTAATGAGGGGCCTAATGATATAAGGATGACTGTGCAACAATATTTAAGCCGCTATATGTATCAAGCGCAGTTCAAAATTCTTCAGGTCATGAGGAGCAACTAAGGTTTTGTGTCATTTATTTAAACCGGACACCTCGACAGTTGTGTTTAAGGGCATTTACCAGAAAGAAGTCTTCTGGGTGATAAAAACAAGTTTCACAGATGACAGATTATTACTCTGGATCAAAATATTGCTCTGAAAAGAAAATTTTCTAGACCTAAAAACAGGGCAGAGAAGTTCATACACTCGAAGAGGGTTTCCAAACAAGGGAAATGAGATATATTTCTAGGCAAGATTAACACAAACAAGTACCGCAACAGTTCTACGTAATTTTTACGATCTAAACAGGGCATTGGAGGTAAGAACTAGCGAGGGTTTGTGTCGGGCAGTGATGAACTCCGGCGAACTCGACAAAGTCTCAATGCAGATCTAAGAAAGGGAAGGAGAAGAACTCACGGAGGCGGACGAGCTGCGGAGGTTCGCCGTTGATCTCTGGTCAGAGTCAGGTTGATGCAGCAGCCAGAGTCGGTGAAGACGAGGGGGTCGAGGGTGGTGGCGGTGGATCTCGGGAGGAAGAAGAGGAAGAGGACGACTGAGAGGAGGAGGAGTGAAAGACCTAGGTCGCCCTATTTATAAGGAAAGACTGACCGAGATGGCGCGAGAAACGAGGAGACCAAAACATCATTATCCAGTGGCCCCGACGCCTCGATTCTCGGGATGGTCAGTAAAGGCAAAGATCCGTTGGAAGATATGACGGAGTAAAAGTAAGTTTTATTGAAGATGACGTCATGAAGACTTAACCCGGATCCAGATGATGACGTCACGGCGGGTTAAAACCTTCATGCAAGACAAAGGACTAAGGATAGTTCCATGAGGTATTTTAAGATTGACATGAACAGGTTCAAATCAATCTGGGGCCTAATGTTGGGGATATAACTATTTGAGTAAGCCGCCCAGGAGGGGTCGGGTTACGTAAAGAAGACTACCAGAGAGAAGGCCCAAGACCAAAGCATGAAGATGGCGGTTCATAGAGGGCTTAAAGCCCATAGGCGACTTAAGGCCCGTTGTAGTAAACCACCATAATAGTATGACTTGTATCATAAGGTAGTTTTAACTAGTCACCAAGCTGGACACTGTTATAAGCCAGCCGGGACTCTGTAGGCCACAAGGCGTCAACCCGCGTATATAAGGGGACGACCTGCTGGCGGCTTAGGGCAAGAAACAACTCATCGAGAACCGGGTTAGAGCGTATCTCACACCCTGGTCATCGAAACATCAATACCAACCCAACTAAACATAGGCCTTACCTTCACCGTAAGGGGCCGAACTAGGATAAACCCTCTCGTGTCCTTTGTCCCAATTAACCCCTTCAAGCTTCCTAGTTGCGATGGCTCCACAACTAAGTCCTTTCACGAGGACATCTGACGTGAAAATTCCACGACACTTGTTGTCTTGTTTATTTGTTTGCTTGTAGTCAGTGCAGTTCTTTTTCCGCGGTTTGCTAGTGGCTGCAATAACCTATTTTTAAAAACTAGGCCACAATAACCATGGGCTAATATTTACTGTAGTGACACTCGGCCTCCTACGGGCCATAGAAACAGTGGGCCTTCTACGGGTCATAGAAATAGTGGGCCTTCTACGGGCCGTAGAAACAGTGGGCCTTCTACGGGCCGTAGAAACAATGGGCCTTCTACGGGCCATAGAAACAATGGGCCTTCTACGGGCCATAGCATCAATGGGCCTTATACGGGTCATATGATCGATTGGCCAAACATGGGCCAAACAGACCGCATTCTGGCCATAAACGGGCTAGAGTTGGAATCGTCCATTCATGGGCCGACCATAACGGGCCATCGTTAATAGGCCATATTTGATGACGCTATGAAAATGGCCCAACGTATTAATGGACCACAAACGGGCCGACTGTAACCACGGGCTGAATTTGGCCCACAAGCAGAAAATGACAGTAACGGGTCGTAAGTAAACGAATGCTGGAAATGAGCCCAAGAGTAAATGGGCTCTGAGAAGGCCCAAAGATAACATGGGCTGGAAACCGCCCAACGGAATAATGGGCCGTTAATGGGTATAAAGTGATACACTGTTCTTTACGGGCCAGTTTCACCACGGGCCGTTAATGGGTGTAAAGTGATACACTATTCGTTACGGGACAGTTTCACCACGGGCCGTTAATAGGCCAAGAGTTACATGGGGCCTCATATGGGCCGAAAGACGTCATGGGCATACATGGGCCAGAAGTGAAAATGGGCTGGAATCATATTGGATGGCCCAGATGACGCTACTGGGCCTAATTCGAATAGGGCATAACGGGCCTTGGGTTAGCGGGCTGTAAATGGGCTATATGTGAACAGGCCGTTAATAGGCTTTCCATGGGTCAGCCCGCCACCTTTTGACCAAGTCAAACGGGCCAGCCTTTTCACAGGAATGGGCCTCTGTTGGGCCATGCCACATGTCGACGTATCATAGGCGCCTTCTGTCCAATGAGTGGATAACATCTGTCCCAGCAATGAGCCGACACGTGTTTCCTCCAGCCAATGATGATTTTACACGTGGAAAATCCCCATTGGTCGGGGCTGTTAACGGGTTATCGGATTCAAAACCTGACCCGATAGCTTAACGGCGTTCCGTTATGGTGGATGCCACGTGTCGGTCACCCTTGACGAAAGCACTTCTGTGACGCGCGATTTATCGTCATGGAAGTGGACACTTCCGTGATGATAATTTTGGTAATGTCATGGAACACTTCTACGACAGCACAGGTATGACTATCTTGATTCCGTCATAAAATCTTCATGGATGTACATGCATGACAGAAAACGCGACCTACTGTGACAAACACGTATCATCACGGAAGTGTATTTTTTTGTAGTGGTTGGGTCAAGTGAACCGGGTTTGAAGCCTTTCTTCATGAGGAATTCCTTCAGTGTGTCATACCATGCCCGAGGTGCTTACTTGAGGCCATAGAGGGCCTTGTTGAGTCTGTAGACGTGATCTAGGAATTTTGGATCCTCTAAACCTAGTGGTTGAGCAACATATACTTCTTCCTCAAGCTTACCATTGAGGAATGCACTTTTCACATCATTTGATGTAAGATGATATTATGATGGTTAGCGTAAGCAAGTAATATGCGAATAGCCTCAAGTCTAGCAACAGGTGCAAAAGTTTCATCAAAATCAATTCCTTCAACCTTTGTGTAGCCTTGAGCTACAAGACGAGCCTTATTCCTCACCACAAGGCCATTTTCATCTTGTTTGTTGCGGTAGATCCATTTGGTACCAATGATGTTGTGCTTGCGTGGATCTGGTCGCTTGAAAAGCTCCCACACATTCTTGACCTTGAATTGATGCAATTCATCTTGCATGGCTTGAATCCACTCAGATTCCATGAATGCTTCATCAACTTTAGTGGGCTCTGTGATAGAGGCAAACACAAAATGCCCACAAAAGTTAGATAAATGTGAAGCTTTTGAGTGTGTGAGAGGACCTGGTGCGTTGATGTCATCAATGATTTTCTCGATATGCACTTCATTTGCAACATGAGGATGTGCAGATTGATGACTTTGCGTAGGCCCAGCAATTTCTTTAGGACCATTTTCTTCAGCAGCACCAATGTGATTTTCTTCATGATCCGGAATGACTTCTTCAGCAGATTCTTCGGTAGGGATGATAATCTCAGTATCTTTGAACTTGATGGATTCCTCAGGTGACATTTCATCTAGCACAGGAGGTAGGTGCTCTCTTTGCGAGCCATTAGTTTCATTGAACCGCACATCTATAGTTTCAACAATCTTGTGATGATTGATGTTGAAGACTCTGTAGTTGTGTGAGTCCTTTCCGTAACCAAGCATAAAACCCTCATGTGCTTTCGGTGCAAATTTAGAGTGATTATGAGGATCTCTAATCCAACATTTAGCACCGAAGACTTTGAAATAACTTACATTGGGTTTCTTGTCAGTGAGGAGTTCACATGAGGTCTTTTTGGCGAATTTGTGAAGATATACCCTGTTGAGGATGTGGCACGCAGTATCAATAGCTTCAAGCCAAAAGTGCTGAGGTGTCTTGTATTCATCAAGCATGGTGCGAGCCATCTCAACAAGGGTTCTGTTCTTGTGCTCCACGATGCCATTCTACTGAGGAGTATAGGGAGCAGATAACTCGTGAGTAATACTAAGTATATCAAGATATTCATCGAGACCTGTGTTCTTGAATTCAGTTCCATTATTGCTCCTGATATGCTTGATCTTCACACTGGAGTTAGTAGAAGCTCTTAAGGAAAATCGTCTAAAGACTGCCTGCACTTCATTTTTGTAAGTGATGATATGCACCCACGTGTAACGAGAATAATCATCAACTATGACAAAGCCATATAATGATGCAGAACTAGAGAACATGGCATAATGAGTAGGGCCAAAGAGATCCATATGAAGTAATTCAAAGGGACGAGAAGTGGTCATGATAGCCTTCGAGGGATGCTTGGCTCTGGTGATCTTTCCAGCCTCACAAGCCCCACAAAGATGATCTTTGAGGAATTTGACACCCTCGATGCCAATGACATGCTTCTTCTTCGCGAGTGTATGCAAGTTCCTCATCCCAGCATGACCAAGTCGTCGACACCATAGCCCGCATTCTGAAGCTTTTGCAAGTAGACATGTGGCTGGCTGTGGTCCTGCAGAGAAATCAACAATATACAAGTCTCCTTTCCTAAAGCCTTTGAAGACTTCGGAATTGTCAGATTCCATTAGCACAATGCAACAATATTTGCCAAAGACAACAACCATATCAAGATCACAAAGCATTGAGACAGACATGAGGTTTAATCCTAAGGACTCGACAAGCATGACTTTGTCCATGTGTCTATCCTTTGAGATCGCAACCTTACCTAGACCCAATACCTTGATTTTGCCTTTGTTAGCGTAGGTGATATGCTTCATATGAGATGGTGACAAATCAGTGCCCATCAACAAGTTCCTGTCGCCGGTCATGTGGTTTGTACATCCACTGTCGAAGACCCACTCAGTAGCTTTAGGTTGTTCATCCTACAGATGAATTAGTGTAACTTACGAACCCATATACTTCATCAGTGAAGAATATGATATCAATTTCATCAACAGTAATAGATATAGTAATATGAGGACGTGAGAAATGAGTGATTCATTTCTTCATTATTAGCTTGCATCCATTCAAGCACATTTAGGTCTCCAGCAAATTCTTCAGACGATTAAGTTCGTCTGGAGACCTGACCCTGCATAAGAGGTTAGTTCTTTTTCTTCACCACCCACGTCTGGAGGGGTGGCAAAGAGTTCATCATTCTACGAGCTCCATAAGAAAAAGATTGCATTGAAGCCAGTGCACTTCATTTCACAGAAGAGTGATTAGGATAAGCATATGAATAAGTAGAGGAATTCTTTGAGGACTTATGAACATAATGATTTGAAGAATAATGCACATATTCATAGCCTTTAGACTTTCCCTGCAAAACAGAAGTGTTAGCACGATGATGTTCATATGAGGATTTTGATCCATGTGAAGAATTTGGTCCATATGAGGACTTGGATCCATATGAAGATTTTGATCCATATGAAGAATTTGATCTGGGGTTCCTATTATTCATAGGTGATGTCATGATGACATTCGCCTAGAGATTTTCAAGGCACCTTTTAGGAACCCAGATTTTCTTCATGGGGGGACCATTCCTGCAGTTAGTTCCAATATATCGAGCAAATACTTCACCATTCTGATTCTTAAATAGTTTATAGTTGGAGTCAAATGACTCATCAGAGGAATATGAAGAATCACATGTAAAGCCAGATAGAGTGCATGGATCTACAGGAGGTCCTTTTGCAGCAACCCATGAGGTTTTGGGATACTGCTCAGGTTTCCAGTAGGTCCCATCAGCATTGAGTTTCCTCTCAAAGGCAATACCCTCTTTCCTAGGGTTCCTGTTCAAGATCTGCTTTTTGAGCACATCACATAGAGTCTGATGCCCTTTGAGGCTTTTGTAAATGCCTGTCACATACAATTCCTTCAGCCCTGCATTATCGTCAGTGATACTTGTGGTATCCTCAGATGAGGAATTTGTGACCACATAGATAGTTGAAGAATTTGCAGCAATAGAAGCATTTGAATATTCAGGTGATGAATTAGCAGATTCACGCTCAATGCATTTCAGACATGGTGGAATAAATTCTTCATGAGCGGTACTGATCTGTTGAGCAAGCAATGTATCGTTTTCCTTCTGAAGATCTTCATAACTCACTTTTAACTTCTCAAGATCTTGCTTTCTCTGAAGAAATTCATAAGAAAGCTTCTCATGATCAGTTAACAGAGTGTTATGATGATTTTGAAGGTTGTCAAACTTAGACTAAAGTTTTTGAAGACTATCAGTCAAAGTCTTAGTTCGATTCAATTCCTCACCCAACATATCATCGCTTTCATCAAGCATGTTTTGAACTTTTTCAAGAGCTCCTTGTTGTTTAGTGGCAAGGGAAGAAAGTTTAACATAGCTGGGTCCAAATTCATCACCCGATTCATCATCACTAGGTAGCATTCAGTTACCTTGGCACCCTTTGTCATAAGGCATGGTTCAGTGGATGATGATTCAGGTGTGAAAGTCATCTCTTTGAGAGATTCCTTGAAATCCTCAAACCAAGGATCATGACGAGTTCGATGGCCTTCATAGACCTCAGAGAGTCGGTCCCAGATAAGCTTCGCATGATTGAGATGCATGATGTTCCTAAATTGATTTTCGGACAAACAGGAGCAGATGACATCCTTCGCTGTGAGGTTGAGTAGAGTGTACTTGCGAATATCATCAGCCTCCGCCATCTTGCAAAGATCGGTAATACCAATCTCAGAGACGGTCCATAATTCATTGTTCATTGCCATGAGTCGCTTCTTCATCATGGCCTTCCACTTGGAATACTCATGACCGTCAAAGATGGGGCAAGTCACTTTCTTCATTCTTGCAGTCGACATAACTAAAAATCCAGGTGGTTAAACCAAAATCACACAGAACAAGGGAGTACCTTGCTCTGACACCAATTGAAAGTGCGTTAAGTCAACTAGAGGGGGTGAATAGGCGATTTTTACAAATTCGTCACTAAGGAATTTCAGGGTGAGGAAATTCCTAAGTCATGAACAACTAGCAGCGGAATAAGTACTCAGGTATAAGCGTAACAGAGCAATAGCATAGTCATCATGATGAAATGAAAAACAAACACAGAGTACCGAAAGCGTAAACACAGGATAAGCAGGCTGAAGACAATGTGACTGAAGAAATTGGATTGAGGAAATAGAGAAAGTCTTCAGTCAAAGTCTTCAAACAGTAATGATCAGGTTCATCAACGCATGAATGAGGAAATGAAAGGGTTGAGGAAATAGAACCAGTAGGCTTGGTGAAGATAATGATTTGGTAGACCAGTTCCAACTGCTATGACAGTTGTACGTCTGGTTGGAGTGGCGGAGTATTTAAACTCGAGGACACACGGTCTCGGACACACAGTCCTCACCGTATTCTCCTTGAGCTAAGATCACATAGACCTCGCCCAACACTCGTGGTAAGTCTTCACAGGTGACTTCCAGACCTTCACAGACTCGGTCACTCGGCAATCCACAATTCCTCTGGGATGCTCAGACCATGACGTCTAACCGTCTGGAGAATACACAGTACTCAAAGGTAACAAGCATAGGTTCCACACATGAACAATCTCTTCGGTGATGCTCAATCACTTTGGGTTTGTAGGTTTGGGTTTGGGATTTGGGTTTTCCTCACTTGATGATTTTCACTCAAAGTCCTCGGAGGATGGGATGCTCTCAATTGACAAGTGTCAGTTTCTCTCGGAGCAGCCAACCAGCTAGTGGTTGTAGGGGGCGGCTATTTATAGCCTAGGGAGCAGCCTGACATGATAAGACATAAATGCCCTTTAATGATATGATCATTAGGAGGTAGGATATTTTGGACAGCTGGCGCATAGCACAATAACAATCGGATTTGAGGTTTGAATTCCTCAGGGCTATCATGTTCCTCACTATGTAGGTAATCCGCACTAGCGAATTCCTAACTCCTCAGTCAAAACAAATTCCTCAGAGACCAAAAGATCTTCATCTCTGTCACTGAAGAAATTGACTGGACTTATATGAGATTTCCAATGGCTTCACTTGAAAGGATTGGGTAGGTGTAGGATTTTGAGATGAGCATCACATGGAAATCAGTTCCCTTAGTATTACCTCGACCCCCTTTAACAGTATGGTGTTTCCTATGACTCAAGAAAGAGAAAATGAAACTACGAAAACAAAATTCTTCACGCTTCATAATCCTCACATGAATATCCAAGTCTTCAAGGTTACACCAATTTATTCACTTTCAAAGTCTTCAGGAGAACCAAAGTCTTCAGCCGAAGACATTCATTTTTAGGGGTCGACTTTCACTATAAATATCAAACTCCTCATCGACTTATAGAGCCTGTGTACACTTACAAACATATTAGTCCCTTAACCTATAAGTCTTCAATACACCAAAATCACTAAGGGGCACTAGATGCACTTACACTAAGAATCAAGTTTATTTGGTCCAATGATCTTCATGAAAGTTTTTATTATATCCTCCTTGGATATGTATCACTTTGGGACTATTTTCATATGTTGCTTTTGATAAGCTCAAACAAATATAAGTGAAGAAAACATGAGCATAATTTTTCTTTCTCTCAAAATAATCTAAGTGAGGCAAGAGAGAATTTCTGAAAATTTTACTAACTCCCAAATAAATCTAACTGAAGCATGAGAGCATTTCTTCAAAAATAACAAAGCACACCGTGCTCAAAAATATATAAGTGAAGCACTAGAGCAAATCCATGGCTCTAAAAATTTAAATGAAGCATAGGAGCAAGCATAGCATAATTTTTAGCTCTCTCAAAAAGGTGTGTTCAGCAAGGATTCAAAACTGAAAACACAAAGCAAAACAAGCAAAGACTCATATCATACAAGATGCTCCAAGCCGAACTCATAATATGTGACGAATAAAAATATAGCTTCAAGTAAAATACTGATGGTTGTTAGAAGAAAGCGGGGATGCCACTCGGGGGCATCCCCAAGCTTAGTTGCTTGCTACTTCTTGAATATTATATTGGGATACCTCGGGCATCCCCAAGCTTAGCCTTTTGCTAATCCTTATTCCTTCATCCATCGTAAGATCACCCTAAACTTGAAAACTTTGATCACACAAAACTCAACAAAACCTTCATGAGATCTGTTAGTATAAGAAAGCAAACACTACTATAATTACTGTTGAAAATCTATTCATATTTTGTTTTTGCATTATATCTACTTTATTCCAACTTTTATATGGCAAAAACTCATCAAAGAAAACCATAGAATCATCAAAACAAGCACACAACGCAAAGAAAACAGAATTCATCAAAAACAGAACAGTCTGTAGCAATCTGAATATTTAGAATACTTGTTGTAACTCCAAAAATTCTGAAAAAAGTTGTTTGGAGTGAGAAATTTGTCTATTAATCATCTGCAAAAAGAATCAACTCAAAAGCACTCTTCTGTTAAAAATGACAAATAATCTCGTGAGCGCAAAAGTTTCTGTTTTTCAGCAAGATCAAATAAAGTTTTACCCGAATCATCCCAAAGGCCTTGCTTGGCACAAACTATAATTTAATCCACAAAAACACATCTAACCATAGGTATTATTGGGTATTTTATTGAAAACATCAAGAAAACCAAAAGGCAAAAAGATACAAGTTGGGTTGCCTCCCAATGAGCGCTATCGTTTTACGCCCCTAGCTAGGCATAACGCGTAGGATCTAAGTGTTGTCATCTTTGTCCAATTCTTTGATTGATTCTTAGGATTTTTCAAGGATTTTGCATATAAATTCTTAGCGACAATACTTCTAGGCATGAGATTAAAAAACTGTTATTGCAAAAAAGGTCTCTTGTGACTTCAATAAAATCGTGATGGATACTAATCATCTTAAGATCTCCTTTATCATTGCTAGAAGTTCCACCCTTGTTTTTAGCGACTTGAGTAGTCTTACTAATTTTCATGGGAATTTTAGCAGAAGCAAAAGCCGTACCTAGATTAGAAAAAAATTCTTCCAATTTATCAATCCTAGACGGACTTTCTTCGATTCTTTCATGAATTATAGTTCCTTTTTCTTTTAGCAACTTAAAACGTCTCCCGCTTTTGACCCCATTTTGGTAGCATAACTTTGCATCTTTCTATCCAATTTTTCAATATATTCTAGGTAAGCATTTTTTTTCAATAGCATCTAGTCTTTCCATAACATGCTCGAGAGTCAATATTGTTTCATTGATCACGACTGGTGGTGAACCCACTAAATTTCCCAAAGCGTTAAAAGCATTAAGATAAGGACACATCAATAAATTCCCATCTGTAATCGTATCAAGGACGAATCTATACCAAGAGGTAATGCCCACATAGAAACAACGAATAAGAACAACGGTAGATTGCTTACAGATAGATCTATTATGAGCATTGCAAATCCAATATCAAGCATCTTTTAAATTCTCTCCTCCCCTTTGTTTAAAGTTGAGAACCTCATTCTCGGGGGTGCATGAAATAGAGGAAGAAATATCCATAATGACAAAAATTGATCAACAAGATTGCACACGAAAACAGATCTGACGAGAAAACGGTGAACGGAAAAGAGGGCAAATAAAATGACAAATTTTTGTGAAGTGGGGGAGAGAAAAACGAGAGGCAAATGGAAAATAATGTAAATTGCGAGGAGATGAGATTGTGATTAGGAACCTTGTTGATGTTGAAGAACCTCCCCGGGAACGGCGCCAGAAATTCCTTTTGATGTCTGCTAGAACTCTGTCGGTATTTCCCCAAAGAGGAAGGGATGATGCAGTATAGCGATGGTAGGTATTTCGCTCAGTGATGAGACCAAGGTTATCGAACCGGTAGGAGAACCTCCTCACACCATGTAAACAACACCTACACAAAAATAACAAATACTCGCAATCCAACGTGTTAAAGGGGTTACCAATCCCTTTCGGGTATGGCGCCTCAAGATAGGCAAATAACGTGAGATAAAAGTGGTAGATAGGATAAATAGATCACGAATAAATAAATTGCAGCAAGGTATTTTTGTATTTTTGGTTTAATAGATCTGAAAATAAATGCAAAGGAAAATAGATCACAAAGGCAAATATGATGAAAAGAGACCCGGGCGCCGTAGGTTTCACTAGTGGCTTCTCTTGAGAAAAATAGCAAATGGTGGGAAAACAATTACTGTTGGACAACTAATAGAACTTCAAATAATCATGAAGATATCCAAGCAATGATCATTATATATGCATCACGTCCAAGATTAGTAGACCGACTCTTGCCTGCATCTACTACTATTACTCCACACATCGACTGCTATACAGCATGCATCTAGTGTATTCAGTTCATGGAGAAACAGAGTAATGCAATAAGAACGATGACATGATGTAGACAAGATATATTTATGTAGAAATAGACCCCATCTTGTTATCCTTAATAGCAACGATACATACGTGTCGTTTCCCTTTCTGTCACTGGGATCAAGCACCGTAAGATCGAACCCATCACAAAGCACCTCTTCCCATTGCAAGATAAATAGATCAAGTTGGACAAACAAAACCCAAATATCAGAGAATAAATATGAGGCTATAAGCAATCATGCATATAAGAGATCAAACAAGACTCAAATAACTTTCATGGATAAAAACATAGATCTGATCATAAACTCAAAGTTCATCGGATCCCAACAAACACACCGCAAAAAGTCTTACATCATATGGATCTCCAAGAGACCATTGTATTGATAATCAAAAGATAGAGAGAGGAAGCCATCTAGCTACTAACTACGGGCTCATAGGTCTACAAAGAACTACTCATGCATCATCAGAGAGGCACCAATGGAAGTGGTGAACCCCTCCGTGATGGTGTCTAGATTGGATCTGGTGGTTCTGGACTCTACGGCGGCTGGAATTGATTTTCGTCGACTCCCATAGGGTTTCTGGAATATTGGGGTATTTATAGAGCAAAGAGGTGGTTCAGGGGGCACCCGAGGTGGGCACAACCCACCTGGGCACGCCTGGGCCCCCAGGCACGCCCTGGTGGGTTGTGCTCCCCTCGGAGCACCCTGATAACCCACAAGTGTAGGGGATCAATTGTAGCCTCTTTCTATAAGTAAGAGTGTCGAACCCAACGAGGAGCTAAAGGTAGAACAAATATTCCCTCAAGTTCTATCGACCACCGATACAACTCTACGCACGCTTAACGTACGCTTTACCTAGAACATGTATGAAACTAGAAGTACTTTGTAGGTGTTGTTGGATAGGTTTGCAAGATAATAAAGAGCACGTAAATATAAACTAGGGGCTGTTTAGATAAAGAAGCAATAAAGTAAATATAGCGAGTGTGAAAAAGTGGTGGTAGGAGTTGTGAAATTGTCCCTAAGCAATTGACTACTTTACTAGACCGATAGCAAGTTTTATGTGGGAGAGGCATAAGCTAGCATACTTTCTCTTCTTGGATCATATGCACTTATGATTGGAACTCTAGCAAGCATCTGCAACTACTAAAGATCATTAAGGTAAAACCAACCATAGCATTAAAGCATCAAGTCCCCTTTATCCTATACACCACAACCCCCTTACTCGGGTTTATGCTTCTGTCACTCAAGCAACCCACTATAAGCGAATCATGAACATATTGCAACACCCTACATCGGGAATCCCTCGGGCTTGCGCGACACAAAGGGCACAATAGGAAAACAACAATACCACAAGCAAATTAAACCAATCATAGAAATTCATTAATCACCGGTAAGACAACGAAAATCTACTCAGACATCATAGGATGGCAACACATCATTGGATAATAATATGAAGCATAAAGCACCATGTTTAAGTAGGGGGTACAGCGGGTTGCGGGAGAGTGGACCGCTGAATATAGAAGGGGGAAGGTGATGGAGATGTTGGTGAAGATGATGGAGGTGTTGGTGTAGATCGTGGTGATGATGATGGCCCCCGGCGGCACTCCGGCGCCACCGGGAGCAAGGGGGAGAGAGAGCCCCTTCTTCTTCTTCTTCCTTGACCTTCTCCCTAGATGGGAGAAGGGTTTCCCCTCTGGTCCATGGCTCCCATGGCGTGGGAGGGGCGAGAGCCCCTCTGAGATTGGATCTGTCTCTCTATCTCTCTCTGTTTCTGCGTTCCCAGATTCTGCCCTTTCACCGTTTCTTATATCTCCGGAGATCCGTAACTCCAATTGGATTGAAACCTTTGCCCGGATTTTTCTCTGAAAATTAGCTTTCTTGCGGCCAAAGAAGAGCAGCAACCGCCTTACGGGGTGCCCACGAGGGTCAGGGGCGCGCCCCCTGCCTCGTGGTCCCCTAGGGCACCGTCTCGCGTTGATTTTCCTTCCCAAAAATCATAAATATTCCAAAAACAATCTCCGTCCATTTTTATCCCGTTTGGACTCCGTTTGATATGGGGTTTCTGCGAAACATAAATCATGCAACAAACAGGAACTGGCACTGGGCACTTGATCAATATGTTAGTCCCAAAAATAGTATAAAAAGTTGCCAAAAGTATATGAAAGTTGAATAATATTGGCATGGAACAATCAAAAATTATAGATACAACGGAGACGTATCAGCACCCCCAAGCTTAATTCCTGCTCGTCCTCGAGTAGGTAAATGATAAAAAAGATAATTTTTGATGTGGAATGCTACCTAGCATAATGTTGATCATATATCTAATCATGGCATGAATATTAAGACATGAGTGATTCAAAGCAATAGTCTATCATTTGACATAAGAACAATAATACTTCGAGCGTACTAATAAAGCAATCATGTCTTTTGAAAACAACATGGCCAAAGAAAGTTATCCCTACAAAATCATATAGTCTGGCTATGCTCCATCTTCATCCCACAAAATATTCAAATCATGCACAACCCCGATGACGAGCCAAGCAATTGTTTCATACTTTTGATGTTCTTAAACCTTTTCAACTTTCACGCAATACATGAGTGTGAGCCATGGATATAGCACTATAGATGGAATAGAGTATGATGGTGGAGGTTGTGTGGAGAAGACAAAAAGGGAGAAAGTCTCACACTGACGCGGCTAATCAATGGGCTATGGAGATGCCCGTCAATTGATGTCAGCGCGAGGAGTAGGGATTGCCATGCAACGGATGCACTAAGAGCTATAAGTGTATGAAACCTTAAACTGAAACTAAGTGGTGTGCATCCAACTTGCTTGCTCATGAAGACCTAGGGCATTTGAGAAAGCCCATCGTTGGAATATACAAGCCAAGTTCTATAATGAAAATTCCCACTAGTATATGAAAGTGACAATGTAGGAGACTCTCTATATGAAGAACATGGTGCTACTCTGAAGCACAAGTGTGGTAAAAGGATAGTAACATTGCCCCCTTTTTTCTTTTTTTTCTTTTTCTTTTTTTGCAGGCTTCTTTGGCGCCTTTTTTTATTTAGGCTTCTTTGGCCTCTCTCTTTTTATGTATTTTTTATTATATTTTTTATGGGGAAATGCTCTATAATGATGATCATCACACTTTTATTTACTTACAACTCAATATTACAACTCGATACTAGAACAAAGATATGACTCTATATGAATGCCTCCGGTGATGTACCGGGATGTGCAATAATAGAGCATAGCAAAGATATCAAAAAATGGACAAGCCATGAAAACGTCATGATATCTATCTTACGATCATGAAAGGCAATATGACAATGAATGCTCAAGTCATGTATATGATGATGATGGAAGTTGCATGGCAATATATCTCAGAATGGCTATGGAAATGCCATGATAGGTAGGTATGGTGGCTGTTTTGAGGAAGATATAAGGAGGCGTATGTGTGATAGAGCGTATCGTATCACGGGGTTTGGATGCACCGGTGAAGTTTGCACCAACTCTCGAGGTGAGAAAGGGCAATGCACGGTACCGAAGAGGCTAGCAATGATGGAAGGGTGAGAGTGCGTATAATCCATGGAATCAATGTTAGTCATAAAGAACTCACATACTTACTGCAAAAATCTATTAGTCATCGAAACAAAGTACTACGCGCATGCTCCTAGGGGGATAGATTGGTAGGAAAAGACCATCGCTCGTCCCCGACTGCCACTCATAAGGAAGACAATCAATAAATACCTCATGCTCCAACTTCGTTACATAACAGTTCACCATACGTGCATGCTACGGGAATCACAAACTTCAGCACAAGTATTTCTACAATCCACAACTACCCACTAGCATGACTCTAATATCACCATCTTTATATCGCAAAACTATTGCAAGGAATCAAACATATCATATTCAGCGAACTACAAGTTTATGTAGGATTTTATGACTAACCATGTGAATGACCAATTCCTGTCATCTCTCTAAACAGATATAAGTGAAGCAAGAGAGTATTCTACAAATGGCGGTTTTTTATGTGAAGAGAAACAGACAATCCAAACTTCAAATGATATAAGTGAAGCACATGAAGCATTCTATAAAGCCATACTCAAAAGATTTAAGTGAAGTGCAATGAGAATTCTATAAATCAACCAAGTACTATCTCATACCAGCATGGTGCATAAAAGAAAAGTGAAATTGAATGCAAAAGACACTCCAAGACTTGCACATATTGCATGAACGAAACGAATCCGAAAACATACCGATACTTGTTGAAGAAAGAGGGGATGCCTTCTGGGGCATCCCCAAGCTTAGATGCCTGAGTCTCCTTGAATATTTACTTGGGGTGCCTTGGGCATCCCCAAGCTTGAGCTCTTGCCTCCCCTCCTTTTCCTCATATTGAGACCTCCTCGATCAAACACTTCATCCACACAAAACTTCAACAGAAAACTCGGTAAGATCCGTTAGTATAATAAAGCAAATCACTACTCTAAGTACTGTTGCAAACCAATTCATGTTTTGTTTTTGCATTGTTTCTACTATAATATAACTTTTCCATGGCTTAATCCACTGATAGAAATTGATAGTTTCATCAAAACAAGTAAACTATGCATCAAAAACAGAATCTGTCAAAAACAGAACAGTCTGTAGCAATCTGAACATTCACCATACTTCTGGTACCCCAAAACTTCTACCAAAATTAGAAAAAATAAAAAATTTGTACATAAATACAATGCAAAAATAATCAGAACCGTTTGACGTTCCAGTAAAAAATGTAAAATCGCGCACTACAGCCAAAGTTTCTATCCTGCACCGTATAAACCAACAAGCATTGCAAACATCCTAAAGGCAAACCTTGGCACATTATTTTTATAATACAATGGAATTTTACAAGGGGATAATTATTTTTGATGAAAAGTTTCTGTAATTAAGATTCACAAAGTTTCCGTGAGCATGAACAAAGTTCAAGGAGCTCTCCCACTTCAACAATGCTTGTCTTTCTTACTTTCACTTTCCTTTTTGAAAAGTTTTAGGTTCCCCTCTTTATTTTTGTGTTTTTTAAACTAAATGAAAGCACTCAACAGAAATAAATGACTCTCTAAAACTTCCGGATTGTCTCCCCGGCAGCGCTTCCTTTAAAGCCATTAAGCTAGGCATATAGTGCTCAAGTAATGGATCCACCCGGATCCCGAGGTATATCAAAGCCAATTTTAATTAACAATGATTTGTGATTCATTAGTGAGCACAAAGTAACATATATCATGCAACAACAAAGTCTAACTCTCTTCCAATGCATCGGCATGTCATAAAAGAATAATTCATGCACACATAGTAAAGGCCAATGCATAGTATAAGCAGTTTCTTGCATTTTTATCGTATTGAAAACATAGAGAGGTGGAGATATAGTTCCTCTCTCATAATAATTGCAAGTAGGAGCAGCAAGCACATGTATATTATATCTATCAAAATCATCATGTGCAATGGTAAAAGGCAACCCATCAATATAATCCTTAATAAGCACAAACTTCTCCGATATAGTGTAGTTTAGAGAATTCAAAAGGATAATAGGACTATCATGCGTGGGTGCAATAGAACAATTTCATGTTTAACATAAGGAACTATAGCAAGTTCATATCCATAAGCATCATTCATATTGGCATCTTGGCCGCAAGCATAGCAAGCATCATCAAAAAGGGATATTTCAAAAGAATCAACGGGATCATAGCAATCATCCTTCAGTAAGCACGAAGGGGAATTAAACAATGTATGAGTTGAAGAGTTACTCCCATTAGAAGGTGGGCACGGGTAGCTAATACGCTCTTCCTCCTTTTGTTCTTCGCTCTCCTCATCATCTTTTTCATCCAATGAGCTCATAGTTTCATCAATTTCTTCTTCCATAGACTCCTGCAAAATATTATTATCTTCTTGGACAGCGGAGAATTCCCCAATAAATGCATCAACATCGGAATTGAATTCATAATTCTCATAGCAATATTTAAGTATAGCAAAATTTTCAGGTCTGTAAACAGCATCATCAAGATTTTCACACGTTTTAAACAAAGATTCAATTTCATAAGCACCCATAAAAGCAACAAATTCTTCTATTTGTTCCACATCATAGTAATCATATATACCATTAGCATAAGAAGCCAAGGTTTTATTATCATTAAATTTGCATGAAAAGGAAAGGTGTGGAGCCTTCATCCTAGAGCAACAAGTATAATCATATCTCAAGCATAGTTCCCGAGCATACCAATGCAACATATGAATTTGATCCCATAATAATTTCCTTTTTTGAGTCAAGCGATAATCCCTAAAGTATTCACATTGATCCAACGTGTCTCCCATAACATAATTGAATGTGGTTTTCTCAGGATTATCAAAGTAGTACATAATATTTTTCACATAACCAGCATGGAGGGTTTTAGGAGGTTCCCCATCTCCATGAGTAGCAAGTACACCTAATTTTTTTGGTATTTCGTGTTCCATATCCATAACTAAAGATAGAGAACAACTTAGAACAGCAAATAAAAATTACTTAGTGATAAAGCAAACAAGCACACACGAGAATATTCACCCCACGCTATGACTCCCCGGTAATGGCGCCAGAAAAAGGTCTTGATAACCCACAAGTGTAGGGGATCAATTGTAGCCTCTTTCGATAAGTAAGAGTGTCGAACCCAATGAGGAGCTAAAGGTAGAACAAATATTCCCTCAAGTTCTATCGACCACCGATACAACTCTACGCACGCTTAACGTTCGCTTTACCTAGAACAAGTATGAAACTAGAAGTACTTTGTAGGTGTTGTTGGATAGGTTTGCAAGATAATAAAGAGCACGCAAATATAAACTAGGGGCTGTTTAGATAAAGAAGCAATAAAGTAAATATAGCGAGTGTGAAAAAGTGGTGGTAGGAGTTGTTAAATTGTCCCTAAGCAATTGACTACTTTACTAGACCGATAGCAAGTTTTATATGGGAGAGGCATAAGCTAACATACTTTCTCTTCTTGGATCATATGCACTTATGATTGGAACTCTAGCAAGCATCTGCAACTACTAAAGATCATTAAGGTAAAACCCAACCATAGCATTAAAGCATCAAGTCCCCTTTATCCCATATGCCACAACCCCCTTACTCGGGTTTATGCTTCTGTCACTCAAGCAACCCACTATAAGCGAATCATGAACGTATTGCTACACCCTACAGCGGGAATCCCTCACGCTTGCACGACATGGAGGGCACAATAGGACAGCAACATAAGCACAAGAAAATTAAACCAATCATAGCAATTCATCAATCACCGGTAAGACAACGAAAATCTACTCAGACATCATAGGATGCCAACACATCATTGGATAATAATATAAAGCATAAAGCACCATGTTTAAGTAGAGGGTACAGCGGGTTGCGGGATAGTGGACCGCTGAATATAGAAGGGGGAAGGTGATGGAGATGTTGGTGAAGATGATGGAGGTGTTGGTGTAGATCGCGGTGATGATGATGGCCCTCGGCGGCACTCCGGCGCCATCGGAAGCAAGATGGAGAGAGCCCCCCTTCTTCTGATTCTTCCTTGACCTTCTCCCTAGATGGGAGAAGGGTTTCCCCTCTGGTCCATGGATCCCATGGCGTGGGAGGGGCGAGAGCCCCTCCAAGATTGGATCTGTCTCTTTCTGTTCTGCGTTCCCAGATTCTGCCCTTTCACCATTTCTTATATATCCGGAGATCCGTCACTCCGGTTGGATTGAAACCTTCGCCCAGATTTTTCTCCAAAAATTAGCTTTCTTGCGGCCAAAGAATAGTAGTAACCGCCTTACGGGGTGCCCACGAGGCTCAGGGGCGTGCCTGCCCCCCTGGGGCGCGGCCCCCTGCCTCGTGGCCCCCTCGGGCACCGTCTCGCGTTGATTTTTCTTCCCAAAAATCATAAATATTCCAAAAATAATCTCCATCCGTTTTTATCCCATTTGGACTCCGTTTGATATGGGGTTTCTGCAAAACATAAAACATGCAACAAACAGGAACTGGCACTAGGCACTGGATCAATATGTTAGTCCCAAAAATAGTATAAAAGTTGCCAAAAGTATATGAAAGTTGAATAATATTGGCATGGAACAATCAAAAATTATAGATGTGACAGAGACGTATCACGCCCCCCCCCCCTAGTTGCTCTCCTGACCCATTGGATGTCTTCTGGTCCCAAAAAAATCCTCAAGAAATTTTGCTGCGTTTGGACTCTGTTTGATATTGATTTCCTGTGATGTAAAAAACATGCAGAAAACAGCAACTGGCACTGGGCACTATGTCAATAGGTTAGTACCAAAAAATGATATAAAATGACTATAAAATAATTGTAAAACATCCAAGAATGATAATATAACAGCATGGAACAATCAAAAATTATAGATACGTTGGAGACGTATCAACAACTACTCAGGTTTACCTCTAATTTCGAAGTATGCTCAAATTTGCCTCTTTGCCATTTGGTGCACGTATAGAAATGCCCTTCTGTACCATTTCCATCTGGTCAAGGGGCCTTGATCATCTACTAGACGTTTTCTAGACATATTTGCCCTTCTATGCACATGTCACTTACATGTGGGACCTACCCCAGAGTAAAAAAAGAAAAAAAACTCTCTCTCTTACCCTTTCTCTCTCTCATTTACACATGGGACCTACTGTAGAGTTAAAAAAGGGGGGAATCTCTCTCGGTCTTTCTCTCACTTACAAGTGGACCCAACCGAAATAAAAAAATGAAATATTTTCTCTCACACAAACCTCTCTCTCTCTCCCTGACATGTGGGCCATGGGGCCCACAATCAGGTTCAACACTAATCCACACCTGGTCATGGCGAGACTTGGTGGCTCGGCTGGTGGTCCTCACTGATGAGGGGCAGCACGCCTCGTGTGAGGACCACAGGTGGAGGTCGAGGCGGATGTCGACATACTGTGACGCCATGGAAGGGGAAGACATGGTTCTGGCATAATGCTACCGCCCACAGCTATCGTCGGAGCCGACACTCTCGTGCCTCTTCAATGATTTCGACAAGCATATAGTGGTCTAGGAGATCCCCTGGTCAATTTGGCCCACTCACCAAGCCTCCTCGTCCCCTGTAGCGCATTGCTCAAAGTACGCCTGAGAGCTACATGCATTATACAGCCAGTGAAAAAAATTAATTGGACATAACATGGATTCATAGCTTTGAATAGCATTTGTACTGTAAAACGAGATAAGACTCTCTCTCTCTCTGTGGTGCGAATAGTTTTATTCTTTTCGTTTTTTCATTGAGGGAAGTAAGAATTGATTTGGTACATACAATATTACACGTTAGGCTTGTCCCTAAAATTCAACCTGCGCCTTGTTATATCCCGAAATTTCAGATATCGTGCTCCCAAAACTCGCGCCCTCACAACCCGCGCCTTGCTATCCTGAAATTACAACGCGCGCGAAAACTCCCTCCAACTGTCAAATCCCGACACATGAAATTCCCCTTCTAACCCTGAGCCGAAAGAGCCACTAGTTCAAATCAGTGGGGGTACTTTTGTAACACACCCTACATTTTGGATAAGCGCATCCCTGAGTCATGGTTCCCCCTCCCATCACCTCCTTTTCACCATTCAAAATCCCAGGCCGCCATAACGTCTCTGCTCCAGCCGTGAAACCCCACCCTCCTCCGTCTGCCACCTCACCGCTGCCCAGCCGGAGCCTCTTTCCTAACGACGTCGTCCACCGCAACAACTCGACGTCCCTCATCCACCTCCCCATATGAGGATCCGTCGTTGATCTCATCATCCCGCTGGTTCAGCCGCCCCGTCCTCCACCTCCAAGGAGCTGCTCTGACGATCGCGTCGTCTATCGCGGCTGCTCCATCCCCACAGCGACGCCTTAACCTGCTTCACCGGAACCACGACATCCTCACCGACTCCTCGGACGAAGCCGAGGCCTACCTCTTTGCTGTAGTCGTGTCGACCTCGGCATCATTGGGTTGGTCGATGAAGAAGTTGAGGCAGAGGTGGCTGTCGGTGGTGTGGAGGAAGACCTGAGGAATCTATAGACGGTGTCCAGGGCACTGCTCCATTATGATGGATGGTTCCGTCGTTGGGTAAGCTCCGGCGAGCCATAAGACATCGAGGCTGAAGCGGTACAAGACAGACATCGTTAATCTCGAGTGGGATTCTTATAGCATCTCCAATATATGATGTAAAATACATTACCAAAAATTGATTGATGTAAAATTTACATCACCAAAAAACACCTGACTACAATAGATGAGGTAAAAACTGTTGACTCTGAACTTAACTGTCGAAACTGAAATTTACTATGGAATCCGAATGTTACTATCGAAACTGAACGCACTGGTAGCAGAGGGGCACTTCACATGTAGTTTAGGTCATTCAAGCACTAGTAGTAGAGAAACAGTGATCTAGATCAGTAGGCGATCAATGGGGAACAGAGTAGCAGATAGCAGCCGGAGCAGCAGCGCTTGGAGGAGCAGCGCGAACTAGAGCCAGAGCAGCAACTCGTGTAGCTGCAGGTCCGCCGAGGACGTCGTTGCTAGCCACTGCAGCCGGAGGCCAGATAGATCACTAAGAGCATGTTCACGAGCTCCATAGAGTGCCTCTCCTCCACTCTAAGAAGTGAATCAGGCCTGGGGACTCCCATAGATGACACCGGGACCTCAACCTCCGCCACAATCATCGCTCTTCCGCTCCTAAATTATGTTGCCCCGAGCCACCGTTGTCCTACCCGACCATCGTGTCGTCATCGTGGAAAGCTTTCTCCCCTTCTCTGTTCTTCCCCCGCTCGATTCCATGCCCGGAACCCTCTGCCCGAAGCCAGCCGCCATGATCGACCTTGGCTGGATAGGTCGTGCGCACGCTCACTTACCATTGTTGTGCCCAACATGTCTGGCGCACCTCACATAGCTACACAGCATGCCTCGCCCCCTCCTCCTACGGTCCCACCTCGGTATGGCGAGTTGCCGGCGAGTGCAGCCGCTCACGGCCAGCCACGCGTGGACCATTGTTAACCCTGGTAGTGGGTCCCATGGCTCACATGCCATGGAGAGAGAGAGCGGGGGTTGTGAGAGAGAAAAGTTTTCTTTACTTTTATTATTTTGATTTGGCCCCACATGTAAGTGATTTGAGAGAGAGGGGTGAGAGAATGAGTTTTTTTCTTTGATTTGTTTGAGCGGGTCCCACATGTCAATGACATAAGGAGGCAGGGGCAGCAATATCCAGAAAATGTCTAGTAGAGTGTCAAAGCCCTTTGACCGAACGAAACAACACAAAAGGGCATTCTATAAGTGCACCTAATGGTAGGGGGCAAATTTGAGCACACTTGGAAATTAGGGGTAAATTTGAGTAGTGTGTTCGAGTTAAGGGTACAAATGTATAAGTCCCTATAAAATAACCGCCACTCGAGCGCTATTAGTTTAAAACATGAATCTACCATGATCTCTTTCCTGGTTCTTGCACGCCAACAAAGTTTGGCAGGGGAACCTATAACTTCAACCAGTTTAGCTTAAAAGTTTTCTAAAATAAACCCAGCGGTATTAGTTCAAACATTAATCTACCACACCTCTTTCCTGGTAATTGCAGACAAACAAAGTTTGGCAGAGGAAGCTATAAATTCATCCAGTTCAGCTTAAAAGTCTTCTAAAATACACCACCCCATGATATTAGCTTAAAACGTTAATCTACAATCTCTTCCCTAGTTTTTGCAGAGCAACAAAGTTTGGCAGAGGAACCTGTAACTTCAACCAATTTAGACTAAGTCTTCTAAAATAACACTCTTCGAGCGCTATTAGTTTAAAACATGAATCTACCATAATCTCTTTCCTAGTTCATGTAAACCAACAAAGTTTGGCATAGGAACCTATAACTTTAGCCAGTTCAGATTAAAAGTCTTCTAAAATACTCCTCAACGCAATTAGTTTGAAACATAAATCTACCATAATCTCTTGCTTGGTTCTTGCAGACCAACAAAGTTGGCAGAGGTACCTATAATTTCGACCAGACCGGCTTAAAAGTCTTCTAAATACCCCAACGCTATTAATTTAAACATGAATCAACCATAAATATCTTTCCACATTCTTGCAGACCAACAAAATTTGGTAGAGGAATTTATAACATTAACCAGTTCGGCACAAAAATCTTATAAAATAACGCCGACCCGAGCGCTATCAGTTTAAAACATGAATCTGCCATGATCTCTTTCCTGGTTCTTGCAGGCCAACAAAATTTGGCAGAGGAAAATATAACTTCAATCAGTTCGGTTTAAAAGTCTTCTAAAATACTCCCTATTGCTATTAGTTCAAATAGGAATCTACCATAATCTCTTTCCTAATTATTACATACCAACAAGGTTTGGCAGAAGAACCGATAATTTCAACCAGTTCAACTTAAAAGTTTTCTAAAACATGCCCCTAGTGCAATTAGTTTTAAAATTGAATATACCATAATCTCTTTCGTGGTTCTTGCATGCCCACAAAGTTCGGCAGAGAAACCTATAATTTCAACCAGCTCTGCATAAAAGTCGTCTATTTTACCCCCACCCAGAACAATTAGTTTAAAACATGACTACCATAATCTATTTCCTGGTTCTTGTAGACCAACAAAGTTTGGCAGAGGAACCTACAACTTCAACCTGTTCAATTTAAAAGTCTTCTAAAATAACCCCACCTGAGCGATATTAGTTTAAAACATGAATCTACCATGATCTCTTTCCTTGTTCTTAAAGGCCAACAATCTTTGGTAGTGGAACCTATAAATTCCACCAGTTCATCTTAAAAGTCTTCTAAAATAGCCCCCCCCCCCAACGCTATTAGTTTAAAGAAGAATATACCATAATCTCTTTTCTAGTTATTGTAGACCAACAATGTTTGGCAGAGGAAC
>NC_041389.1:499582055-499583198 GCF_002162155.2 Triticum dicoccoides
ACCTATAACTTCAACCAATTCAACTTAAAAGTCTTCTAAAATACCCCCCCCCCAAGCGCTATTAGTTTAAAACATGAATATATCAAAATCTTTTCCCTGGTTCTTGTAGACCAAGAAAGTTTGACGGAGAAGCCTATAGCTTCAACCAATTCAGCATATAAGTCATCTAAAATACCCCCACCCAACACAATTAGTTTAAAACATGAATCTACCATAATCTCTTTCATGGTTCTTGTAGACCAACAAAGTTTGGCAGAGGAACATATGACTTCCACTTGTTCAGCTTAAAAGTCTTCTTAAATAACCCCCACGAGAGCGTTGTTAGTTCAAAACATGAATCTGCCATGATCTCTTTCCTTGTTCTTGTAGGCCAACAAAGTTAGGCGGAGAAACCTATAAGTTCCACCAGCTCGGCTTAAAAGTCTTCTAAAATAGCTCCCAACGCTATTAGTTTAAAGAGGAATCTACCATAATCTCTTTTCTAGTTATTGCAGACCAACAAAGTTTGACAGAGAAACCTATAACTTCAACCAGTTCAACTTAAAAATCTTCTAAAATATGCCCCACCCACCCCCCAGTGTTAGTAATTTGAAACATGAATGTGCCATAATCTCTTTCCTGGTTCTCGCAGACAAAGAAAGTTTGAGAGAGAAACCTATGACTTCAACCAGTTCAACTTAAAAGTCTTCTAAAATACGCCCCTCCCCCTCAGTGTTGTAAGTTTAAAAGATGAATTTACCATAATCTCTTTCATGGTTCTTGCAGACCAAGAAAATTTGGCAGAGAAACCTATAACTTCAATCAATTTAGCATAAAAGTCTTCTAAAATACCCCCCCAACCAGCGCTATTAGTTTAAAACATGAATGTACCATATTCTCTTTTGTGCTTTTTGTAGGCCAATAGAGTTTGGCAGAGGAACCTACAATTCAACATGTTCAACTTGAAAGTCTTCTAAAACAACCCCCAATAGTAAAACATGAATCTAGCATAATCTCTTTCAACAAAGTTTGGCAGAGGAACCTATAACTTCAACCAGTTCAGCTTGAAAGCCTAAAATACCCCCCAAGTGCTATTAGCTTAAAACATGGATCTACCATAACTCTTTCCTTGCTTTTGCAGACTAATAAAGCTTCACTACTTCA
>NC_041389.1:499584441-499626958 GCF_002162155.2 Triticum dicoccoides
ACCCCCCCGCGCGGCGCGCGCGCTATTAGCTTAAAACATGAATCTACCATAATATATTTCCTGGTTCTTGCACACCAACAAAGTTTGGCATAGGAACCTATAACTTCGAATCAATTTAGCAAAAGAAAAAAACCAATGTCACACATGAACTCATAACAAGAACAAGTTTTAATACATGTCAAAACCCAGAAAACCAAACAAGTACCACATGTCATGCCAAGGAGGCCGCATAGACAAACAGACGCTCATAATGTTCAAAGCTGAAAATATCTGACACCTAAAAAGCAGTACAGGGATGCAAAAGGAGACATTTGAGTTTTCCCTTTCTGGATAGTCTGAGGCAGGGAAGCTACTAGTGCAGTTGATGCTTGATTGTCTGTCCCTCTCCGGTAGGTAGCAACCGATTCCACGTCAGGGTGAAGCATAGATAACCGCCAGCACACCACCATGGGCCGAGATTCTGTTCCGCTGCAGGCGAGGAGATCGAGCAAGCCGTCGAGAGAGTACCTACACATCACACGTTTCCGTCAGATACAAGTTGTCATACGTGTGTTTTGTTCAGGTAGAGTCACACAAATCAGAATAATACGGTGTTCGTTTGCACGAGCAAAGATCAGAGGCACTTAGCCGGAGGCTTCGCCGTACTACCATGTACTCGCTGACTCAACTTATAATAAAATAATTACTACTCCCTCGGTCTCATAATATAAAAACATTTTTGACACATAATATAAGAGTGTTTTTTACCTACGGAGCGGAGAGAATGAGTGGTTTGTGCGCCTACGTAACAGCGTCATTTTATTTTATTTGGCAAAGAAAAGTCAGCACGTGGCTTTGCGTAACCGTATGCCTTAAGCGGGATCGGAGGTAAACCGAGAATCTGGGAGGCAAAATGGGTTGGACTGAGAGCGAGCTTTTCCTCCGGACAGAAGAGTAGAGCTGGCAGACGACAACCTACTGTTCAGACGATAAGTTACTGTAACTTTTTCCTGTTGTCAGCGCCCCTTGATGATACAATGATCTGTAACCCGCATCTGGTGCCAGTTATTTTTTACAGCAATTTTGATGTTCGCGCCTGCTCCTTTTCCCGTTAAAAAAGCAAATATATTCTACTAACTACTCCATAGTGGGGTAATCAGTTGAGGTGAAGTGCCGTTGCAACCACCACGTGCATATAATAATTACGAGTATGAAACAGACGGCACGTTGAGAGAGAAATAGGACAAGCATAACAGATGGGGAGAGGCAGGCAGAGGTAAGGAGAGACAGGATGAGGTTAGAAGTTTATATATACTAAAGCGTCCTCGTTACGATTTGGTGCGTCGTGTCGCAGGGCATTTGCAGGGCACGTATAGGGTATTTAAAAAAGAAAGAGCACCTAATCAACGAGAGACATGTTATCTACTCCCTCCTTCCCGTAATATAAATTCATTTGTCCCATAATATAAGATCATTTTTTACACTAGTGTAGTGTAGAAATCGCGATATGAAGACGAAGGGAGTAGCATGGCCGTCCCACTGCACCACGTGCTACCCAAAGGTTGTTCTGTGGTAAGATTTATGTGTAAGGTTGAGCGCACCTGGTTCGTTACTGCATCTTGCAAGTTCCCAAGTACGTGCTACTAATAAAACCTGTACCTGCCAGGATTAAGAGGTTGAGAGCGTACCACACTTTTGCAGGCCGTCTTTGAACTGATATTTTGGTTCGCGAGAGCATCCGGCGGGATGAGGGGTCACGAACAAGGATCGACTTCCACTTTCAAAACAAGCCAACGAATCAACGGAAGGGAAGGAGAGGATGCGTGTCCTAAATACCAGTGGCCATCGCTACGCAGCAGCCCCGCAGGAGCAAATCTGAACTACGTATTTGGACGGCTCGTTCTGCTCAATGTCGTTTACGGGTACAGAAAACAACAGTTCAATGTCGTTTACGGGTACAGAAAACAACAGTCGCAAAATTGAGCGGGCGTGTGCTCCGACTTAAACGACGCAACTACAGATGTGTGATGAGAATGAATCCGGCGTTTCCAAGAAAGCGCGCACAGGAATTCTGGCACTTCATATAATGGACAGAAGACTATGAAGCTATGCATTGTCTTGTGCAGCCAAGATAGAGATGCATTCTATTCAGAAGTTTAAGGTGAGATCAATTCGCACATTCTGCAGGAGCTAGGGCTTCGCACAGCCCTTTCGCACCCATCACTGCATATTTCGAATGTTTTTCGGGCCAAGACGATCCTGATGGCCCCTGCTAGGTGTGAACGTATGCTACACAAGGTTTCGCAGGGATTGGGCATCAGCAGTGTCCGCGAAGGAAAGCAAAGCACCATGCCGAAATCGTCTCATCGTAGCATGAGAAACGATAGTCTCGATGTACCACGAGAACTGCAGACTTGCAACTTACATGCAAGTGAATAATGGTTTTTGCTTTGTTTCAAATCACCAGTTTGGATTCAATAAGGCCAGCCATTACATGAAAGATGTTCATACATTATATCAATCAAAAAACTAATAATGCCTCTAGCAAGCTATGCAACATTCTACCATGACTCTTAAACTACTGCAGTCAAAACTAGAACAGACCCTAAGTAGAACAGAACTCCAGAATTCAATCAAGATAGAATACGCGGATATCAATTTATTATGCAAGCAACAAATATCAACAGATAATGCACATAAAACTATCAAGCTAATCAAAAGGATACATGTGTGAATTTGTTAGATAAACTTTAGTATCTAAGCCACTAGTTCTGATCCGCTTAATTGTACCCGTATTGCACAACCACATACCCACCACGCACATGATGCAACATTCATCTGCAGCACCTATCCTAATCTATACCATGACTTGTTAATTAATTACATGATAGCTGCAAGGTTTTCTGCCGGTCTATATTAGTGCAATTAGGATGTGCTAGGTGTGACTTCTATCTCACATTCTAAGTTTTATGGTTAGTTTAGCACTATCCAGGATGATTGGCAGTTATCAATATTTCAGGTAACAACCGCAATTTTTTAACTTTTTGGCAATTATTATATTCCTTACCAAACATCCCAGGAAACTTATGCTCCTTGATTTATCCGTGCAAAATGCGTTTCATCCTCTAAAGTTGGCTAAATCTATTACTATGTCCCTAATTTTAGCAGAAAAGATAAAGCAAACAAAATAACACACTGGGTGTAGAGGTGAGCTTACCTGAAGCAGTATTAAATATCAAGATTGGTTTCCAGATCCACGTTGTAGCTGCAGCAGTAAATTGTGAGCAAACTGGAGGGTTGCCTGGTACTTCTTGTTCTTATCCGCCTCTTCAGTAGCTTGAGCAGAACCAGAAGCAACATTTTGTTGCTGTTGTACCTGAGAGGAGAAATCCAGGTTTACCCTATCAGTGGGGAATGACGTTGACTGATGGAGCTGTGCCAAATTCCCCATCTGGTTATTTGCTGCCAATGGTCCATCATTCATTTGGTGTGGGGGAGGGACTGGTAGGTTGGTATTGCTGGACTGGAAGTTAGACTGGCTAACTGATCCTAAGGAACCGTAATTGTTTTGAGGAGCGTAATAGTGTTCTGGTTGATACTGCTGCTGTGTAGGGAGAGCAGACACGGGTCCTTGTGTAGGGAGAGGTGGAGGAGGCAAGCTTAAGGTAACCTCAGGGTTGTAAGCAGTATGTATTGGGTGCTGCTCCTGAGCACCGACCATGCCCCCATAGCTTGCTGGAGCTTGCCTGCCGAACTGCTGACCGGATTGCTGAAGATTACCCACCTTCTCAAAGGATAAATAAGAGGTCAGTGTTAGATTTTCATCTTTCCATACGATAGGAAAAGTAGATGCATCATGCAACAGTGATCCCACAGGTCTCTTCCTGTGGAGCTCGGGGTTACCTGACTATTTGCTGGAACTGTTGGCTGCACATTTGGCATAAGTTTAGCCAATGTGGCCATAATATCAGGCTTGAGTGACTGTCCTTGCTGTCCTGCTATTTGGCTCATGGGAAAGCTTGATACACCTGACTGAACTGCTTCCTCACGTAAAGATCCCCGATAATCAGCATCCTGATGATGGTTGCCATTAGCAGAGCCCATATTGTAATTTCTTTGCATCGCTAGCATGGTATCACCACCATCATAATAAGCTTGTGATTCTGGTCCAGTCAGTACAGGTCTCTGGACAGCAGCATTGGACATCTGTGGAATGTGCAGTACCACGCCATAAAGGCGCTCCGGACCATCAACTTGCAGAACATTCGTCAGGAAATCCGATGGCGGGACCAAAAACAAAGTGGTTCCTGCATCAACCTTAACAACCCCTGCGCGACTTTTTGAGCCCAAGTACCGCAGAAATTCAGTGTAAGACACAAAATCATCTTCACTGTCTGGTAAGAAGAAGACAATTTCAAAACCCGAAGCATCTCCATAGTGCTTTGCCAGCATATCTAATCCTGTTCTAGCGGAGATATTAACAATGTCCGGTCTGCAAAGAGAAGTGGAATATATGTAAGGTCAGTAAACTATACAAGAAACTTTAGAAAAAAGTTGAAGTGGTTTGTACTCACAAAGGTATCTCAATGCCCCTCCTTATAGGCAAGCAGCGAGCACGACAAACAGGAGATCCACCTTTGGCAATACTGCCACGCCAGAAGTGCCCAAGGGTTGAAGTTTGGTGTGCCGTGCCCTGGATCCGAATAACAGAGCTAAAGCTCTCATCAGCAACCGGCTGAAGACCCTCACTGCCTGCCCTTACATGGTAAGGGTCCATGCCAGCATCCAACCTCACCCTTTTGGCTTCTCTCGGATCAAGCGCATTATGAGCAGAATGTACAGTCAACAAAGATGAGCCAGCTTCAGGTGCTGGAAGGATACCACCAGTGATTGGCATTGCACCATAGTCCAAGTATCTTGATCTTCCACGTCGAGGATCATACCCTTGTGATGTGCCATGACTACTGCGACCAGCACCAAAATAATCAGGTGCGGCATATGGACTATCATTGTACATCTCTGATCTAGGGAACCCAGCAGGTGGTGTTAGGTTATCAAGTTTATTGGGTGCAAGCCCACTGCTGGAGAAAAGAACATGAATCCTTGTATCATTGAAAAGACGCCCATCTAGAAGATTCTTAGCATTAGAAGCTCCTTCAATGGTTGCAAACTCCACAAAAGCATACTGCCTTTCTGGAAAAACTTTGATGTTTGTAACCACACCATGTGCTGCCATAGCCCGCCTCAGTGCCTCCTCATTAACTTTATGTGTATTGGGTAAACCCACCCAGAGAACATTGGTAGGATTTTTTGCCTCTCTCATTCGTACTCCAGCAGAACCCTGACAAAAAGAACATGATATGACAGTAAGCAACCCGCAGATCAAAGAGGACAGTACAACAGCAAGAACCAAGAGAAGTAAACAACAGTACCTTTGCATGTCCAACTCCCATTTCACCGGGTGGCAATGATCCTCTACTGTTGAAGTTGCCTGCTTCCAACCGTTCCTATCCAAATCAGTACAAATAACTAAATAATAAGACAGCATCCCTTCAAAAACTGCAGCCTAGGAAGAACTATTCACAAACTCAGTCAACAATAATAGATGCATACCGCTCTGCCTCTGGACCTCTGGAAATCAACACACAATTCCTTGCCCCCTAAATCTGCCCCATTCAAGGCTCTATGGGCAGAAATGGCATCTTCCAGCTTCTCAAAGTCGATGTATGCAGAAGTTTGATCATGGGAGAATGCAACACCTTCAATCTTTCCAAACTTTTGAAACTCCTCCTCTACCTCCTGCTTTGAAATAGACGGACTAATTCCTCCAACCCATAGGTTCCTAACAGCTCTAGCCTGTAAAAACCAATCAACAAACACAAGTAAGCATCATGAGGGCATAAATCTTTACACAACGCCAGCATAGCAATTTCACCCTAGAACAACGATCATCAATCTAGGAGTATTTATAAAGGATAATGTTCAAAAAAGCGGAAGGCCACAGCTTAGAGCAATGGGCGCTTAAGCGCGGTTTAAGCTCGCTTGAGCATTTTTTTAAACTTGGCCAGAATTTGGCTGTTTTGAATAGTATGCACAGGAAAATAGGAAACATGGCACATGGGTAGTTGAAGTAGCATCTAAAATGCACTTCACAACATAGCAAATACACATCAGGTTCACACAGCAAGCAAAATGAGTATTGACAATTAAAATGCAGTTCAGTTCAAATAGACGGGAAAATTTTGTTTTTGCCACTCTAGATTTTGCCAATTTTCCTTATGTCACTCTAGATTTTGACATTTCACTTTTGCCACTCTTAGCTTTTGATAATTATCACAATTATTCACATCGCACTGCAGCCAGATCCCGGGGGGATCCAAGGTGGGCGCGGATCCGAGTGGGGGAAGAAGGAGGGAGGGGGTGAGAAGTTACCGGCCGGGCGAACTCGACACGGATGAAGGCGCCCTTGACCTTGGACCCGCGGAGCGCCTCGAGGGCGGCCCGGGACTCGGCGACGGAGCGGAAAAGGACGAAGGCGTAGCTGCGGGATCCGGTGCGCGTGACGACGCAGTCGAGCGCCTCGTGCGGGGCGAAGGCCGCCATGACGTCGTCCTCGCCCGCGTGCGCGGGCAGGTTGCCGACCCACAGCGCGTTCGTCTCGTGGGCGGCCCCTAGCGCGGCGGCGGCGCCGGCGGGCTCCGATTCCTTCGGCGGGGAGGCCGACGGCCTGGCGGGAACCGCGGCCTCGGAGGGCTCCGCGGGCGGCGGCTCCGACGACATCGGCGGCGGCGGGGATCGGCGGCTTAGGGTTAGGATTTGGGGATTCGGCTGTCTGACGAGGAACGGAACGGGGCGATGTGAACGGGCCCGCGGGCCGGGCAGTATTAATACCGCGGGCGAGGCTGCGCCGACTCCGTGGCGGCACGTGGGACCCTCTCCAGCGCCTGACACCTGGAGACGCGAATCTCAAAGCGAGATCGTGAACCCTGTTTTTTTATTCCTGACCCGCAGCCGCGCCACTGAATCCCTTTTTCATTCGCAGCTGTCGCCCACGCTCGCCCCCGCCGCCGCCGCAACTCTTATGACCGCTATGTCCCACAAGCACCGGAGCCCCTTCCCCGCTGCTATTCCCTTCCGTCCACGACCATGCTCCTCGGCGCTCCGGCAGCTCGGCCATGGAGGCTCAAATTCGTTCAGGCCACATCTTTTTTTATCAAAAGGGTTTACATCCGCGCAGCAAGAGCTCGCGGACCTAACAAGGGTAGCAGGTCAGATGTTTACGAGACTTGCCGAGGAACGAAAAGACAGGAAATTGCCACCCAGGGCAGCAACACATCCAACAAGTTTGCAAAGTACTTCTATCATCTAGTACCGAAGGAGAAAGAACTAGCCTATTACAAGAACCCTCTCTCGGACGAGCAGGGATCAGCGCGAGTGCGCTTTGAGCGTGAGTCCAGCTAGCCCCCCTCTCGCGCCAGTCTTGGTCCTCCCTACTAAGCAATTCGTAGCAGTTCGCCTATTCGCCAGTCAGTAGCAGTTCGCCTATTCGCCAGTCAGTAGCACAAGCTCTCCCCAAGACCACTCGAATATTTGTCCACGTCACGCTTTAAATAGTGGATAGTGGGCTGGTAGCGGATTAGGGTTAGTATAAAGGAATGCGGATATCAGGCGATATTGCGGGCGCTATGTCCGTATAGCGGATTCGTGAAACCACCAGATTATTGTGTATATTTTTAGATCATTAACAAAAAGTAATGATATTTAGTTTGAGCAATAGCGGCTGCTATCTTCGCTATTTGAAACCATGCGGCACGCCTTGAAAACAAATGTCATTACGCATGGTCCAAATGCTCCAAATGGCAGCAACACAAGCAATGTTAACAACAGTTTTCTTGTTATTATCACACCACATGGCAGACAACTCTAACATGTTTTTTGGATAACTAAAATCAGATTTCTTTCACAACCACACAGTCGAAGAACAAGTGATGTACTGATTCATCCTCATTACAAAAGACACAAGTCATGTCCTCTACGGGACATCTCTTGGCCAGATTGTCTCTAGTGAGGATCTTATTATGAAATGCAAGCCAAACGACACCAAATATCTGTTCGCGACCCGGATTTCCAATAAGTTTTTCCATACAGGGGTAGTGACCCCATTCAGGCCACATCTTTGTATGAGAACAAATTCAGAAGGAAAAGAATTGCCTATGTTCAATTTTTTTACTGCTCATAGTCAAGCACCAACGATATACAGAGAAATTAATGATTGAGTCATCTAGTGAGCCAAGGCGACGAGGCGGAGCGAGCTTAGTAGCGCACCAATGTCGGCGAGAAGCTTGGCTTCAGACAAGGCGTGCGTACAGCCTGCGTAGTGAGCCGCTGACGGTGCCACAAGTAGAGGCGCCCAGGAGCATCGCGGCGGCCGGCCGATGTGGAGAGACTGACCAGGATAGGATTCGATGGAGATTTGGTTTCAACAACGCGTTTGGTGTTAAAAGTGAAGGTTTGAGTGGTGGTCTGGTCCTACACACATACAGGTTTTATTTTCTGTATTTTTCGTACGTATTTTCTCTATATTTGTACAGGTTTTACAGAATAGTCTCTATCATATTATACACATACAATCTCATCATATCATACACATACAAATCTCACATCATATCATACACACATACAAGAGTCTAATCATCATATATATCATGTCATCATCAACATCATGATCCAACACAAATGATGCCTCTCGTCATCATCTCGAAATAGTGATAGAAATTTTCACATGTCTCGAATACATGCAACTACATGGTCATCACATGCACATGTTTCATCATCCATCTAAACTATGATATAGAAGAGAAGAGCAGTCACTATGAGGAAGAGCGAAATTATGCAGTAGCTCATGAGGCGTCGCCTCTGATCCCTCTCGCGCGCTAGCGTGAACCTCAAGTAACTAGCTTTCGCTTCCGCTCTGGTATCGAACCCTCTCTGGTTGCCGCCCGAGAACCGGTACACCTGTGCCTGACACTCTGGCCACTCGTTGTACACTTCTGGAACCTTCCCTATCTACACGGATAGCACTTCTTTGCCATCGATGGTCTATGTACCTATCAGAGATGCATTTAACGATATATAATATGCAACATAATATACATACTCGAGCAACATGAAGAGAAAGAGTAAGCAAACAGAAGCAACATATAGTAAACATAATTAACAAAGTTCATCGTAACTAATTAACTAGCGCTACGCAAGTTCAGCAGGACTGTTTACACCATAAAGTTTCAAAGTTGTGTCGAATACATAAAGTTCAAATTCAACGGACACGCCATCATCGTGATCGTCAATCACGAGAATTTCCATTGGTCCATGTCCGTAAGGATGCACCCTAGCTTCATGAAAGGTGTCATGTCCAATCGTTGTAGGCCTATGCGAACTCGGGCGTGACCCCGCGATATAGGGCCACCATGGAACTGACGGAAATCTGCCCTAGAGGCAATAGTAAAGTTATTATTTATTTACTTAATTCATGATAAATGTTTATTATTCATACTAGAATTGTATTAAGCGGAAACTTAGTACATGTGTGAATACATAGACAAAGCATATTGTCCCTAGTATGCCTCTATTTGACTAGCTCGTTAATCAAAGATGGTTATGTTTCCTAACCATAGACATGTGTTGTCATTTGATGAACAGGATCACATCATTAGGAGAATGATGTGATGGACATGACCCATCCCTTAGCTTAGCATTATGATCGTTACAGTTTCATTGCTACTGCTCTCTGCATGACTTATACATGTTCCTCAGACTACGAGATTATGCAACTCCCAAATACCGGAGGAACACTTTGTGTGCTACCAAACGTCACAACGTAAATGGAAGATTATAAAGGTGTTCTACAGGTGTCTCCGAAGGTGTTTGTTGGGTTGGCATAAATCGAGATTAGGATTTTTCACTCCGTGTTTCGAAGAGGTATCTCTAGGCCCTCTCGGTAATACTCATCACTATAAGCCTTGCACGCATTGTGACTAATGAGTTAGTTGCGGGACGAAGTATTACATAACGAGTAAAGAGACTTGCCGGTAACGAGATTGAACTAGGTATGATGATACCGATGATCGAATCTCGGGCAAGTAACATACCGATGACAAAGGGAACAACATATGTTGTTATGCGGTTTCACCGATAAAGATCTTCATAGAATATGTAGGAACCAATATGAGCATCCAGGTTCCGCTATTGGTTATTGACCGGAGATGTGTCTCGGTCATGTCTACATAGTTCTCGAACCTGTAGGGTCCGCACGCTGAACGCTCGATGATGATTTGTATTATGAGTTATGTGATTTGATGACCGAAGTTTGTTAGGAGTTCCAGATGAGGTCACGAACATGATGAGGAGTCTCGAAATGGTCGAGAGGTAAAGATTCATATATTGGAAGGTTGCATTCGGACATCCGAATGGTTCCGAGTGATTCGGTCATTTTTCCAGAGTACCGGAAGGTTACCGGAACCCCCCGGGGAAAGATATGGGCCTTATGGGCCATAGGAGGGAGGCTAACCAGCCCACAAGGGGCTGGTGCGCACCCCACAAGGGAGGAGGCCGAATTGGACTTGGGAAGGGGGCGCCACCCCCCTTTCCTTCTCCTACTCCCTCTCCTTCCCCTTTTCCCCCCTTCGGTAGAAGGAAAAAAAGGGTGGGGCCGAATCCTACTAGGACTGGAGTCCTAGTAGGACTCCCGTCTCCCTGGCGTGCCCCTTGTTGGCCGGCCTCCTCCTCCCCTCCTTTATATATGGGGGCAGGGGGCACACCAAAGGCACAACAGACAACACAAGTTGATCTTTTAGCCGTGTGCGGTGTCCCCCTCCATAGTTACACACCTCGATCATACCGTTGCGGAGCTTAGGCGAAGCCCTGCACCGGTAGCATCATCATCACCGTCACCATGCCGTCGTGTTGACGAAACTCACCCTCGGCCTCAACTGGATCAAGAGTACGAGGGACGTCATCGAGCTGAACGTGTGCTGAACGCGGATGTGTCGTACGTTCGGTACTTGGATCGGTCGGATCGCGAAGACGTTCGACTACATCAACCGCTTGTCATAACGCTTCCGCTTTCGGTCTAGGAGGGTACATGGACACACTCTCCCATCTCATTGCTATGCATCACCTAGATATATCTTGCGTGATCGTAGGAATTTTTTTGAAATTACTGCGTTCCCCAACAGGAACATCCCATTCTCTTCGACGACGTCTTTCACGATGATCATCAGGACGTCCCGCTGGATGTGATAGAAGTCATTCCTAAGTTTATTATCTGGTTTGGCTCCTATGGCTTCGGCCCATTTGCGGATATGGGCATCGGATGAATATGTCATGCCAAGTTGTTGACGATCCCTTTTGAATTCCATCATGTGATGGATGACGCAGAATCCATCGTTCGAACTTGTTGCCAGTTGCTGGACGTAGCAGAACTCGGTTTTATGTAAGAAAGCTGACGCGTCCATCCTTTGTTTCTTGATTTGAATGTGGCCACCCCTCATGTGGAAGCCAAGGAGAGCACGATCCAGAACACTCTTAATGTGTGTGTATTCTTTCTTCATCGTGTTTTTGGACGAGTCCAAATACAGAGCGTAGGAGACTCGTGGGTAAAGAATGCTAAGGATGGTGTGTCCCTTGCTGCGCAAAATAAATACACCTCAAATTAGCCTCCCTACGTGCGAATGAATGATTGAAATGTACCAAAGGGTGTGTTATAGCGGCTATCCAAGAGTGACTTACATGGGATGACAAGGCGACATAATCCTTTCCTTGTCCCTATTCTTTACCATGAAGTCTTTGATGTACCTTGTCGCAGCTTTACATTCCACATTGTTGATTCCCAGGAAGCCCTCATGCATGTAGTAGGGGTCCTCTATCTTCTCTGTCTCCAGCACATGGTCATGGAGTCTCCTAAGATCCTCATGTATGGCCATGAGACCGTCCGACGGTAGCATTGGCTCACCCATAGGGTGTAGTAATGGCAAACCTCTTACCGATACACTGTCGGCAATCCTGGTCATCGGAGGTGGCTGGCTGCTAGAAGCAGCTTTGCCAGTAGCAGAGCCTTTCTTCGAAGGTCTCTTCCTCTTCGTCTTCTTGGATTGAGCTATTGAGCCTTCCAGACCCTTCCTGGCGCCCACCACCGTGTTGTCGGGCTAAGCACTACACGACCATCGGGTACTTGACCCTAGGTTGAGGTGGCATCCGGAGGCGTGTCCTGCGAGGACTCCAGGAACAGAGACTTCTTGCACTCAACCCGAGGACATTCCAACTCTTGTGCATCATGCATCTCATCTTCACGCTCATAGGGTGAGTCATATGGCGACTGGCTCATCATTTGTGCATCGTCATGGCCGGTATTAATGTACCGGAGAGGGTCATCCTCATCCATGTCATCATTCATATCTTCTTCCATGGGGGCGATAGTTGGACCCCCTTTATCACATTGTGTGCTCTCAACCAACAAGACAAACGGTAGTGGTCATACATTGAATCGGTATAGTTATCGTTAGTGTCACTAGTGTAGAGATGTGCTATACAAACGGTTTTTAACCCCTTTTCGCGATGGCATTTGAAACCATTGCCTTGCTAGTGTGGGCGATAAGGGGGGTCCTTCCCGCACGACCCAGAAGTCGTCGGGGATAGGCCCTCCGGTCACACACGATGGAAAAAATGAGCTCGTGTGCGATCGGCCTAGCCATCGCATACAGTTACATAGGCCCAATCATTTCCGAACGTAAGTACATCCCACGCAGCGAATCCCAGAGAAACGTTTCCATTCGTATGTACATCCCACATGATTTTTTATGTGGAAACGTTTGTGCAAGGTGGCCTAACACAAACGGTTCTCTGGCCGAAGTCGTGTGTTATTGTTCATTGATCCAACACGCCTAGTTTATAGAAACCATGTGAGTAGTTTGAGTTCATCGCCCACGGTGTTATCTGTGAAACCATTTGCAATAGAAAACCCCAATAAGAAGGCTATTTGGCCTATTATTGATAATCTATTTAGTAATCAAATTGATGTTTCTTATAAAACACACCATATATTTCATATCCGTGTAACAGCAACCAGGATTTTATAATTGAATTGCATTAGATAGCTTCAGCACTCAGTTACATCATATACACAACATCACCAAGTTTCACATGCAACATCGAAAACCTTTGGAAAGTAGCATCATACATGGTAAATAGATAGATGAATCTGTTGGAGAACGTAGTAATTTCAAAAAAATTCCTACGCACATGCAAGATCATGGTGATGCATAGCAACGAGAGGGGAGAGTGTCGTCCACGTACCCTCGTAGACCATAAGCGGAAGTGTTATGCCAATAGTCGTACGTCTTCACGATCGACCGATCCAAGTACCAAACGTACGACACCTCCGCGATCTGCACACGTTCAGCTCGGTGACGTCCCACGAACTCACGATCCAGTAGAGCTTCGAGGGAGAGTTCCGTCAGCACGACGACATGATGATGGTGTTGATGAAGCTACCGACGCAGGGCTTCGCCTAAGCACCGCTACGATATGACCGAGGTGGATTATGGTGGAGGGGGGCACCGCACACGGCTAAAGATCAATGATCAACTTGTGTGTCTTGGGGTGCCCCCCCCCTTGACAGTGTCCTGGACTAGGGGGTACTCACCATGTCGTCTCCCGATCAGTTGGATTGGGCCGAGGACCCCCATGGCCGTATACTCATGGGCCAGTTCGGACAACCCCTGCCGCATACAAGGAAGGCTCCACAAGACTTGGCGCCCAACACAAGGACTCTCCTAAACCCTAGGCCTCCGGTGTCTTATACAAACCGAGTCCAGGCTAGTCAATAGACAATCTCATATTCATTACTACAATCTCGTGGTAGACACCTGTACTATGTACTATCCCCCGTATGAATACAATCAAAAGCAGGACGTAGGGTATTATCTCTTCAAGAGAGCCCGAACCTGGGTAAAATCCTGTGTCCGTGTTACCATCGCTCCAAGACGCCTAGCTTGGGACCCCTACTACGAGATATGCCGGATTTGACACCGACATTGGTGCTTTCATTGAGAGCCTGCTAGGTGTCGTCGCGTTGTGATGGATCTTCAACAGACGCCAACTCAGGTGTTATACTTTCTGTTTATTCCGTTTTATACAGATCAATTCTTTTGCAAAAGCATCGCTACCGCTCCGTACTATTTTTTTTGTAGATCAGATTTGCCACCGAGCGTCTAGAGACATGGCGGCAGGAGACATGGCGGCCGAACCCTGCGCCAGCATGGGGGAAGTCGACAGCGCTAGGGATGCATCGCCCCCGGCTACCCGATCGGGGCCAGGCCCGTATGCTGGCCGGACAACAAAATATGGGATCTCCCGAGGCACCAGTTTGATTGATGAACAGTGCGGCCAGTTTTGCACGTACAAGTCAGTATGGAGGAAAACCGCGTTCACGACGTCTGGCACCAGCACGCGGTCATCGGCCTGATACGTCTCCAACGTATCTACTTTTCCAAACACTTTTGCCCTTGTTTTGGACTCTAACTTGCATGATTTGAATGAAACTAACCCGGACTGACACTGTTTTCAGCAGAATTGCCATGATGTTATTTTATGTGTAGAAAAGAAAAGTTCTCGAAATGTCCTAGAAATCCACGGAGGCACTTTTTGGAATTAGTAAGATTTTTTGGCAAAAGAATCAATGCCAGGGGGCCCACAGGCTATCCACGAGATAGGGGGCGCCCCCCCTAGGGCGCGGCCTCCTATCTCGTGGGCCCCCTGGACCTCCACCGACCTCAACTCCAACTCCATATATTCACGTTCGGGGAGAAAAAATCAGAGAGAAAGTTTCATCGCGTTTTACGACACGGAGCCGCCGCCAAGCCCTAATCTCTCTCGGGAGGGCTGATCTCGAGTCCGTTCGGGGCTCTGGAGAGGGGGATTCATCGTCGTCGTTATCATCAACCATCCTCCATCACCAATTTCATGATGCTCACCGCCGTGCGTGAGTAATTCCATCGTAGGCTTGCTGGACGGTGATGGGTTGGATGAGATTTACGATGTAATCAAGTTAGTTTTATTAGGGTTTGATCCCTAGTATCCACTATGTTCTGAGATTGATGTTGCTATGACTTTGCTATGCTTAATGCTTGTCACTAGGGCCCGAGTGCCATGATTTCAGATCTGAACCTATTATGTTTTCATGAATATATGTGTGTTCTTGATCCAATCTTGCAAGTCTATAGTCACCTATTATGTGTTATGATCCGACAACCCCGAAGTGACAATAATCGGGATACTTCTCGGTGATGAGCGTAGTTTGAGGAGTTCATATATTCACTATGTGCTAATGCTTTGTTCCGGTTCTCTATTAAAAGGAGGCCTTAATATCCCTTAGTTTCCATAAGGACCCCGCTGCCACGGGAGGGTAGGACAAAATATGTCATGCAAGTTCTTTTCCATAAGCACGTATGACTATTTACGGAATACATGCCTACATTACATTGATGAACTGGAGCTAGTTCTATGTCACCCTATGTTATAGCTATTACATGAGGAATCACATCCGGCATAATTATCCATCATTGATCCATTGCCTACGAGCTTTTCATATATTGTTCTTCACTTATTTACTTTTCCGTTGCTACTGTTACAACTACTACAAAAAACCCAAAAACATTTATCTTTACTTTTACTACCGTTACTATTATTATCATACCACTTTTGCTACTAAACACTTTGCTGCAGATACTAAGTTATCCAGGTGTGGTTGAATTGACAACTCAACTGCTAATACTCAAGAATATTCTTTGGCTCCCCTTGTGTCGAATCAATAAATTTGGGTTGTACTTTACCCTTGAAAGCTGTTGCGATCCCCTACACTTGTGGGTTATCAAGACTAATTTCTGGCGCCGTTGCCGGGGAGCATAGCTCTATTCTCTGAGTCACTTGGGATTTATATCTGTTGATCACTATGAAGAACTTGAAAGACGCTAAAACCAAGATTTTGCCCTCAACTACGAGGGGAGGTAAGGAACTGCCATCTAGCTCTGCACTAAATTCTCCTTCCGTTATTAGTAAGCTTGCGACACCTAAACCTGCTACTACTATGAATTCTGATATGTTGCATGTTATTGATGATGCCACTTCTGCTATGCATGATGAAACTACTTTTGTGCGTGATACTACTTTGCCATTAGGTGAATTTCTTGATGAACAACTTGCTAGAGTTAGGGGGAATGAAAATATTGAAGAACCTATTATTGATGATAGTGATCATGAAGGTTCTCCCAATGATTATGTATTGCCTGTTGTTCCTAAGGGTTATGTTATGAATAAAGAAGCTGCTAGAGCTATCCTTGCTTGCAATGATAGATATGATCTTAAGAAATTATTAGCTAAGTGAAAGCAGCAGTCTCTTAATGCTAGAATGAAACCCAATCCTGCTTTTGCTACTTCACCTATCTGTGTTACTGATAAGGATTATGAATTCTCTGTTGATCCTAAAATTATTACTTTAGTTGAATCTGATCCTTTTTATGGCCTTGAATCTGAAACTGTTGTGGCACATCTTACCAAGTTGAGTGATATAGCCACCCTGTTTACTAATGATGAGAAGTCTCGCTATTTTTATATCCTTAAGATATTTCCGTTCTCATTAAAGGGTGATGCTAAGACTTGGTATAATTCTCTTGCTCCTGGTTGTGTGCGTAGTCCCCAGGATATGATTTATTACTTCTCTGCTAAATATTTCCCTGCTCATAAGAAACAAGCTGCCTTGCGGGAAATATATAATTTTGTGCAAATCAAAGAAGAGAGTCTCCCACAAGCTTGGGGGAGGCTTCTCTGGTTACTTAATGCTTTGCCTGATCATCCTCTTAAGAAAAACGAAATACTTGATATCTTTTATAATGGACTAACCGATGCTTCCAAGGAATACTTGGATAGTTGTGTTGGTTGTGTTTTCAGGGAAAGAACAATCGACGAAGCTGAAATATTATTGAATAATATGTTGACTAATGAAAATAATTGGACTCTTCTTGAGCCAGTCCCTGAAGTAATTCCTGAACCAATTGAGCCAACTCCTGAGCCTATTCCTAAACCCACTCCGAAGAAGAGAGGTGTTTTATTTCTCAGTCCTGAAGATATGCAAGAGGCAAAGAAATTAATGAAAGAAAAAGGTATTAAAGCTGAAGATGTTAAGAATTTACCACCTATTGAAGAAATACATGGTCTTAATATACCGCCTGAAGAACCACATTATCTTGATAACCCGACACAGGTAGTAAAGGTAAATTCTCTCTATAGATATGATAAAGTTGAAATACCCTCTACTAAATTTCATAGCCCATGCTTAGATGAATTTGATGACTTTATGGCTAGACAAGAAAGTTTTAATGCTTATGTTGGTAGAGAGTTAAAGAATAATGCTTTCGAGATAGGACACGTAAGCGATAATCTTGCTAGAGTTAAAGATGAACTTCACCGTGTTAGCAAATATGCTTCTATGGTTGCTACTCAAGCTGAGCAAGTACTTAAAGCTCAGAATGATTTGCTTGATGAATTAAATAATAAAAATGACTTTGCTGTTAGAGTGGCTACTAGAACTGGTAGAATGACTCGGGAACCTTTGTATCCTGAAGGCCACCCTAAGAGAATCGAGCAAGATTCTCAGAGAAATAATTTAGAGGCACCTAGTTCTTCTAAAAAGAAGAAAAAGAAAAACGATAGAACTTTGCATGCTTCTAGTGAACCTAATGTAGACACACCTGAGAATCCCAATGATATTTCTATTTCTGATGCTGAAACACAATCAGGTGATGAACATGAACTAGTGATAATGTTAATGATAATGTTCATGTTGATGCTCACCTAGCAAAAACAATGATGTAGAGATTGAACCTGCTGTTGATCTTGATAACCCACAATCAAAGAATCAACATTATGATAAGAGAGATTTTGTTGCTAGGAAGCACGGTAAAGAAAGAGAACCATGGGTTCAGAAACCCATGCCCTTTCCTCCTAAACCATCCAAGTCAAAGGATGATTAGGATTTTGAGCGCTTTGCTGAAATGATTAGACATATTTTCTTACGTATGCGCTTAACTGATATGCTTAAAGTAAATCCTTATGCTAAGTATATGAAGGATATCATTACAAATAAAAGAAAGATATCGGAAGCTGAAATTTCACCATGCTTGCTAATTACACTTTTAAGGCTGGAATACCAAAGAAACTTGGAGATCCGGGTGTGCCAATGATACGTCTCCAACGTATCTATAATTTTTGATTGCTCCATGCTACTTTATCTACTGTTTTGGACTATATTGGGCTTTATTTTCCACTTTTATATTATTTTTGGGACTAACCTATTAACCGGAGGCCCAGCCCAGAATTGTTGTTTTTTGCCTATTTCAGTGTTTCGAAGAAACGGAATATCAAACGGAGTCCAAACGGAATGAAACCTTCGGGAACGTGATCTTCTCACCGAACGTGATCCAGGAGACTTGGACCCTACTCCAAGAAGCTTCCGAGGAGGTCACGAGGGTGGAGGGCGCCCCCCTGGGCGCGCCCCCTACCTCGTGGGCCCCTCGGAGCTCCACCGACGTACTCCTTCCTCCTATATATACCTACGTATCCCCGTATGACCAGAGACGGAGCCAAAAACCTAATTCCACCGCCACAACTTCCTGTATCCATGAGATCCCATCTTGGGGCCTGTTCCGGAGCTCCGCCGGAGAGGGCATCCACCACGGAGGGCTTCTACATCAACAGCATAGCCCCTCCGATGAAGTGTGAGTAGTTTACTTCAGACCTTCGGGTCCATAGCTAGTAGCTAGATGGCTTCTTCTCTCTTTTTGGATCTCAATACAATGTTCTCCCCCTCTCTCGTGGAGATCTATTCGATGTAATCTTCTTTTTGCGGTGTGTTTGTTGAGACCGATGAATTGTGGGTTTATGATCCAGCTTATCTATGAATAATATTTGAATCTTCTCTGAATTCTTTTATGTATGATTGATTTATCTTTGCAAGTCTCTTTGAATTATCCGTTTGGTTTGGCCGACTAGATTGGTAGTTCTTGCAATGGGAGAAGTGCATGGCTTTGGGTTCAATCTTGCGGTGTCCTTACTCAGTGACAGAAAGAGTTGCAAGGCACGTATTGTATTGTTGCCATCGAGGATAACAAGATGGGGTATTTATCATATTGCATGAATTTATTCCTCTACATCATGTCATCTTGCTTAAGGCGTTACTCTGTTTTTAACTTAATACTCTAGATGCATGCTGGATAGCGGTCGATGAGTGGAGTAATAGTAGTAGATGCAGAATCGTTTCGATCTACTTATCACGGACGTGATGCCTATATACATGATCATACCTAGATAACCTCATAACTATGCTCAATTCTATCAATTGCTCAACAGTAATTTGTTCACCAACCGTAGAATACTTATGCTCTTGAGAGAAGCCACTAGTGAAACCTATGGCCCCCGGGTCTATTCTCATCAATCAATCTCCATCATTTTATTTACTTATTTTGCTTTTACCTTTTTACTTTGCATCTTTATACCAAAAATACCAAAAATATTATCTCTATCAGATCTCACTCTCGTAAGTGACCTTGAAGGGATTGACAACCCCTAAGTGTTGGTTGCGAGTTGCTATCGTTTTATGCAGGTACGAGGGACTTGCGCGTGACCTCCTACTGGATTGATACCTTGGTTCTCAAAAACTGAGGGAAATACTTACGCTACTATGCTGCATCACCCCCTCCTCTTCGGGGAAAACCAACGCAAGCTCGAGACGTAGCAAGAAGGATTTCCGGCGCCGTTGCCGGGGAGGCCTACGCGAAAGTCAACATACCAAGTACCCATCACAATCCCTATCTCTCACATTACATTATTTGCCATTTGCCTCTTGTTTTCCTCTCCCCCACTTCACCCTTGCCGTTTTATTCGCCCTCTCTTTCCCAATCTCCTCCTCTTTTTCCTTTGCCTTTTGTTTGCTCGTGTGTTAGTTTGTTTTCTTGTCATCATGACTAGTCTTTTATCTTCTCCGTTATCTCCCGAGAATGAAGTGCTAAATTTTAAACAAAGGGAGGGAGAAAATCTGAAAGATGCTTGGTATAGAATTTGCAATGCTCAAAATAGATCTACCAGGAAGCAATCCACTTCAGTTCTTCTTCACAATTTTTATGTAGGTGCTGATCCTTGGTATAGATATATCCTTGATACCATTACCGGAGGGAATTTCTTGGGTAGCCATACTTTTGATTCATACAATGCTTTAATAGATTTATTTGGCTCACCTCCTCTTTTGGTTAATGGAACTATGTTAACTTTGGAGCATGTTATGCAAAGGCTTGAAATTATTGAAAACAAAGTTGCTACCATTGAATCCATTGAAAATCTAGATAAAAAGATTCATAATCAAATTACTCAATATGGATCTAAGGTAGGAATGGCTTTGAAAAATATTAAGGAGAAGGAACCCATGGTTAATGAGAAAATAAATTTAGATTCCACGCGAATTGATAAACTTGAGGGTATCATTACCAACTTGGGAACCGCTTTTTCTTCCGTAAAGAATACTCCTAGTCCTCGCACTAAAATTTCCAAGCTTATGTATGTTCCTAAAAATAAGGGTGAATCATCTAGTAAGGAAACTGCGGATCTTAAATCCATAAGTATTCATCCCGATCTTTTTACTATCATTAAGGAACCATTTGCTACAAATGATTTTTTCGATCTTGTGCCTAAAAGTTTGATAATTACTAGAAATAAAGAAAATTCTAAAGGAGGTAGATGCCTCATTGAAGAATTGCCTACCAAAGATGGCAATACCTAGATCTATCTTTGCTTTTATGCCTAGCTAGGGGCGTTAAACGATAGCGCTTGTTGGGAGGCAACCCAATTTTAGTTTGTGTTTTTTTTGTTTTTGGTTCTGCTTAGGAATAAATAATCCATCTAGATTCTGTTTAGATGTGGTTTTATCTTTTAATTAGTGTTTGTGCCAAGTTAAACCTATTAGATCTTCTTGGAAGATAGTTATTTGATCTTGCTGTAATTTCCAGAATCTTTGCGCTCAGTGCCCGAATTGTTAAAAATCACCAGAACGTGATAAAATAGTTATTCTAATTGCTGCTGATCAATAAACAAATTTCCCAGGTCGCTTAATTTTGGTAGAATTTTTGGGTTCCAGAAGTTTGCGTTAGTTACAGATTACTACAGACTGTTCTGTTTTTGACAGATTCTGTTTTGTGTGTGTTCTTTGCTTATTTTGATGAATCTATGGCTAGTAAAATAGTTTATGATCCATAGAGAAGTTGGAATACAGTAGGTTTAACACCAATATAAATAAAGAATGAGTTCATTACAGTACCTTGAAGTAGTCTTTTGTTTTCTTTCTCTAACGGAGCTCACGAGATTTCTATTGAGTTTTATGTTGTGAAGTTTTCAAGTTTTGGGTGAATTCTTTTGATGGATTATGGAACAAGGAGTGGCAAGAGCCTAAGCTTGGGGATGCCCATGGCACCCCCAAGATAATCCAAGTACACCAAAAAGTCAAAGCTTGGGGATGCCCCGGAAGGCATCCCCTCTTTCGTCCACTTCCATCGGTAATTTACTTGGAGCTATATTTTTATTCACCACATGATATGTGTTTTGCTTGGAGCGTCTTGTATTATTTGTGTCTTTGCTTGTTAGTCTACCACAATCATCTTTACTGTACACACCTTTTGAGATAGCCATACATGTTTTGGAATTTGTTAGAATACTCTATGTGCTTCACTTATATCTTTTGAGCTTGTTAGTTTTGCTCATAGTGCTTCACTTATATCTTTTGAGCGTGATAATTTTTTGCTCTAGTGCTTCACTTAGATCTTTTAGAGTACGGTGGTGGATTTGTTTTAAAGAAACTTGACCTCTCATGCTTCACTTAGATTATTTTGAGAGTCATTAATAGCATGGTAATTTGCTTAATGTTAATATACTTAGTGTTCGAGATATGTGAAACTTTCTTTTGAGTGAATTGAATACTAAGATCTAATGCTTAATAATTGTTTTAAGATATGGAGGTAATAATATCAAAGTCGTGCTAGTTGAGTAGTTGTGAATTTGAGAAATACTTGTGTTGAAGTTTGTGAGTCCCGTAGCATGCACGTATGGGTAAAGTTATGTAACAGATTTGAAGCATGAAGTGTACCTGGCTTGTGCATCCTTATGAGTGGCGGTCGGAGACGAGCGATGGTATTTTTCTACCAATCTATCCCCCTAGGAGCATTTGTGACACCCCAAAATTTTAATCTTGTTTTACTAATTAAAATTTTGCCTAGAAACTAAAACTTTTATTTTCTGTATTTTCCTTCTGATTTCAGGACCACTCTTTTCTTTATTATTATGGAGTTTTACCCCCTAGTGAAATCTTTTCAATCATTGTTGGACTTAATTTTTCCCTCTCAAATAAAACAATTCTTTATCAATGGGATTATTTGCATAATTATTTTCCCTGATGCCTTATTTCTGTAAAAATGATTTTTCTAAGCTTCAAGGCCTCTTTTACACTGCAACCCTTTGATAAATTCATTTAAAAATTCCAACAAAAATTGGAGATGTCATGTGATGTTTTTAAAACAATTTTACACAAATATATATTTCATTCCTTGGATATTTTGAGTTCTACACATGATTTTCAAATCTGGTCCAGTGGGCAGTTTTACACTACAACCTATTTAAATATTTCTTTAAAACTTCCACCAAAATTTTGGGATGTCTATATGAGTATGTTAATTATCTTTTTGCAAAAACCCAGTGATGTCCTTTGAAAAATTTGAGTGAATCAACCTATTTTCCATTCTGGTCCAACTTGATGATTTGTACAACAACTATATTTTAAGTTGCTCCTTTATCCATGATTTCTTTTCGTACTTGTAGTCCTCCCTGCTAAACCCTTAAGTCTAGAAGAGTGGACCCATTGGAGGATTTTTAGTGCATGCAACCATGCCCTCTTCTTTCTGTCCAAAACTGATGTTTTGCAAAACTTGCACTAGCAAGTTTGTGCTTTGGACAAACTAACCTCACCACCCTCTCTTTCAACTAAAGAGACCCCACTCTGGAAGTTTTGGCCACCCCAAGAGATGCCTAGGTGCATGTGGCATTCTGTCGAGCACCCTGTAGGCATGACCAGTTTTGACATGAGTCTTAGCTTGCACTGTGATCTTGCTTCCCTTGCCTAACTACCTTGTCCAATAGGCTCCTAGCTACTCATAACCTAGGTCTGCTAATTCCCAGCCTCACCCGAGACCTCTAACACGCCCTGACATTTCGTCGAGCACGTCCCGTGCGTGCTCTGGGCGCGAGATAAGCGCGCGTTTTGCACGTGCTGCGCCCGAGCCGCCACGTCGCGCCCCTGGTTTTGCCCACGCCACAAAGCCGCGCCACGCACTCCCCTTCTCACCAGAACGCGCCAAGAAGCCCTGGTGCCCCGCAACACTGCCGTCAAAGCCCTTGGCAGCACGCCAGCGTCCGCAGCGCGCCTCTGCCAGGTCGGTGCCGCCCAGGCCTCTCCCGCTCGCCACCTGCCCCTGGAACAGCTCATCCTCATCCTCTCGAGTGTCCTCTAGGTCTCGTCGTCGCCACGATGCCCTGATGCTACAGGGAGGCGGTTCACCGACGAACTTATCCGGCCGCCGCTAACCGACCTCGTTGTGGTATATAAGGAGGCCCTCGAACCCATTCGAGCACGGAGGCAACCTCAGGTCACCTTCATGGCACCCCCACAGCCTGCAATCGTCGGAGGGAGGCCTTCCTCCCCATCTCCGGCAACCGCCGCCGCCGCCACTGCCCCGGCCATTCCGGCGCCATCAGAGCCTCCCCCTCTCCACTCTCTTCACCAGAAACTCCCTCTCCCCCTCGTGAATCCATCCCCCTGCTCAATTTTGATCGGGACTCATTGCGGGAGAAAAATCACTTTGCCCGACGACCACCGTCCGTCGCGAAGCTCACCGTCGGCAGCTCCGTCCACCCCAGAGACCATATCAACCATCGGAGTGACCGTCTTGATCCCCTGAGCACGCGGATGGCCTCCGTTCTCCGAACGGTGCCGTCATTCGCCAGGGAGCCTCGCCGGAGCTCCGCCTCTGTTTCGGCCGGAGGAGGCGACGCGCGCGTGGACTGGTCAAACCTGACCAGTGGGCCAGGCGGGTCCACTGTCATCGACCCAATGCCGATCCACGCGGGCATAAGTGGAAACATATTTTTAGAATACGCCTTCGACGTGGTCAGTCCGAATTGTTTTTCTTTTTCTGTTTTATTTTCTTTTAAAAAACAGATTTTGACCACAACTTTGACTGCCTGTAACTTTTTAATGACAACTCCAAATGAATTGATTCTTTTCCCTACCTCTCTCAAATTTAATCTAGTTTATTTTAAGATTTATTTGAAAAAATTTCAAAACAACTTTTTGTGCTGTTTTTGAATTTGTGTGTTAATTTGAATTTATTTAAAATAGGACTTTCGAGAGAGAGAAGAAAACTTTCAAAAGTTTTGGAGTGCACCCTGCCTTTCCACACATTGAAGGCAAGCATTCTGAACCCTGGCATAGTATTTTTGCATGCATTGTTTGACACGATCATGACACCACCTCAATACATGGAACTCGTTATTTTATGTGGTGATGTGATCGTTTGCATGAATGTTTATTGAAAATTTCCTTGCTGTTGGAAATGGATATGCTTGTGATGATGATCATCCTAGTATGCCTTTTGTGCCCACCTGAAGGAAAACGAGAAAGTCTCTGTCTTGGGTAGACCCGAGCTTGTCCCTAGTTCCTCGTCGAGACGAGTGTGTCCGGCATGGCATGAGGGGTATGATGAGTGGTGACTCTGTCTGTTGGATGAAATATATTCGTTATGCTAATCATGCAGGGAATACTTAAAACCTCCTGAGTCGACCATAGATCGAGTCTTTTTCCAGTAACCCCCACACTTGTTTCGTGCTACCACTTGTCCCTACCACAGGTAGGGTACGGTTCAGTAAATTGTCAACCCCTTTCTAGCACACACCGTACAGAGGGGCCGGGATGAGGGTACCAAGGCCATGGATTAAAGCCAGTCATCCGGTCAGGGGGCATGGGTGTTTCGGTTGTAGCCGAGGGGGTAGCTTCCCCAGTTTTGCGCGCGGTATAAATTTTGTGATCCCATGCTAATCGAGGTTGTAGCCTCCCCACTTAGAGTTTTGCTTAACGAGTGTCGTGGATGATTCCAGACACCGGTAAGTTAAGCTGGTGTGTGCAAGTCAAGTGCGTTTTCAATTAAAAGACCATAGATGGAATTAGTCCCGATGGACTAAAGGAACCCGTTACTCATGGGTAAAGAGTACACCCTCTACAGAGATTAAACCTATTCGAATAGCCATGTCCATGGTTAAGGACTACGGTCTGGGATGGGTCAAGTGTCGGTCTTAGTGTTGGTCTTCGGAGGAGAACTACTAAACCAAAACCCGGATCATGACTGATGACTTGTGATGATTATGTTTATTATGGACTAACCCTTTATATTATTTGAATTATTGAACATTGTCGGTGTCAAAACCGGCGGATCTCGGGTAGGGGGTCCCGAACTGTGCGTCTAGGCGGATGGTAACAGGAGACAAGGGACACAATGTTTTACCCAGGTTCGGGCCCTCTTGATGGAGGTAAAACCCTACGTCCTGCTTGATTAATATTGATGATGTGTGTTACAAGAGTAGATCTACCACGAGATCAAGGAGGCTAAACCCTAGAAGCTAGCCTATGGCATGATTGTTGTTCGTCCTACGGACTAAAGCCGTCCGGTTTATATAGACACCGGAGAGGGCTAGGGTTACACAGAGTCGGTTACAATGGTAGGAGATCTACATATCCGTATCGCCAAGCTTGCCCTCCACGCCAAGGAAAGTCCCATCCGGACACAGGACGAAGTCTTCAATCTTGTATCTTCATAGTCTTGGAGTCCGGCCGATCATGATAGTTCGGCTATCCGGACACCCCCTAGTCCGGGACTCCCTCAGTAGCCCCCGAACCAGGCTTCAATGACGATGAGTCCGGCGCGTAAATTGTCTTCGACGTTTGCAAGGAGGGTTCTCCTTCATGTTCCATGTGTTTGCTGGATAGTGTCCGGTTGCTTCATAAATGTTGCGCTCCTTGGCTTCCACATCCAATAATGGCCTTCTTCCACGTGTTGTACAAATGCGAAAAGCCAGGATATTCTTACGTTTTACCCCCTAGCTGCGCAAATAAGCTGCCTATAAGAGAGGCGAGGATCCAGATCCAAATCACACCATCCTCCTTCCGCAAGTACTCATCAAGGCGCATCTGACAAAAAATCCATTCCAACATGGATAGTCGACGCGGCTCCTCTTCTCGCGCTCCCAGTCCTCAGCCAGGAGATTGGAGGAGATGCTCAGTCCCGCATAGCGAGTTAGTGACGCTCCAAGCAGAGGGATATCTCCCCCCAGCCTTTATGGTTCTGGTTCGAGCCGGACTGGCCACCTACAAGGGTGGGAAGCAGGCGGAGAGCGTCCCCAATCCCTCCAAAGGAGAGCGGGTATGCTTCGTCCCCTACTTAATAAGGGGACTTGGATTTCCTATACATCCGTTTCTCCGGGGGCTCCTGGAGTTTTATGGACTCCAACTTCACCACCTCACGCTCGCCTCCATTTTGCACATCACGAGTTTTGTAGCTCTTTGCGAGCTATTCTTGGGCATCGAGCCCCATTTTGCGTTGTGGAAGAGGCTGTTTTTCCTCGTACCCCATTCTTACGAGGGGTCGATATATCAAGTGGGCGGAGCCGAAATATGGCGCATCGCCGGGACCGGATATCTATCCGGAACCCCAAAGAAGGCGTCCGAAGACTGGCCCTCGGAATGGTTTTACATAGAAGACGCTCCACTGCCGGACTCAGTTCGGATCAGCCTCCTGGAGTTCAGCACCGCTCCGCTGAAGAAACGCCTGAGTTGGCGCCTGCGGAGCCCTCAACGGGAAGATGATAGGAGCGTCCACTACTTGATGGGCCGGATAAGGTTGCTGGCCCATTCGGGATTGACCATGATTGGAGTCATGGCCACGTGCATTATGCGAGGGGTGTAGCCGCTCCAGTACAAGGGCCACCCCCTGTGGGATTTCAACGGGGAGAACGACGCCACCCGTCATGGCCGCAAGGGGCCGGGATCGGCCGCGGATCTGGTGAAGATCCTGTCTGGCTTGTACAAGGGGGAGAAGGAGGACTTCCTCCAGATGAGCCCATTGAATGGGTTCTCCATGAATAACCCTCGGAGCTGGGTAAGCGAACGTTTATTCATCCGACCCGTGCTTTCAAAGTTAAATGCCTTATTTTATGATTTTGACGTAGGAACTGCATCGGGATGTGGAGGGCATACACAGTCCGGCTCCACAACCCGAGGATCCGGGAAGATCCCTTGATCCGGCCTCCGAAGAGGACCCGGACATAAAGGTGGAGCTAATTGACGGGGTGTTCCACCAACTCAGCATGGACAATGCTCTAGTCGCCATTACGGCTGACTACCCCGGCTTATCTCCTGCTTCTCAGGTAATTATGACCGGAGTCCTGACACCGTTACCTTTTTAATGCTTATTTCTGACCACCATGCACCAATGGTGCTTGGCAGGAGGTGCCTTTACACCAGGAAGCCGAGCCCGCGGCGACTGACCAAATGAGGTCAGTGCGGCCTAGCAGGCGGAAGAGGAGTGCGGCGCGAATCGAAACGTCGCCGCAAAGGTGTGGTGCACCATTGTCTTTTAAGGGAAAGACTCCTGGGAGGCATATTAATGCTCATGATTCTTCCACGAGAAAGAGCGCTCGCCGGACTGAGTCCGGAGAGGGTGCCCACCAAGCCTCCGCCAGCCAGGCTCCAACGCCTGGTCCGGAGGGGGAGGCGAGCGCAAGGCGTGAGCCGGATGCTCCTCCAACGGAGGATGCCGCCAGGTTGTCCGCCACCAGGTCTGAGGTGGAGAGCGCCATGAATCACAGGCGCCGTCGGACAGTTCTTCGTGACGCGTGTTTCTCCCCTGAGGCGTTAAATACCTTTAATGCAGGAGACGCGCACCTCCGTGCTGCTCAAGATGGTTTAACCAGAGCCACGGAGCAGTATGTAAAGGACATACGGGTAAGGAATTTTAATAGTTATATATGCCAGTAGCCCCCGAGACTTAAAATAGTTAAACTAACTGATTTAAGGATCATTTGTTATGCAGGATCTTACTGAGAAGAATACCCACCTGTCTCAGGAGCTTCAAGAATCCAAGGCCCAACTTGAGGCCGCACTAGCCGCTGCCGGGGGAGCCACGGAGACCCCCCTCTGGTAATTCATATTTTGAAAGAAGTAGTTTATGAAGTGCGGCGTGTGTGTATAGTCTGACAATAATATTACAGAGGATGTCGGACTAGATCCGGACAAGCAACAGCTGCTACGCCAGTTGAAGGCCGGCGAGAGGGTGCTTATGAGGGTGCAACAGGAGAGGAACAAACTCCAAGACGCCAACACCCAGCTGGGCGAAGAACTAAAAGATGTTCGGGTCCAGCTGTCTAACTCCGGAAAGGAGAATCGGCGGCTTCGTCGCGGCATTTATAGTAAGTGCTTGAGCAAACTCTTTTGAAAAGAAGAGTTCGGCGAGGAAGTCGATTGACAGAAATGTGTCTATAGGTGTGCTCACAGGTCGTCCGGCAGAGGAGATGCCTGGTTCCACGGGAGACCCTCCTCCCGAGCTGCTGCAACTACACGAACGTGTTCGGCAGGCGATGAGCAGCGTCGTGCAGGCCTTATGGCCTTCCGTCTCCCTACTCGAGGGTCTTGGAGGGCTTGCTGAGAAGCTTCAGGGAGTACGGAGGCGTCTCCGTCTGTGGAAGATATCGGCCTGCCATCAAGGCGCCAGGGAGGCCTGGGCCATGGTGAAGACGCGGTACCCGAAGGCTGACCCAAACCACATGGCCGAGGTCGGACCCGTGGGGCCCGATGGGAAGGAGATCCCTGTGAGCCTGATGTACGACCAAGTAGAGTTGGCCGCGAAATATTCCCAACAGGACTGTAAATTAGACAGCCTGTTAGATGGGATTGAAGAGGAGTACAATCAGTCTGTTTGACGATGTAATTTTAAAATGACATGTAAAATGCCTTCTAGCCTGATTGTAGATCGTTTGCCTTTGCGGACCTTTTCGCTTCAACCTCGGGACCCAACGGTCCGGAGTGTGTCCGAATACCCTTATGGTTATAAAAGAACCGGGGCATGCATGGAGACAAGGCGTAGGGGTCATAATTGCTTTATCAGACAAGTGCCCAACTAGCTATGTTATATTACATGGTTAGTAAGAAACATCTTCCAGGGAGAATAGTTCCGTTAAGGGTTCCTTTCCCTGGGAGGCATGCCCTAAAGTGCATGTCCGGACTGCGAAAATAGCAGAAAAAGCATCTGGGGGCAGATAAATAAGTAAGTAATAAATCATCTTTCAGGTCACCGACGGAATATCCCCTTAAGAACGCTAGCCTTCGGCTTCACCCAGTCTGAGGTACACATCCGGCTGACCCGGCAGTAACAATCGCAGAGGTGCTCCCTTTACCTCCTAGCCGAACAATCGGGAACGTAGAGGTAAGCACAGGAGCCAGGCAACACGGCTTGGCCAAAACTTAAGTCATATCGATGCATATAATGGTGATCAAAAGGTACATGCGGAAGTGTGACACATGTGGTGGGCATGAAGCCCATATAAATAAGCTTCTGTTAAAGAAGCCCCCAGGTATAATGAGTGCGAGTAGCACATCGAGTGAGTGCGAACAAAGCGCAGATTAGCCCTTAAGAGGTTTGTACTGAAAGAGGGAGGAAAAAGGAGGGAAAACAAAGATAGCGAAAAAACATGAGAGGTGGACGGAGGAAGGAGACGAACCCTGAGTCTGGCGCTAGGCGTAAAATCTTCAGAGACGGGCTGCGTTCCATGGGTTTGGCTTGAGTCGGTTGTCAGATGCGTTGCGTAGACGGTATGCCCCGCCGGTAAGGACTTGGTCGATGATGAAGGGACCTTCCCATTTGGGCTTTAAGTTTGTCCTTTTTCTTGTTCGGCAGGCGTAGAACTAGCTCGCCAACATTGTAAGTTTTGGCCCGTACTTCTCTGCTTTGATATCTTCGAGCCTGCTGTTGATAGAATGCGGAACGGGATTTTGCCACGTCGCGCTCCTCCTCTAAAGCGTCCAAACTATCCTGCCGATCCAACTCGACTTCTCTTTCCTCGTACATGCGCATGCGAGGTGAGTCATGAATTATATCGCAGGGCAAAACTGCCTCAGCGCTGTATACCATAAAAAATGGTGTGAATCCGGTTGTGCGGTTCGGCGTGGTCCACAGCCCCCAGAGTATGGAGTCGAGCTCCTCTACCCAGTGCGTGTTAGATTCCGTGAGGGACCGCACTAATCTGGGTTTGATGCCGCTCATGATTAGACCATTTGCTCGTTCCACTTGACCATTAGTTTGAGGGTGGTAGACTGAAGCGTAGTCGAGCTTGATGCCCATGTTTTTGCACCAGAGTTTAACCTTGTCGGCCGTGAAATTCATGCCGTTATCAGTGATGATGCTGTGGGGGACGCCAAAACGGTGTACCACCCCGGATATGAAGTCTATCACCGGTCCGGATTCTGCCGTTTTAACCGGCTTGGCCTCTATCCATTTGGTGAATTTGTCCACCATGACCAATAAGTATTTGTGCTTGTGGGTTCCCCCTTTAAGGGGTCCAACCATGTCAAGCCCCCCAGACCGCGAACGGCCAAGTAATGGGTATAGTTTTGAGGGCGGTGGGTGGCATGTGGCTCTGATTAGCAAAGAGCTGGCAACCGACGCATCGTTGGACTAAGTCCTGAGCATCTGCCAGGGCGGTCGGCCAATAAAATCCTGTATGGAAGGCCTTGCCTACAAGGGCCCGGGCGGCGGCGTGGTGCCCGCCGAGTCCGGCGTGAATTTCAGCTAGGAGATTTCGCCCTTCCTCTTCGGAGATACACCTTTGAAGGACTCCAGTTGTGCTTTTCTTATAAAGTTCTCCCTCATGGACCTTGTAGGCTTTAGATCGCCGAACTATGCAGCGGGCCTCATTTTGGTCTTCGGGAAGTTCCTGCCTGATTAAGTAGGCTAGGAATGGTTCCGTCCACGGGGCAATTACTGCCAGTATTTCGTGGGCTGAATCTGTTATTTCATTGGCTGAGCCACCGACTGTGTCAGAATGTTCTGCGTTAGGTGATGCAGTTGGTTCCAGATTGTTATTTCCGGACTCTTCTTCCCATAATACGGATGGCTTAAAGAGCCGCTCCAGGAAGATGTTTGGAGGGACGGTGTCGCGTTTTGCGCCGATGCGTGCCAACACGTCTGCTGCCTGGTTATTGTCCCGGGCTACATGGTGGAATTCGAGTCCTTCGAACCGGGCTGACATTTTTAGGACGACATTACGGTAGGCTGCCATTTTCGGATCCTTGGCGTCAAAGTCTCCATTTACTTGGGATATTGCGAGGTTTGAATCCCCACGCACCTCTAGGAGTTGAATACCCATGGAGATTGCCATCCGGAGGCCATGTAGAAGGGCCTCATATTCGGCTGCGTTGTTGGAGTCCGTGTACATTATTTGAAGCACGTATTGGACTGTGTCTCCGGTTGGGGACGTCAAGACGGCGCCAGCCCCCAAGCCAGCCAACATTTTGGAGCCATCAAAATGCATGATCCAATTGGAGTATGCACCGTACTCTTTAGGGAGTTCGGCTTCGGTCCATTCAGCGATGAAGTCAGCCAAAACTTGCGATTTTATAGCTCGCCGTGGTTTGTAGGTTATGTCAAATGGTAAGAGCTCAATCGCCCATTTTGCAATCCTGCCCGTCGCGTTGCGATTGTTTATAATATCGTTGAGAGGTACTTCGGAGGCCACCGTTATGGAACACTCTTGAAAGTAGTGCCGCAGCTTCCGGGATGCCATGAACACCGCATACGCTATCTTTTGATAATGTGGGTAACGGGACTTGCATGGAGTTAAGACAGTGGATACGTAGTACACTGGTTTTTGAAGAGGGAATTTGTGCCCTTCTGTTTCTCGTTCGACGACGAGTGCGGTGCTAACAACTTGATGTGTTGCCGCGATGTATAATAACATGGTTTCGCCCAGGTTGGGCGCGGCCAGGACCGGATTTGTTGCCAATACGGTCTTAATTTCTTCGAGTCTGGTCGCGGCAGCATCCGTCCATTCGAAGTGTTCGGTGCGCCGGAGGAGGCGATAGAGGGGCAGTGCCTTTTCTCCCAAACGGGAGATGAAGCGGCTTAGAGCCGCCATGCATCCAGTTAGTTTTTGTAGTTGCTTGAGGTCTTTTGGGATATGCAATTGTGACAGAGCTCGGATCTTGGTTGGGTTTGCTTCAATTCCTCTACCGGATACAATGAAGCCCAAGAGCTTTCCGGCTGGTACGCCGAAAACACATTTTTCCGGGTTGAACTTAATGTCATATGCTCGGAGGTTGTCGAATGTCACCCTCTAGTCGTCTACTAGAGTTTCGACGTGTTTGGTCTTGACGACCACATCATCTACGTAAGCCTCTACCGTCTTGCCTATCTGGGTAGCCAGGCATGTCTGAATCATGCGCTGATATGTTGCGCCAGCGTTTTTGAGTCCGAAGGGCATTGTGTTGAAGCAGAATGGCCCATATGGAGTAATGAATGCCGTTGCGGCCTGGTCTTTTTCCGCCATCTTGATTTGATGGTATCCGGAGTATGCGTCGAGGAAGCACAATGAATCGTGCCCTGCGGTAGCATCGATGATTTGGTCGATGCGAGGGAGAGGGAAAGGGTCCTTTGGACAGGCTTTGTTAAGGTCTTTGAAATCGACGCAAAGGCGCCAGGATTTGTCCTTTTTTGGTACCATTACTAGGTTGGCTAGCCAGTCTGGATGTTTTATATCTCTGATGAATCCGGCTTCTAAGAGTTTGGCTAGCTCCTCTCCCATTGCTTGTCTTTTGGGTTCAGAAAATCACCGAAGAGCTTGTTTGACTGGCTTGAATCCTTTTAGGATATTTAGGCTGTGCTCTGCCAGCCTGCATGGGATTCCTGGCATGTCTGAAGGGTGCCAGGCAAAAATGTCCCAATTTTCCCGAAGGAATTCTCGTAGTGCGGCTTCTACATTAGGATTTAATTGTGCCCCAATGGAGGCCGTCTTCGTGGGGTCCGTTGGATGGACCTGGAATTTGACTATTTCGTCTGCTGGTTTGAAAGAGGTGGACTTGGACCTCTTATCGAGTATCACATCGTCCCTATCCACCGTGGAGCACGGCGCAGTGAGTTCCTCTGCCGCTAGGGCTTCGGATAATGCCTCTAGGGCCAGTGCGGCTGTCTTATTTTCAGCGCGGAGTGCTATATCTGGATCACTAGCGAGAGTGATTATTCCATTGGGCCCGGGCATTTTGAGCTTCATGTACCCGTAATGGGGTATAGCTTGGAAGATTGTGAATGCCTCTCGCCCTAACAAGGCGTGATATCCGCTGCCGAATGGGGCCACTTGAAACGTGACCTCTTCGGACCTGTAATTGTCCGGCGAGCCGAACACTACATCTAGTGTGATTTTTCCTGTGTAGCGTACTTCTCGACTAGGGATTATTCCCATGAAGGTTGTGCTGCTTCGCTCAATGCGGCTCCAGTCAATTTCCATTTTTTGAAGGGTTTCCTCATAGATGAGGTTTAATCCGCTGCCGCCATCCATGAGTACCTTGGTAAGACGAAAGCCGTCCACTATCGGACTGAGGACCAATGCTGCTGGTGCTCGAGCTGTTCGAAACTTAGGTGCATCGCCGACATTGAAGGTGATAGCTGTGTCGCTCCATGGATTCGTTGTTGCTACTTGGTAGAATTCGGCGAGGCTGCGGATTGTTCGCTTCCGCATGTTATTTGATGCAAAAGTCTCGAAGACTGTTAATACTGTACTGGTACTGTTGGGCTGGTCCATAATAAACATAATCATCACAAGTCATTTTTACAGAAATAAGGCATCAGGGAAAATAATTATGCAAATAATCCCACTGATAAAGAATTGTTTTATTTGAAGGAAAAAAATTAAGTCCAACAATGATTGAAAAGATTTCACTAGGGGGTAAAACTCCATAATAATAAAGAAAAGAGCGGTCCTGAAATCAGAAGGAAAATACAGAAAATAAAAGTTTTAGTTTCTAGGCAAAATTTTAATTAGTAAAACAAGATTAAAATTTTGGGGTGTCACAAATGCTCCTAGGGGGATAGATTGGTAGGAAAAGACCATCGCTCGTCCCCGACCGCCACTCATAAGGATGCACAAGCCAGGTACACTTCATGCTTCAAATCTGTTACATAACTTTACCCATACGTGCATGCTACGGGACTCACAAACTTCAACACAAGTATTTCTCAAATTCACAACTACTCAACTAGCACGACTTTGATATTATTACCTCCATATCTTAAAACAATTATTAAGCATTAGATTTATCTTAGTATTCAATTCACTCAGAAGAAAGTTTCACATATCTCGAACACTAAGTATATTAACATTAAGCAAATTACCATGCTATTAATGACTCTCAAAATAATCTAAGTGAAGCATGAGAGGTCAAGTTTCTTTAAAACAAATCCACCACCGTTCTCTAAAAGATCTAAGTGAAGCACTAGAGCAAAAAATTATCACGCTCAAAAGATATAAGTGAAGCACTATGAGCAAAACTAACAAGCTCAAAAGATATAAGTGAAGCACATAGAGTATTCTAACAAATTCCAAAACATGTATGGCTATCTCAAAAGGTGTGTACAGTAAGGATGATTGTGGTAGACTAACAAGCAAAGACACAAATAATACAAGACGCTCCAAGCAAAACACATATCATGTGGTGAATAAAAATATAGCTCCAAGTAAATTACCGATGGAAGTGGACGAAAGAGGGGATGCCTTCCGGGGCATCCCCAAGCTTTGACTTTTTGGTGTACTTGGATTATCTTGGGGGTGCCATGGGCATCCCCAAGCTTAGGCTCTTGCCACTCCTTGTTCCATAATCCATCAAAAGAATTCACCCAAAACTTGAAAACTTCACAACATAAAACTCAATAGAAATCTCGTGAGCTCCGTTAGAGAAAGAAAACAAAAGACTACTTCAAGGTACTGTAATGAACTCATTCTTTATTTATATTGGTGTTAAACCTACTGTATTCCAGAGAAGTTGGAATACAGTAGGTTTAACACCAATATAAATAAAGAATGAGTTCATTACAGTACCTTGAAGTAGTCTTGGAGTCTGGCCGATCATGATAGTTCGGCTGTCCGGACACCCCCTAGTCCGGGACTCCCTCAAACATCCCTGGGACGGTTCTACCTCCTGGATATTCACTGTGATTATTTATAAGCCCTTTATGCGGTTTTGTTGAGACGCCCGACTGTGGCATGCTTGTTATTTATTTACTTTATAAGCCCTTTATGTGGTGTCGCTGAGATGCCCGACTATGGCATGCTTGTTATTTATTTACTTTATAAGCCCTTTATGTGGTGTCGCTTAGACGCCCGACTGTGGCATGCTTGTTATTTATTTACTTTATAAGCCCTTTATGTGGTGTAGCTGAGACGCCTGACTGTGGCATGCTTGTTATTTATTTACTTTATAAGCCCTTTATGTGGTGTCGCTTAGACGCCCGACTGTGGCATGCTTGTTATTTATTTACTTTATAAGCCCTTTATGTGGTGTCGCTGAGACGCCCGACTGTGGTATGCTTGTTATTTATTTACTTTATAAGCCCTTTATGTGGTGTCGCTGAGACGCCCGACTGTGGCATTGCTTGTTATTTAATTTCTTTATAAGCCCTTTATGTGGTGTCGCACAGACGCCCGACTGCAGCATTTTATTTCCACTCCATTATTGCTCATTCATGTTACATAAAAATAACATGTTTGCATGCATAAGAGATTTTATTTATGACTGAGGATGTGATCATAGAATACTTCAGTGCATGAATATCATTTATATTATCCCAGTGTTCATAATGTTTGTGAGTACATTCAAAGTACTCACTGGCTTGTCCCTGGCTATTGTCTTGGCCAGATTTCTTGCACGGAGAGGAGCGACGCGATGACAGCCCCGGAACCTAAGCAACGGTGATAGCAGCCTCGTGAAGATAGGAGTTAACCTCGTCAGCTGTTCCTGTTGGGTGGAGTCCCATAGACACTAATGATCCGCAAAACCGCTTCCGCCATCAACCACTAGAAACCATTTGTTGTACTCATAGGCCAGAATGGTCTTGTACTACATATTTTGTGTTTTGCTTGGAAATTCTATAACAAGTTGTGCCTCATCAGCTAACAGTAATCCTAGGGCCGGTGAGCACAACGACCATTTTTTGGAAATTAATACCCGGAAAACCAGTCGCGACAAACTTGGTATCAGAGCCAGGCTGACCATTGGCTAATCCTATCTTGGCCAGGTCGAAAAACTTAGGCAAACCAACCCACCAGACCTTAACCAAACCCCAACCAAGCTTCTCGTGCAAGATAGCCACACAGTGACCCCGACACTTTTGGCAGTCGGTGCCCAACCTATCAACCTAGCCTGTCAATCACGCACCAGTGACCAGCACCCAAGATGTCTCATTCGCAAGCGTGTGAAGGAAGACTCCATCCCCTTTTCCTATAAAAAGGGCATGCTAGCCCCAACCCAGCATAGCACAGCCTCTACCCCAAACCGAGCCATAATGCCTGGCCCCGTCGTGCACAATGAGACCACAGCAACCAACCTTGGAGGCTTTGTGACCATACTCGCAAACCTCACCCGTCGTGCCTATGTGTTAGAAGAGCCCCCAGAATATGTTGTGTACCAAGGACCCATGAGCGGTGAGGACCGTCAATTCTGGGCCACTGTGCACATCTACGGTAGGAGTCTATCGCCAGAATGCCCCTACAGGTTCACTGGAAGGACAACTTCCTTTGAGCCACAAGCCATCGAACTAGCTGCTCGAGAGGCTATAGTTCATCTCCGACACTTGTCGCCCAGAGTTAACTGTCGCTCGTTCCACTACTACCCCAGATGTGAAGGGTATGGTAGACCACCCCAAGTTGCCAACGGAGATCACGAGACGGATCCTGCATTGCTGCACCTAGTGCGCTATGTAGGTGCACTAGAGGAACTGTTCGATCAAATCACCATTTATCTGATCGCTTCTCGTGGAGAGCTGGTTCGTCGAGCCCCGGCGAGAGAAGAAAACGAGCTCGACGCCGACAACCCAGTCGTGCTGTTCGGACACCCAATCGAGTCCCTGAGGTCAGCCCCAGCCATCAACCAAGATGCTTTGATGACCCCAGAAGTGCTTCGTCGCCTTTTGGGAGCACACTCCAACGGGATTGTGGCCAACAATCCCCGCAATGGTCATCATCGCTACCCCGACCCTGTAGTCCCTCCACCATCTCCGACTAATTCCAATGATGAGACCCGTGGAGAAACCTCGACGTCCACAAGTCACGCCCGTTTAGATATAAACGGGGTAGACTAAGTCACCAAGCAGTGTTGAGTCCCAGTGTATCCCCGCTTTGTAATCGTGTGACCTTGTAAATAAATGCAGCCTGTTGTCGTGCCTCTGTTTTAAATAGTAGCCTTGCATGGATATGTCAGCATGCGGTATACAATTCTATCCCAAGCACAGTTACCAAAAACCACCTCGACGACTCCCACAGTGATACGTCACTTTAGTGAAATGTGTGTATCTGTGGCTTTGACCCCGAACCTTGGAGTTGAGCGGGCAAATTCATTACCTTTCACCACGGTAAAACGACCCAGCTCCAGTGCTATAAAAAGGCCACCGCGTGACCTTGCCAAGCACCTCTCACCTTGTGCGCCATTTCCTGCCATGCCGAGCTCTAGTATTTATCTGAGAACCCCAGATGCAACCCCGGGTAGTTTTGTCAAAATATTGTGGGATTTTACCTGCAGTACCATGGGCGCTACCCAGCCACCCCAGTACGAGCTGTTCAAATCGAGAATCACCCGGTCCACCTCGAGATATTGGGCAACAGTACACATCCCTCCCGTGGAGTCAAACCAAGACCCAACAGAGGTCTCCTTCGTGGGGAAATCTATGCCGACCCCGCATATGGCCATAGAAGCTGCTGCGTACGAAGCGCTTGCTCGCCTTCGATTTGCGGTACCCTATGCCAGCGAACGAGGGTATTATTACTTTCCGAGCCGTGCAGCACCCGGGGAAGTAACATCCTTTCCCGGCGGACGAATTGAGAGAGACCTAGTACTGGCCAACCTTGTCCAGTACGTCATCGCTCAAGAGCGTTTAACCCAACATGTGATGGATTATCTCCAGAGTCTCGCGGATTTAAATCCTCAGATCGCCATCGGCAGATCACTGAGGCCCGACCAGGAGAGACACATTCATCGACTGATCAATCCACTTTCCTCGATAGAAGAGGAGTGTGTCCCAGTACCAGAGACGTTTTCTAGGGACGCCGTCCAGTTACCGTTTGCATTATAGACGTCGCTGTTGTATTTATTATTGCAACTTTTATTTATAAGTTGTAACTTATGCGTGGTACCCCGAGTTTGCGTGGCGAGTAAATTATATAGTTTCTATTAATGTGAGTAGTTCTGTTGCGGTTTGACTCTATTATATTACTATTGTTCTCTAGCGAAAAATCCTGGAGTGAGATTTCTTTTCTCTGAGTTGTTGCATCATATATCTTATCACGACGTGGATCATTTTATTTCACACAGCACCACGGTAGCAGACTCACAACCGCTCGAACTCATTCACTGCTTGCAAAAAACACGTAACCGTGGGGTATTTGTTTTTTTCAAAACCGCTCTTAGCAAATCTCGAGGACGAGATTTTTTTCTTAAGGGGGGTAGTGTTGTGACACCCCAAAATTTTAATCCTGTTTTACTAATTAAAATTTTGCCTAGAAACTAAAACTTTTATTTTCTGTATTTTCCTTCTGATTTCAGGACCACTCTTTTCTTTATTATTATGGAGTTTTACCCCGTAGTGAAATCTTTTCAATCATTGTTGGACTTAATTTTTTCCCCTCTCAAATAAAACAATTCTTTATCAGTGGGATTATTTGCATAATTATTTTCCCTGATGCCTTATTTATGTAAAAATGATTTTTCTAAGCTTCAAGGCCTCTTTTACACTGCAACCCTTTGATAAATTCATTTAAAAATTCCACCAAAAATTGGAGATGTCATGTGATGTTTTTAAAACAATTTTACGCAAAGATATATTTCATTCCTTGGATATTTTGAGTTCTACACATGATTTTCAAATCTGGTCCAGTGGGCAGTTTTACACTACAACCTATTTAAATATTTCTTTAAAACTTCCACCAAAATTTTGGGATGTCTATATGAGTATGTTAATTATCTTTTTGCAAAAACCAAGTGGTGTCCTTTGAAAAATTTGAGTGAATCAACCTATATTCCATTCTGGTCCAACTTGATGATGTGTACAACAACTATATTTTAAGTTGCTTCTTTATCCATGATTTCTTTTCCTACTTGTAGTCCTCCCTGCTAAACCCTTAAGTCTAGAAGAGTGGACCCATTGGAGGATTTTTAGTGCATGCAACCATGCCCTCTTCTTTCTGTCCAAAACTGATGTTTTGCAAAACTTGCACTAGCAAGTTTGTGCTTTGGACAAACTAACCTCACCACCCTCTCTTTCAACTAAAGAGACCCCACTCTGGAAGTTTTGGCCACCCCAAGAGATGCCTAGGTGCATGTGGCATTCTGTCGAGCACCCTGTAGGCATGACCAGTTTTGACATGAGTCTTAGCTTGCACTGTGATCTTGCTTCCCTTGCCTAACTACCTTGTCCAATAGACTCCTAGCTACTCATAACCTAGGTCTGCTAATTCCCAGCCTCACCCGAGACCTCTAACACGCCCTGACATTTCGTCGAGCACGTCCCATGCGTGCTCTGGGCGCGAGCAGAGCGCGCGTTTTGCACGTGCCGCGCCCGAGCCGCCACGTCGCGCCCCTGGTTTTGCCCATGCCACAAAGCCGCGCCACGCACTTCCCTTCTCACGAGAACGCGCCAAGCAGCCCTGGTGCCCCGCAGCATCGCCGTCAGAGCCCTTGGCGGCACGCCGGCGTCTGTAGCGCGCCTCTGCCAGGTCGGTGCCGCCCAAGCCTCTCCCGCTCGCCACCTGCCCCTGGAACAACTCATCCTCATCCTCTCGAGTGTCCTCTAGCTCTCCTCGTCGCCACGACGCCCTGACGCTACAGGGAGGTGGTTCACCGACGAACTTATCCGGCCGCCGCTAACCGACCTCGTTGCGGTATATAAGGAGGCCCCCGAACCCATTCGAGCACGGAGGCAACCTCAGGCCACCTTCATGGCACCCCCACAGCCTACAATCATCGGAGGGAGGCCTTCCTCCCCATCTCTGGCAACCGCAGCCGCCGCCACTGCCCCGGCCATTCCGGCGCCACCAGAGCCTCCCCCTCTCCACTCTCTTCACCAGAAACTCCCTCTCCCCCTCGTGAATCCATCCCCCTGCTCGATTTTGATCGGGACTCATTGCGGGAGAAATATCACTTTGCCCGACGACCACCGTCCGCCGCGAAGCTCACCGCCGGCAGCTCCGTCCACCCCAGAGACCATATCAACCACCGGAGTGACCGTCTTGATCCCCTGAGCACGCGGATGGCCTCCGTTCTCTGAACGGTGCCGTCATTCACCGGCGAGCCTCGCCGGAGCTCCGCCTCTGCTTCGTCCGAAGGAGGCGACACACACGTGGACTGGTCAAACCTGACCAGTGGGCCAGGCGGGTCCACTGTCAGCGACCCAGTGCCGATCCACGCGGGCATAAGTGTAAACGTATTTTTAGAATACGCCTTCGACGTGGTCAGTCCGAATCGTTTTTCTTTTTCTGTTTTATTTTCTTTTAAAAAACAGATTTTGACCACAACTTTGACTGCCTGTAACTTTTTAATGACAACTCCAAATGAATTGATTCTTTTCCCTACCTCTCTCAAATTTAATCTAGTTTATTTTAAGATTTATTTGAAAAATTTTCAAAACAAATTTTTGTGCTGTTTTTGAATTTGTGTGTTAATTCAAATTTATTTAAAATAGGACTTTGGAGAGAGAGAAGAAAACTTTCAAAAGTTTTGGAGTGCACCCTACCTTTCCACACATTGAAGGCAAGCATTCTGAACCCTGGCATAGTATTTTTGCATGCATTGTTTGACACGATCATGACACCACCTCAATACATGGAACTCGTTATTCTATGTGGTGATGTGATCGTTTGCATGAATGTTTATTGAAAATTTCCTTGCTGTTGGAAATGGATATGCTTGTGATGATGATCATCCTCGTATGCCTTTCGTGCCCACCGGAAGGAAAACGGGAAAGTCTCTATCTTGGGTAGACCCGAGCTTGTCCCTAGTTCCTCGTCGAGACGAGTGTGTCCGGCATGGCATGAGGGGTATGATGAGTGGTGACTCTGTCTGTTGGATGAAATATATTCGTTATGCTAATCATGTAGGGAATACTTAAAACCTCCTGAGTCGACCATAGATCGAGTCTTGTTCCAGTAACCCCCACACTTGTTTCGTGCTACCACTTGTCCCTACCACAGGTAGGGTACGGTTCAGTAAATTTTCAACCCCTTTCTAGCACACACCGTACAGAGGGGCCGGGATGAGGGTACCAAGGCCATGGATTAAAGCCAGTCATCCGGTCAGGGGGCATGGTTGTTTCGGTTGTAGCCGAGGGGGTAGCTTCCCCAGTTTTGCGCGCGGTATAAATTTTGTGATCCCATGCTAATCGAGGTTGTAGCCTCCCCACTTAGAGTTTTGCTTAACGAGTGTCGTGGGTGATTCCAGACACCGGTAAGTTAAGCTGGTGTGTGCAAGTCAGGTGCGTTTTCAATTAAAAGAACGTAGACGGAATTAGTCCCGATGGACTAAAGGAACCCGTTACTCGTGGGTAAAGAGTACACCCTCTGCAGAGATTAAACCTATTCAAATAGCCGTGTCCATGGTTAAGGACTACGGTCTGGGATGGGTCAAGTGTCGGTCTTCGGAGGAGAACTACTAAACCAGAACCCGGATCATGACTGATGACTTGTGATGATTATGTTTATTATGGACTAACCCTTTATATTATTTGAATTATTGAACATCCCTAGGACGGTTCTACCTCCTGGATATTCAGTGTGATTATTTATAAGCCCTTTATGTGGTGTCACTGAGACGCCCGACCGTGGCATGCTTGTTATTTATTTACTTTATAAGCCCTTTATGTGGTGTCACTGAGACGCCCGACTGTGGCATGCTTGTTATTTATTTACTTTATAAGCCCTTTATGTGGTGTCACTTAGACGCCCGACTGTGGCATGCTTGTTATTTATTTACTTTATAAGCCCTTTATGTGGTGTCGCTCAGACGCCCGACTGTGGCATGCTTGTTATTTATTTACTTTATAAG
>NC_041389.1:499627120-499648315 GCF_002162155.2 Triticum dicoccoides
TTTATAAGCCCTTTATGTGGTGTCTCTTAGACGCCCAACTGTGGCATGCTTGTTATTTGTTTACTTTATAAGCCCTTTATGTGGTGTCGCTGAGACGCCCGACTGTGGTATGCTTGTTATTTATTTACTTTATAAGCCCTTTATGTGGTGTCGCTGAGACGCCCGACTGTGGCATTGCTTGTTATTTAATTTCTTTATAAGCCCTTTATGTGGTGTCGCATAGACGCCCGACTACGGCATTTTATTTCCACTCCATTATTGCTCATTCATGTTACATAAAAATAACCTATTTGCATGCATAAGAGATTTTATTTATGACTGACGATGTGATCATAGAATACTTCAGTGCATGAATATCATTTATATTATCCCAGTGTTCATAATGTTTGCGAGTACATTCAAAGTACTCACTGGCTTGTCCCTGGCTATTGTCTTGGCCAGATTTCTTGCATGGAGAGGAGCGACGTGATGACAGCCCCGGAACCTAAGCAATGGTGATAGCAGCCTCGTGAAGATAGGAGTGAACCTGGTCAGTTGTTCCTGTTGGGAAATGGAGTCCCATAGACACTGATGATGCGCAAAACCGCTTCCGCCATCAACCACTAGAAACCATTTGTTGTACTCATAGGCCAGAATGGTCTTGTACTACATATTTTGTGTTTTGCTTGGAAATTCTGTAACAAGTTGGTGCCTCATCAGCTAACAGTAATCCTGGGGCTGGTGAGCACAACGGCCATTTACTGGAAATTATTACCCGGAAAACCGGTCACGACAGCATTGTGCGTAGTACTTGATTTTTGATGGCTTATAGATTTTTGCGAATAAGTATATGAGTTCTTTTGACTAATGTTGAGTCCATGGATCATACGCACTTTTACCTTTCCGCATTTGCTAGCCTCTTCGGTACCGTGCATTTCCCTTTCTCACATTGAGAGTTGGAGCAAACTTCGCCGGTGCATCCAAACCCCGTGATACAATACGCTCTTTCACACATAAACCTCCTTATATCTTCCTCAAAACAGCCACCATACCTACCTATTATGGCATTTCCATAGCCATTCCGAGATATATTGCCATGCAACTTCCATCATCATTATCATGACATACTTTACTTTTGTCATATTGCCATTGCATGGTCATGTAGTTGACATTGTATTTGTGGAAAAACCACCATGCATTATTTTTCATACATGTCACTCTTGATTCATTGCACCATCCCGGTACACCGCCGGAGGCATTCATATAGAGTCATATCTTTGTTCTAAATATCGAGTTGTAATATCGAGTTGTAAGAAAAATAAAAGTGTGATGATCATCATTATTAGAGCATTGCCCTAGCGAGGAAAAGGATGATGGAGACTATGATTCCCCCACAAGTCAGGATGAGACTCCAGACTTTACAAAAAAAGAGGCCAAAGAAGCCCAAATAAAAAAAGAGAAAAAAAGAGGCCAAAGAAGCCCACAAAAAAATGATAGAAAAAGAGAGAAGGGGCAATGTTACTATCCTTTTACCACACTTGGGCTTCAAAGTAGCACCTAGTTCTTCATGTAGTGAGTCTCATATATTTGTGCTTCAAAGTAGCACCATGTTTTTCATATAGTGAGTCTCATAAATTGTCTTGTTTATACTAGTGGGGAATTTTTCATTATAGAACTTGGCTTGTATATTCCAATGATGGGCTTCCTCAAAGTGCCATAGGTCTTCGTGAGCAAGCAAGTTGGATGCACACCCACTTAGTTTTCTTTTGTTGAGCATTTATAGCTCTAGTGCATTCGTTGCATGGCAATCCCTACTCCTCATGTTGACATCAATTGATGGGCATCTCCATAGCCCGTCGATTATCCTCGTCAATATGAGACTTTCTCCTTTTTTGTCTTGTCACACAATCCCCATCATCATATTCTATTCCACCCATAGTGCTATATCCATGGCTCGCGCTTATGTATTGCGTGAAGGTTGAAAGAGTTTGAGATTATTTGAGTATGAAACAATTGCTTGGCTTGTCATCGGGGGTATAGAAGTTGGGAACATCTTTGTGTGACGAAAATGAAGCATAGCCTAACCATATGATTTTGTATGGATGAACTTTCTTTGGCCATGTTATTTTGAGATGACATAATTGCTTGATTAGTATGCTTGAAGTATTATTATTTTTATGTCAATATGAACTTTTATCTTGAATCTTTCGGATCTGAATATTCATGCCATGATTAAGAAGATTTACATTGAAATTATGCCAAAGTACCACTCCGCATCAAAAATTCTTATTTTTTATCATTTACCTACTCGAGGAGGAGTAGGAATTAAGCTTGGGGATGCCTGATACGTCTCCAACGTATCTATAATTTTTTATTGCTCCATGCTACTTTATCTACTGTTTTGGACTATATTGGGCTTTATTTTCCACTTTTATATTATTTTTGGGACTAACCTATTAACCGGAGGCCCAGCCCAGAATTGCTGTTTTTTGCCTATTTCAGTGTTTTGAAGAAACAGAATATCAAACGGAGTCCAAACGGAACGAAACCTTCGGGAACGTGATCTTCTCACCGAACGTGATCCAGGAGACTTGGACCCTACTCCAAGAAGCTTCCGGGGAGGTCACGAGGGTGGAGGGCGCGCCCCCCTGGGCGCGCCCCCTACCTCATGGGCCCCTCGGAGCTCCATCAACGTACTCCTTGCTCCTATATATACCTACGTATCCCCGTATGACCAGAGACGGAGCCAAAAACCTAATTCCACCGCCGCAACTTCCTGTATCCACGAGATCCCATCTTGGGGCCTGTTCCGGAGCTCCGCCGGAGAGGGCATCCACCACGGAGGGCTTCTACATCAACACCATAGCCCCTCCGATGAAGTGTGAGTAGTTTACTTTAGACCTTCGGGTCCATAGCTAGTAGCTAGATGGCTTCTTCTCTCTTTTTGGATTTCAATACAATGTTCTCCCCCTCTCTCGTGGAGATCTATTCGATGTAATCTTCTTTTTGCGGTGTGTTTGTTGAGATCGATGAATTGTGGGTTTATGATCCAGCTTATCTATGAATAATATTTGAATCTTCTCTGAATTCTTTTATGTATGATCGAGTTATCTTTGCAAGTCTCTTCGAATTATCCGTTTGGTTTGGCCAATAGATTGGTAGTTCTTGCAATGGGAGAAGTGCATGGCTTTGGGTTCAATCTTGCGGTGTCCTTACTCAGTGACAGAAAGAGTTGCAAGGCACGTATTGTATTGTTGCCATCGAGGATAACAAGATGGGGTATTTATCATATTGCATGAATTTATTCCTCTACATCATGTGATCTTGCTTAAGGCGTTACTCTGTTTTTAACTTAATACTCTAGATGCATGCTGGATAGCGGTCGATGAGTGGAGTAATAGTAGTAGATGCAGAATCGTTTTGATCTACTTGTCACGGATGTGATGCCTATATACATGATCATACCTAGATAACCTCATAACTATGCTCAATTCTATCAATTGCTCAATAGTAATTTGTTCACCCACCGTAGAATACTTATGCTCTTGAGAGAAGCCAATAGTGAAACCTATGGCCCCCGGGTCTATTCTCATCATATCAATCTCCATCATTTTATTTACTTGTTTTGCTTTTACCTTTTTACTTTGCATCTTTATACCAAAAATACCAAAAATATTATCTCTATCAGATCTCACTCTCGTAAGTGACCGTGAAGGGATTGACAACCCCTAAGTGTTGGTTGCGAGTTGCTATCGTTTTGTGCAGGTATGAGGGATTTGCACGTGACCTCCTACTGGATTGATACCTTGGTTCTCAAAAACTGAGGGAAATACTTACGCTACTGTGCTGCATCACCCCCTCCTCTTGGAGGAAAACCAACGCAAGCTCGAGACGTAGTAGCCAACTATACCATGCTCTATTAAAAGAAATTATGTTAGAACTGCTTTATGTGATCTTGGAGCCGGTGTTAGTGTTATGCCTCTCTCTTTATATCATAGACTTGAATTGAATAAGTTGACACCTACTGAAATATCTTTGCAAATGGCCGATAAATCAATTGCTATACCTGTCGGTATTTGTGAGGATGTGCCTGTTGTGGTTGCAAATGTCACTATCTTAACGAACTTTGTTATTCTTGATATTCCCGAGGACGATAGTATGTCTATTATCCTTGGTAGACCTTTTATTAATACTGCAGGGGCTGTTATTGATTGCAACAAGGGCAATGTCACTTTTCATGTTAATGGTAATGAGCATACGGTACACTTTCCGAGGAAACAATCTCAAGTTCATAGTATCAATTCTATTGAAAAAGTTCCAACTATCATTTTTGGAGGTTTTGAATTTCCTCTCCCTACTGTTAAGAAAAAGTATGATATTCTTATTGTTGGGGATTTTCATATCCCCGTTGAGGTAACTTAGTGTTATTCGAAATTTCTCTGGTTCCGTGTTATTCGGAATGAGTTTGTTAACAAGACTTGATCAACCTTGTTAGTGGATTCATTTTGATGATCACGAGATGGATGAAACTAGAAGGCACGACCTTCTGTACACTCTCTTTACTTTTTGTTATTTAGAATAAATAAAGCCAAAATAGTATTATCTGTCTGTTTTCCAAATTATCCGTGCATTAAAAAATAGTCCGAAAATAAAAGTGCTACAAATGCCCTGCAAATTTAGTATGATTTTTTCTGGAATATTTGAGGATTTTAGGCACTGAAATCACTGCAGGAGGGGCAAGCACCAGGCCACGAGAGAGGAGGGCTCCCCCCTATAGGGCGCACCCCCTGTCTCGTGGGCCCCTAGTGGCTCCCCTCCACTTATGCCAGCACCCACACACTTCATCTTCTACCTAAAAAAATCCCCATCCAGCTCAAGCACAAGTTGTAGCTCGTTTTGCTGCGATTTTTGATCTCTTAGCTCAAAGCTCCATTCACAAAACTGCTTTGGGAGATTGTTGCTTGGTATGTGACTCCTCCATTGGTCCAATTAGTTTTTGTTCTAGTGCTTTATTCATCGCAAATTTTTGCTGCTTAGGTGACCATGTTCTTGAGCTTGCATGTTAAATGTTTGAGGTCCCAAGCAATTCCAATGCATGATATAGGCTCTAGGCACTTGTAGGAGTAGTTGCTATCAATCTTGTTTAGTTTTATTCACTTCTATTTTGAAGTTACTAAAATTTCAGAAATTTTTAGAAAAAGAAATATGCTTAGAAGAATGTACCAAGGTGGTTCCTCGGCAAAGAAAGGGCCAAGGATTGCTATACGTGAGCAAGATGTTAAATTGCCGAGGGACGCAAATGTACGGGCTTGTGAGTGGCCTTCCGATGATTTTATGGTCGAAGCAGGCTTTAAGGAAGAATTTGACGCATATGTGCGTAATGCCGAGCTGGAGGACTTCTTACAAGATAAGTGTCCTCAATACTATCAATTGACTGATTCCTTTGTGTGGAGGTTCCAATATATTTGTGTGCGTAATTCTCCTAGTGTCATGTTTGATATTTATGATACATCTTATACCATGGATTTAGAGGACTTCACAACTGCTTGCAAATTCCCGAAGTGGGGTAACATTAATGATCCTCACAAATCTGAATTTAGAGATTTTCTTGCTAGTATTACTGTGGGAGAATCTAGGGACATAACACAAGCTACCATAGGGAGCATTCATTTTCCTGCTATACATTATTTTGCTCTCTTTATTGGTAGATGCATTAACGGTAAGGACGAAGCATGTCAGATGTGTGTCCCTGATCTTTGTGTCCTCAAGAGTGCTGTGTCAGGTTATAAAGGTTATAACTTGGGGGTAATAGTTGCACGTAGGTTGCAGAATAATAGTAGAAGGGGGGATTTATTTGGAGGAATTTATGCAACCCGTGTGGCTAATTTTCTTAATATAGCCCCACAAGAGGGGGATATGATTTTACCTCCTGTTTATTTGGATAAAGATGCTATGTTTGATCATCATTTTCTTGAGAGGAATGAATAATTCCTCCATTATCGACTAATCTATGACAGACGCAACATCGTCCCTGTTACTCTTCCTGCCCCCTACCTTTTTGATTATCAGGCAAAAGGAAGATATGTTGTCACCAGGGAAGAAGCAGCTGAATACGAGAGGGGAATGGAGGCAACTCGCCAACACGCTGCTGCTCAGGAGGCTGTTGCCTCTGCATCTCAGTACAACCCCAGTTTCACTTATGGATATCAGCCAAGCGATCCTTGGTACTAGACCAACTTAGGCCAAAAGCCTAAGCTTGGGGGTGTATGTATTTCTCACCGACTTTACATTCATGTTCACACACTAGTCGTCGGTGCTCATACTCTTTCATTGTATTATCCTTGCTAGTTTAAATTTCTTTTTCTAGTTTTCTTCTTGTGTGTTTGATAAACCTTAAGAAAAACTAAAAAAATAGTTAGTTTAATTTCTATGCTTGTAGTAGAGTTACAATGAAAACCCAAAAAGATTTCTATATTCTTCTTCTTACTTGTTGGGAGCTTTCCCGTGTAAATAGTTTTATTTTACTTTCTTTCCTTTGGGGGTCGAGAAGACTATATTGAAAATGCTTAGTGGCTCTTATATGCATGATTGTTTATTTAACTTAGAGCCCATATTACCTTGTCTTCTCTCTTGAGTTGAATGCTTGCAGATTCCAGCTTAGTCCAATGCACGTGCACTCTTATTATTATACACATCGTTCGGTCGTGCAAGTGAAAGGCAACAATGATGATATATGATGGACTTATTGGGATGAGAAAAGATGGTATGAACTCGACCTCTCTTGTTTTTGTAAATATGATGAGTTCATCATTTCTGAGTTAGTTATTATGAAGTAAACATATTTGCAATGACATTTAGAGATTATAGTTGCTTGTGCCATGCTTGATTAGCTATGAGTTATAATGGTTTACCTTGCGTGCCAACATGCTATTAGAATGATTATGATGTGGTATGGTGGGATGGTATCCTCCTTTAAATGAATTGAGTGACTCGACTTGGCACATGTTCACGCATGTAGTTGAATCAAATCAACAAAGCCTTCACGATATTTATGTTCATGGTGGATTATATCCTACTCATGCTTGTATTCAGTGTAAATTAATTATAATGCATGTTTACGACTGTTGTCGCTCTCTCAGTTGGTTGCTTCCTAGTCTTTTGCTAGCCTTCACCTGTACTAAGCGGAAATGCTGCTTGTGCATCCAAACTCCTTAAACCCCAAAGTTGTTCCATATGAGTCCACTATACCTACCTATATGCGGTATTTACCTGCCGTTCCAAGTAAATTTGTATGTGCCAAACTCCAAACCTTCAAATGAAATTCTGTTTTGTATGCTCGAGCAGCTCATGTTTCAACTAGGGCTGCCTATATCTTCCATGCTAGGTGGGTTATTCTCATGAGGAGTGGACTCCGCTCCTCATTCACGAGAAAGGGCCGGTAACCGGGATGCCCAGTCCCATGATCCAAAAAGATGAAAGCAAATCAAAATAGTTAAACAAAACTCCCCCAGGGCCGTTGTATGTTGGAGGCACTCGTTGTTTCGAGCAAGCCATGGATTGATCCTTGTTGGTGGTTGGGGGAGTATAAACCTTTACCATTCTGTTTGGGAACTGCCTATAATGCATGTAGTATGGAAGATACAGCCATCTCATAGTTGTTGCGTTAACAGCGAAAGTATGCCACTCAAAATGTTATTCAATCTCTATTTTAAAATTGAGCTCTGGCACCTCCACAAATCCCAGCTTCCCTCTGCGAAAGGCCTATCTATTTACTTTTATGTTGATTCATTACCCTTTTTATTAAAAGCACCGGCTGGAGAGCACATTGTCATTTGCATTCATTATTATTGGTTTATATTGGGTATGGCTTGACTGGATCTCTTTTACCATGAATTACAATGTTTAGTCAGTCCTTGATCTTTAAAGGTGCTCTGCATTTATGTTTTGCGGTCTCAGAAAGGGCTAGTGAGATACCATTTTGTTATATCATGTTATAATTATTTTGAGAAAGTGTTGTCATCCGAGTTTTATTATTATGGCTCGCTAGCTGATTATGTTATTGATACGAGTAATTGTGAGAGCTAAGTGTTATTGTTAGTATGGTTAGTTCATAATATTTGCTGAAACTTGAATGCTGGCTTTTCATGTTTACAACAACAAGAGCAAACAGAGTTTGTAAAAGTTTTTCTTTATCACTTTCAGTTTATCAACTGAATTGCTTGAGGACAAGCAAAGGTTTAAGCTTGGGGGAGTTGATACGTCTCCAACGTATATACTTTTCCAAACACTTTTGCCCTTGTTTTGGACTCTAACTTGCATGATTTGAATGAAACTAACCCCGACTGACGCTGTTCTCAGCAGAACTGCCATGATGTTGTTTTATGTGTAGAAAAGAAAAGTTCTCGGAATGTCTTGGAAATCCACGGAGGCACTTTTTGGAATTAATAAGAATTTTTGGCGAAAGAATCAATGCCAGGGGGCCCACAGGCTGTCCACGAGACAGGGGGGCGCCCCCCCTAGGGCGCGACCTCCTATCTCGTGGGCCCCCTGGACCTCCACCGACCTCAACTCCAACTCCACATATTCACGTTCGGGGAGAAAAAAAATCAAAGAGAAAGTCTCATCGCGTTTTACAACACGGAGCCGCCGCCAAGCCCTAATCTCTCTCGGGAGGGCTGATATGGAGTCCGTTCGGGGCTCCGGAGAGGGGGATTCTTCGCTGCCGTCATCATCAACCATCCACCATCACCAATTTCATGATGCTTGCCGCCGTGCGTGAGTAATTCCATCGTAGGCTTGCTGGACAGTGATGGCTTGGATGAGATTTACCATGTAATCAAGTTAGTTTTGTTAGGGTTTGATCCCTAGTATCCACTATGTTCTGAGATTGATGTTGCTATGGCTTTGCTATGCTTAATGCTTGTCACTAGGGCCCGAGTGCCATGATTTCAGATCTGAACATATTATGTTTTCATGAATATATGTGTGTTCTTGATCCTATCTTGCAAGTCTATAGTCACCTATTATGTGTTATGATCCGACAACCCCGAAGTGACAATAATCGGGATACTTCTCAGTGATGACCGTAGTTTGAGGAGTTCATGTATTCACTATGTGCTAATGCTTTGTTCCGGTTCTCTATTAAAAGGAGGCCTTAATATCCCTTAGTTTCCGTAAGGACCCCGCTGCCACGGGAGGGTAGGACAAGATGTCATGCAAGTTCTTTTCCATAAGCACATATGACTATTTACGGAATACATGCCTACATTACATTGATGAACTGGAGCTAGTTCTATGTCACCCTACGTTATAGCTATTACATGAGGAATCGCGTCCGGCATAATTATCAATCATTGATCCATTGCCTACGAGCTTTTCATATATTGTTCTTCGCTTATTTACTTTTATGTTGCTATTGTTACAACTACTACAAAAAACCCAAAAACATTTATCTTTACTTTTGCTACCGTTACTATTATTATCATACCACTTTTGCTACTAAACACTTTGCTGCAGATACTAAGTTATCCAGGTGTGGTTGAATTGACAACTCAACTGCTAATACTCAAGAATATTCTTTGGCTCCCCTTGTGTCGAATCAATAAATTTGGGTTGTACTTTACCCTCGAAAGTTGTTGCGATCCCCTACACTTGTGGGTTATCAGGGCCACACCAACGTGGACCCATCCATGTTGAAATCTCCCTTGCGCTACCCTGTTGAACATCAGGTTCTATTTTTCCTAATTACCTGTATTGTATATATTTTCGAATATATTTTTTGCCGGTTTGTGTGATTCTCCTGTGTAGATTTTTCTGCGACTGGTTACAGTTCGGCACGTCGTCACTAGATTGATGCAATGGCCTGGTCGTTTAAATCCGGACAACTTTTGTACTATCATCATCACCCTCGTCTAGTGGGTTTACGACCTGCACAGACGTCTCCACTCCACCGAGCCGACCTCGGCGCCTAGGCTATATTTCTTTAACTATATACCTCCTTAAATTAATTAAGTGGAGGAATTTTTTTTATCATCATCATTTTATTATTATTACTTCCACTGCTTTATGTGTGTAGGTAATCGACTTCGACTGCATCACGCGGTCACTCCGACAAACCGATGACGTCATCCCAATCGGCGTAAATCGGCGCGCATGATCACCTTGTTGGTCGAATTGCCATACCGACATGATCGGTTGCCTCTGGGACTTCGGCATCGTTGAGAGAGCTCTACCTCATCGAGTGTTCGGCACACAGGCCATATTTCTTTTATTACTCACTTTGCATAAATGATTAATTATGCAACAATTTATTATTATTATTACTATTATCTCCGGCTTGCACTATTTTCTGTGCACAGATAAATGACCCGGGTTGGGCAGCGCTGTCACCTCGGCTGGACTGGGGCTTCGTCATCACTTCATTAACCCACACCAGGGACTTCGGCGTCATACCGCCGGCCTGCTCCATCGCCTCAGTCGGACTGGGGGTTACACCTCGCCACGTTGGCCGTGCTTCGACGTCACTTTGGAGTGCCGAGCTCTTCGCTCCGCCACCTCGGGACCGGCTTGGGGGCTGGGACCTTGTCCCACATCAAGCTCGGACTGCGCCATCAATGCTGAACACATTAACTAGCTGAGTCGCTTTCATGCTCAAAAACTACCAGTTTTAAATTTTGTTCGACCAAGTATTATACTTTTTTTGGCAAAAAGTTGCTTGTGAAAAACTTCCTTGTCAAAACCCTGTTTGTGACGCACTAATTCAAATACCCCGTTTAACCGGGGGCTTCCTTTATGGAGCCTTTCCTCTTGCATATGATTATACTTGTACGGCTTCATTCCTTGTTCATGTATTATGCCACAATATGCACCATGTTGACTTAAGCGATTTGCAAGCTGGGTTGCCTTGCTCCTGTGTTTACCCCTACATTCCTGATTGTTTGGCTAGGGAGTAAAGGGAGCACCTCTGCGATTGTCACGATCGGGTCACCCGAGCCGGACCTCAGACTGGGTGAAGCCGAAAGCTAGCACTCTTACTGTTTTCAATAATGGTCGGCACACAACGGAACTCACGAGTACAAAAAATCTATTGCACAAGTCTCATAGTGAGCAACCGAAGGGTACTATTGTCTTCGAAGATGCTTCTTACACTTCGTCGGTAATATAGCATAAGTTCCCTGAGCGCACTTTGTCTGTTACAGCCTTATGGCCTGATTGCCTGGTTATCGGAAACATCATTGATATTCTCGACAGAGGGAGTACACATAAAACTTTTCGGTCCTTGACCGAAGAGGGAGAAGCCGACGGTCGGTTAAGATGTGTATAAAGTTCGGGTGAACACATATATGATATAAGTACTTCGTTACATACAATCATTATACATAAAATCCTTTTGCCCAAGTCACTTGGGGGCTCTTAAAATTTATATATGAGCTGTAAATGTGTTTTCTTCTTGGTCGATAGAAGCACATTTTTTTTTCCAATTTTTGGATTGGCACCGAACACTTGATCTTGTTCGGACGTCATGTTTTTACTCGCATTTTTTGGTTTTCCAAGCTTTTGGCACTTTTAAACTATTTGTGTGTTTTCCGCATAAGTCTCGCAGTGCAGCGCCGGACACCTTTTGAGATTCGGCAAAAATTCTCGGATATTGCTATATATGCATCAGTTTTGAATTGCGTCTTCGGTCAATAGTTGGGTGGCCCGGCTCCTGTGCTTGCCTCCTACGTTCCGCTTTGTTCGGCTAGTTGTGCAAAGGGGGAACCACTGCGATTGTGCTTCCAGCTCGCATGGTTAAGCACCTCAGTGGAGAAAGCCGAAAACTGACTCGCACAATAAGCGTAAACTACCAGCGGTCCAATGACTGTATTAAATGACGGGCCGTTCATAACATTGGCCGAAGTGTTTACGGCTTAACCTTGGCTATCGCCGAACACTAACCGGGGGGCTACTTGCTGGCCTCCCAACTTTAACCTCCTACGACTAAGTGAAAGTTATAAAGCCCGCATATCTGCTTGCCTCGTTTCCGCTAAACACAACCGCCTTCGGGCACCGAGACGTCGGCTAAGGGTTGTTTTGTTATTTTGGAAGCACCCTGCATAGCATCTACAAGGGGGTAGAAGCCTACGATGGGCCACCTTCATATTATAAACGGTCGCAACGGAAGTGAAAATTTGGGTTCATTTAGACCACAGAGTTTGGAAGCTTTCCCCGAACTAAATCCTCAGTATTTTCCTCCCCCATTGATCGGAGCTGAGGTTTCATGATCATGCTTAGCATGACAACCCAAAGAAATGAACCGATATCGGGACTATTTTCTTTGGACGATGTTTCTTATGTTAAACAATAATATAACATGTCTCTCTGCGTACCTTTGTTTATAAAATCATATGGCCGGATTGCCTTGTTTGCCGTAAATCTTTACCCTCATAAAGGATTTATAAAGTAGGACAAACACCCCTCGGCTGCTAGCCGAGGAGGTTGAAGCCGATGGTCGGTCAACAAAGTTTTGTACAATGCGGATCTGAGCATTAGTGACATAAAGTACTTGGATACATAGAGTCATTACATATAATTTGTGATTTTACTATAGATATCGATCCTTAATTCGACCTCCCGTGCCTGCATGAAGGCTCGAGGGCTACTGGGCTACGGGCTTATTATTTACAAATATTAAAAGGGCACATCGATCCCCTGATCTGGTGTTGCCACCCGACTAGTGTCTCGGGGGCTACTGCATTGACAATCCAATGCAGAAAATTTAAAACACAATATAGTTTTCGAGGAGATTATTATCCTTAGGTTGGTCGGCTGCACCCAACCTGAGTCTCGAGGACTTTGCACACCACTTTCTATTCCTAAGTATGCTACCGAGCTGGGAATTGATCCTTAGGCTGATTTTATGAATCGACCTGAGTCTCAGGGGCTACTAGGGTCAGCGGTTTGATTTTTTCCTTCAGGTGCATCCCGAATATTAGGCCAACACGCACCTCGAGGGCTACTGGCTATACATCTTGGGCGAGATTACATTGCACAATTTCAAATTAAATTCATAAAAATCTGCCCATGGCCGAGGTGGTGCACCACCTCGGATACAGTACGACGTTGGTGCTCGACTACAATAGACACCCCGGAAGCGGTCCGGCATAAAGCTTAGATGCTAGTGGCTGGCTCCGTAGAGGGCATTTCCGGCATTAAGCTCGGCTAAACTCCTTCAACTTTTTTGAACCAAGGTGATCTATGACACCTAGGATATAGTCCGGCGGATGCAGTTCGGCGTTGGAGCTCGGCTGTAACAATACTACTCGGATACATTCCAGCGGTGGAGCTTGGATACATTCTGGTGATCGAGCTTGGATACATTACAACGTTGGAGCTCAGAAGCGGTCTGACGTTGGTGCTCGGCTGCAAAAGATACCTCGAATGCAGTCCGACGTTGGAGCTCGGATGCAAGAGGACACTGCCGCCTCGGAACAACTCCAAACCCAAGGTGTGTCATAAAAATAACAAGGCATTGATAAAGGCCGAAAACTTAAAGGGGCTCCTGTTGGGGAACGTAGTAATTTCAAAATTTTCCTACGCACACGCAAGATCATGGTGATGCATAGCAACGAGGGGGGAGAGTGTTCGTCCACGTACCCTCGTAGACCGTAAGCGGAAGCGTTATGACAACGCGGTTGATGTAGTCGTACGTCTTCACGATCCGACTGATCCAAGCACCGAACGTACGGCACCTCCGAGTTCAGCACACGTTCAGCTCGATGACGATCCCCGGGCTCCGATCCAGCAAAGCTTCGGGGATGAGTTCCATCAGCACGACGGCGTGGTGACGATGATGATGTTCTACCGGCGTAGGGCTTCGCCTAAACTCCGCGACGATATGACCGAGGTGGAATATGGTGGAGGGGGGCACCGCACACGGCTAAGGAACGATCCGTAGATCAACTTGTGTGTCTATGGGGTGCCCCCTGCCCCCATATATAAAGGAGGGAGGGGGGAGGCCGGCCGGCCCTTGTTGGGCGCGCCAGGAGGAGGAGTCCTCCTCCTAGTAGGAGTAGGACTCCTCCTTTCCTACTCCTACTAGGAGGGGAAGGAAGGGGGAGAGGAGGGGAAGGAAAGAGGGGGGCGCCGCCCCCCCTCCTAGTCCAATTCGGACCAGAGAGAGAGGGAGCGCGCGGCCCTTCCTGGCCGCCCCTCTCTCTTCCCACCAAGGCCCATGTGGCCTATTAACTCTCCGGGGGGGGGGGGTCCGGTAACCCTCCGGCACTCCGGTTTTCTCCGAAATCACCCGGAACACTTCTGGTGTCCGAATATAGTCGTCCAATATATCAATCTTTATGTCTCGACCATTTCGAGACTCCTCGTCATGTCCGTGATCACATCCGGGACTCCGAACAAACTTCGGTACATCAAAACTTGTAAACTCATAATAAAACTGTCATCGTAACGTTAAGCGTGCGGACCCTACGGGTTCGAGAACTATGTAGACATGACCTAGAACTATTCTCGGTCAATAACCAATAGCAGAACCTGGATGCCCATATTGGTTCCTACATATTCTACGAAGATCTTTATCGGTCAAACCGCATAACAACATACGTTGTTCCCTTTGTCATCGGTATGTTACTTGCCCGAGATTTGATCGTCGGTATCCAACACCTAGTTCAATCTCGTTACCGGCAAGTCTCTTTACTCGTTCTGTAACACATCATCTTATAACTAACTCATTAGTTACAATGCTTGCAAGGCTTAGGTGATGAGAATTACCGAGAGGGCCCAGAGATACCTCTCCGATAATCGGAGTGACAAAACCTAATCTCGAATTATGCCAACCCAACATGTACCTTCGGAAACACCTGTAGAGCACCTTTATAATCACCTAGTTACGTTGTGACGTTTGGTAGCACACAAAGTGTTCTTCCGGTAAACGTGAGTTGCACAATCTCATAGTTGCAGGAACTTTGTATAAGTCATGAAGAAAGCAATAGCAACATACTAAACGATCAAGTGCTAGGCTAACGGAATGGGTCATGTCAATCACATCATTCTCCTAATGATGTGATCCCATTAATCAAATGACAACAAATGTCTATGGTTAGGAAACATAACCATCTTTGATTAATGAGCTAGTCAAGTAGAGGCATACTAGTGACTTTATGTTTGTCTATGTATTCACATGTGTATCATGTTTCTGGTTAATACAATTCTAGCATGAATAATAAACATTTATCATGATATGAGGAAATAAATAATAACTTTATTATTGCCTCTACGGCATATTTCCTTCAGTCTCCCACTTGCACTAGAGTCAATAATCTAGATTACATAGTAATGATTCTAACACCCATGGAGTCTTGGTGCTGATCATGTTTTGCTCGTGAGAGAGGCTTAGTCAACGAGTCTGCAACATTCAAATCCGTATGTATCTTGCAAATCTCTATGTCTCCCACTTGGACTTGGTCCCGAATGGAATTGAAGCGTCTCTTGATGTGCTTGGTCCTCTTGTGAAATCTGGATTCCTTTGCCAAGGCAATTGCACCAGTATTGTCACAGAAGATCTTCATTGTTCCCGATGCTCTAGGTATGACACCTAGATCGGAAATGAACTCCTTCATCCAGACTCCTTCATTTGTTGCTTCCGAAGCAGCTATGTACTCCGCTTCACATGTAGATCCCGCTACGATGCTTTGTTTAGAACTGCACCAACTTATAGCTCCACTGTTTAATAAAAACACGTATCCGGTTTGCGATTTAGAATCGTCCGGATCAGTGTCAAAGCTTGCATCGACGTAACCATTTACGACTAGCTCTTTGTCACCTCCATATACGAGAAACATATCCTTAGTCCTTTTCAGGTATTTTAGGATGTTCTTGACCGCTGTCCAGTGATCCACTCCTGGATTACTTTGGTACCTTCCTGCCAAGCTTATTGCTAAGCATACGTCAGGTCTGGTACACAGCATTGCATACATGATAGAGCCTATGGCTGAAGCATAGGGAACATTTTTCATTTTCTCTCTATCTTCTGCTGTGGTCGGGCATTGAGTTTGACTCAACTTCACACCTTGTAGCACAGGCAAGAATCCTTTCTTTGCCTGATCCATTTTGAACTTTTTCAAAATTTTGTCAAGGTATGTGCTTTGTGAAAGTCCTATTAAGCGTCCTGATCTATCTCTATAGATCTTGATGCCCAATATGTAAGCAGCTTCACCGAGGTCTTTCATTGAAAAACTTTTATTCAAGTATCCTTTTATGCTATCCAGAAATTCTATATCATTTCCAATTAATAATATGTCATCTACATATAAAATTAGAAATGCTATAGAGCTCCCACTCACTTTCTTGTAAATACAAGCTTCTCCAAAAGTCTGTATAAAACCATATGCTTTGATCACACTATCAAAGCGTTTATTCCAACTCCGAGATGCTTGCACCAGTCCATAAATGGAACGCTGGAGCTTGCACACTTTGTCAGCACCTTTTGGATCAACAAAACCTTCCGGCTGCATCATATACAACTCTTCTTCTAGAAATCCATTCAAGAATGCAGTCTTGACATCCATTTGCCAAATTTCATAATCATGAAATGCAACAATAGCTAACATGATTCGGACGGACTTAAGCATCGCTACGGGTGAGAAAGTCTCATCGTAGTCAACCCCCTTGAACTTGTCGAAAACCTTTTGCAACAAGTCGAGCTTTATAGACAGTTATATTACCATCAGCGTCAGTCTTCTTCTTAAAGATCCATTTATTCTCAATGGCTTGCCGATCATCGGGCAAGTCAACCAAAGTCCATACTTTGTTTTCATACATGGATCCCATCTCAGATTTCATGGCTTCTAGCCATTTTGCGGAATCCGGGCTCATCATCGCTTCCTCATAGTTCGTAGGTTCATCATGGTCAAGTAACATGACTTCCAGAATAGGATTACCATACCACTCTGGTGCGGATCTTACTCTGGTAGACCTACGAGGTTCAGTAGAAACTTGATCTGAAGTTTCATGATCATTATCATTAGCTTCCTCACTAATTGGTGTAGTTGTCACAGGAACTGGTTCTCGTGATGAACTACTTTCCAATAAGGGAGTAGATACAGTTATCTCATCAAGTTCTACTTTCCTCCCACTCACTTCTTTCGAGAGAAACTCCTTCTCTAGAAAGGATCCATTCTTAGCAACGAATGTCTTGCCTTCGGATCTGTGATAGAAGGTGTACCCAATAGTCTCTTTTGGGTATCGTATGAAGACACATTTCTCCGATTTAGGTTCGAGCTTATCTGGTTGAAGTTTCTCCACATAAGCATCGCAGCCCCAAACTTTAAGAAACGACAACTTTGGTTTCTTGCCAAACCACAGTTCATAAGGCATCATTTCAACGGATTTTGATGGTGCCCTATTTAACGTGAATGCGGCCGTCTCTAAAGCATAACCCCAAAATGATAGCGGTAAATCAGTAAGAGACATCATAGATCGCACCATATCATGTAAAGTACGATTACGACGTTCGGACACACCATTTCGTTGTGGTGTTCCAGGTGGCGTGAGTTGCGAAACTATTCCACATTGTTTCAAGTGTAGGCCAAACTCATAACTCAAATATTCTCCTCCACGATCAGATCATAGAAACTTTATTTTCTTGTTACGATGATTTTCCACTTCACTCTGAAATTCTTTGAACTTTTCAAATGTTTCAGACTTGTGTTTCATCAAGTAGATATACCCATATCTGCTCAAATCATCTGTGAAGGTGAGAAAATAATGATACCCGCCGCGAGCCTCAACATTCATTGGGCCACAAACATCAGTATGTATGATTTCCAACAAATCAGTTGCTCGCTCCATAGTTCCGGAGAATGGCGTTTTAGTCATCTTGCCCATAAGGCACGGTTCGCAAGTACCAAGTGATTCATAATCAAGTGATTCCAAAATTCCATCAGTATGGAGTTTCTTCATGTGCTTTACACCGATATGACCCAAACGGCAGTGCCACAAATAAGTTGCACTATCATTATTAACTCTGCATCTTTTGGTTTCAACACTATGAATATGTGTATCACTACTATCGAGATTTAATAAAAATAGACCACTCTTCAAGGGTGCATGACCATAAAAGATATTACTCATATAAATAGAACAACCATTATTCTCTGATTTAAATGAATAACCGTCTCGCATCAAACAAGATCCAGATATAATGTTCATGCTCAACGCTGGCACCAAATAACAATTATTTAGGTCTAAAACTAATCCCGAAGGTAGATGTAGAGGTAGCGTGCCGACCGCGATCACATCGACTTTGGAACCGTTTCCCACGCGCATCGTCACCTCGTCCTTGGCCAGTGCTCGCTTATTCCGTAGTCCCTGTTTCGAGTTGCAAATATTAGCAACAGAACCAGTATCAAATACCCAGGTGCTACTACGAGCTCTAGTTAGGTACACATCAATAACATGTATATCACATATACCTTTGTTCACTTTGCCATCCTTCTTATCCGCCAAATACTTGGGGCAGTTCCGCTTCCAGTGACCAGTCTGCTTGCAGTAGAAGCACTCAGTTTCAAGCTTAGGTCCAGACTTGGGTTTCTTCTCTTGAGCAGCAACTTGCTTGCTGTTCTTCTTGAAGTTCCCCTTCTTCTTCCCTTTGCCCTTTTTCTTGAAACTAGTGGTCTTGTTGACCATCAACACTTGATGCTCCTTCTTGATTTCTACCTCCGCAGCTTTTAGCATTGCGAAGAGCTCGGGAATAGTCTTGTTCATCCCTTGCATATTATAGTTCATCACAAAGCTCTTGTAGCTTGGTGGCAGTGATTGGAGAATTCTGTCAATGACGCTATCATCCGGAAGATTAACTCCCAGTTGAATCAAGTGATTATTATACCCAGACATTTTGAGTATATGTTCACTGACAGAACTATTCTCCTCCATCTTGCAGCTGTAGAACTTATTGGAGACTTCATATCTCTCAATCCGGGCATTTTCTTGAAATATTAACTTCAACTCCTGGAACATCTCATATGCTCCATGACGTTCAAAACGTCGTTGAAGACCCGGTTCTAAGCCGTAAAGCATGGCACACTGAACTATAGAGTAGTCATCAGCTTTGCTCTGCCAGACGTTCTTAACGTCGTCAGTTGCATCAGCAGCAGGCCTGGCACCCAGCGGTGCTTCCAGGACGTAACTTTTCTGTGCAGCAATGAGGATAATCCTCAGGTTACGGACCCAGTCCGTGTAATTGCTACCATCATCTTTGAACTTTGCTTTCTCAAGGAACGCATTAAAATTCAACGGAACAACAGCACGAGCCATCTATCTACAAACAAACATAGACAAGCAAAATACTATCAGGTACGAAGTTCATGATAAATTTAAGTTCAATTAATCATATTACTTAAGAACTCCCACTTAGACAGACATCTCTCTAGTCATCTAAGTGATCACGTGATCCAAATCAACTAAACCATAACCGATCATCACGTGAGATGGAGTAGTTTTCAATGGTGAACATCACTATGTTGATCATATCTACTATATGATTCATGCTCGACCTTTCGGTCTCTGTGTTCCGAGGCCATATCTGCATATGCTAGGCTCGTCAAGTTTAACCTGAGTATTATGCGTGTGCAAAACTGGCTTGCACCCGTTGTAGATGGACGTAGAGCTTATCACACCCGATCATCACGTGGTGTCTGGGCACGACGAACTTTGGCAACGGTGCATACTCAGGGAGAACACTTCTTGATAATTTTAGTGAGAGATCATCTTAAAATGCTACCGTCAATCAAAGCAAGATAAGATGCATAAAGGATAAACATCACATGCAATCAATATAAGTGATATGATATGGCCATCATCATCTTGTGCTTGTGATCTCCATCTCTGAAGCACCGTCATGATCACCATCGTCACCGGCGCGACACCTTGATCTTCATCATAGCATCGTTGTAGTCTCGCCAACTATTGCTTCTACGACTATCGCTACCGCTTAGTGATAAAGTAAAGCAATTACAGGGCGTTTGCATTTCATACAATAAAGCGACAACCATATGGCTCCTGCCAGTTGCCGATAACTTCGGTTACAAAACATGATCATCTCATACAATAAAATATAGCATCACGTCTTGACCATATCACATCACAACATGCCCTGCAAAAACAAGTTAGACGTCCTCTACTTTGTTGTTGCAAATTTTACGTGGCTGCTACGGGCTTTTAGCAAGAACCGTTCTTACCTACATAAAAACCACAACGATAGTTTGTCAAGTTGGTGCTGTTTTAACCTTCGCAAGGACCGGGCGTAGCCACACTCGATTCAGCTAAAGTGAGAGAGACAGACACCCGCCAACCACCTTTAAGCACGAATGCTCGCAACGGTGAAACCAGTCTCGCGTAAGCATACGCGTAATGTCGGTCCGGGCCGCTTCATCTCACAATACCGCCGAACCAAAGTATGACATGCTGGTAAGCAGTATGACTTGTATCGCCCACAACTCACTTGTGTTCTACTCGTGCATATAACATCAACGCATAAAACCAGGCTCGGATGCCACTGTTGGGGAACGTAGTAATTTCAAAATTTTCCTACGCACACGCAAGATCATGGTGATGCATAGCAACGAGAGGGGAGAGTGTTCGTCCACGTACCCTCGTAGACCGTAAGCAGAAGCGTTATGACAACGCGGTTGATGTAGTCGTACATATTCACGATCCGACCGATCCAAGCACCGAACGTACGGCACCTCCGAGTTCAGCACACGTTTAGCTCGATGACGATCCCCGGGCTCCGATCCAGCAAAGCTTCGGGGATGAGTTCCGTCAGCATGACGGCGTGGTGACGATGATGATGTTCTACCGGCATAGGGCTTCGCCTAAACTCCGCGACGATATGACCGAGGTGGAATATGGTGGAGGGGGGCACCGCACATGGCTAAGGAACGATCCGTAGATCAACTTGTGTGTCTATGGGGAGCCCCCTGCCCCCGTATATAAAGGAGGGAGGGGGGAGGCCGGCCGGCCCTTGTTGGGCGCGCCAGGAAGAGGAGTCCTCCTCCTAGTAGGAGTAGGACTCCTCCTTTCCTACTCCTACTAGGAGGGGAAGGAAGGGGTAGAGGAGGGGAAGGAAAGAGGGGGGCGCCGCCCCCCCTCCTAGTCCAATTCGGACCAGAGGGAGAGGGGGCGCGCGGCCCTTCCTGGCTGCCCCTCTCTCTTCCCACCAAGGCC
>NC_041389.1:499648615-499698028 GCF_002162155.2 Triticum dicoccoides
CCTCCGGCACTCCGGTTTTCTCCGAAATCACCCGGAACACTTCCGGTGTCCGAATATAGTCGTCCAATATATCAATCTTTATGTCTAGACCATTTCGAGACTCATCGTCATGTCCGTGATCACATCCGGGACTCCGAACAAACTTCGGTACATCAAAACTTGTAAACTCATAATAAAACTGTCATCGTAACGTTAAGCGTGCGGACCCTACGGGTTCGAGAACTATGTAGACATGACCTAGAACTATTCTCGATCAATAACCAATAGCGGAACCTGGATGCCCATATTGGTTCCTACATATTCTACGAAGATCTTTATCGGTCAAACCGCATAACAACATACGTTGTTCCCTTTGTCATCGGTATGTTACTTGCCCGAGATTTGATCGTCGGTATCCAACACCTAGTTCAATCTCGTTACCGGCAAGTCTCTTTACTCGTTCTGTAACACATCATCTTATAACTAACTCATTAGTTACAATGCTTGCAAGGCTTAGGTGATGAGTATTACCGAGAGAGCCCAGAGATACCTCTCCGATAATCGGAGTGACAAAACCTAATCTCGAATTATGCCAAACCAACATGTACCTTCGGAAACACCTGTAGAGCACCTTTATAATCACCCAGTTACGTTGTGACGTTTGTTAGCACACAAAGTGTTCTTCCGGTAAACGTGAGTTGCACAATCTCATAGTTGCAGGAACTTTGTATAAGTCATGAAGAAGCAATAGCAACATACTAAACGATCAAGTGCTAGGCTAACGGAATGGGTCATGTCAATCACATCATTCTCCTAATGATGTGATCCCATTAATCAAATGACAACACATGTCTATGGTTAGGAAACATAACCATCTTTGATTAATGAGCTAGTCAAGTAGAGGCATACTAGTGACTTTATGTTTGTCTATGTATTCACACGTGTATCATGTTTCCGGTTAATACAATTCTAGCATGAATAATAAACATTTATCATGATATGAGGAAATAAATAATAACTTTATTATTGCCTCTAGGGCATATTTCCTTCAGCTCGTCGGATACCCACCGCGTAAACTCTACGGATGCACTTCAACGATCCTCAAGATCGAAGATGAGAAGATTTGTTGAACCAGTTTTCAAGACCGACGACCGAAGATGAAGAACAATTAGGAAGAATCGAGGAGCGTCCCCAACTTGAAGACCGGTTCAGGGGGCTACTGATGGTGTCCTGGACTAGGGGGTACTCACCATGTCGTCTCTCGATCAGTTGGATTGGGCCGAGGACCCCCATGGCCGTATACTCATGGGCCAGTTCGGACAACCCCTGCCGCATACAAGGAAGGCTCCACAAGACTTGGCGCCCAAGACAAGGACTCTCCTAAACCCTAGGCCTCCGGTGTCTTATATAAACTGAGGCCAGGCTAGTCAATAGACAATCTCATATTCATTACTACAATCTCGTGGTAGACACCTATACTATGTACTATCCCCCATATGAATACAATCAAAAGCAGGACGTAGGGTATTATCTCTTCAAGAGAGCCCGAACCTGGGTAAAATCCTATGTCTATGTTACCATCGCTCCAAGACGCCTAGCTTGGGACCCCTACAACGAGATATGCCGGATTTGACACTGACACCCCCCCGCCCCTGTATATAAAGGAGCTAGGGGGGAGGCGGTCGGCCAGGAGGAGGGCGCGCCAAGGGGGGGAGTCCTACTCCCACCGGGAGTAGGACTCCTTGAGGGAGTCCGGGATTAAGGGGTCCTTAGACAGCCAAACTATGTACTTTGGCCGGACTGTTGGACTGTGAAGATACAAGATTGAAGACTTCGTCTCGTTTCCGGATGGGACTCTCCTTTGCGTGGAAGGCAAGCTTGGCAATTCGGATATGTAGATCTCCTTCTCTGTAACCGACTTTGTGTAACCCTAGCCCCCTCCGGTGTCTATATAAACCGGAGGGTTTAGTCCATAGGACGAGAACAATAATAATCATAGGCTAGCTTGTAGGGTTTAGCCTTTATGATCTCATGGTAGATCAACTCTTGCAATACTCATATCATCAAGATCAATCAAGTAGGCAATAGGGCATTACCTCCATCGAGAGGGCCCGAACCTGGGTAAAACATCGTGTCCCCTGTCTCCTGTTACCATTAGCCTTAGACGCACAGTTTGGGACCCCCTACCCGAGATCCGCCGGTTTTGACACCAACACTCCTCCTTTCCTAGTAGGAGTAGGAGAAGGGGGAAGGAGGAGAGAGAGGGGAAGGAAAAGGGGGTGCCGCCCTGATACGTCCATTTTGCATCATGCTTTTATATCGATATTTATTGCATTATGGGCTGTTATTACATGTTATGTCACAATACTTATGGCTATTCTCTCTTATTTTACAAGGTTTACATAAAGAGGGAGAATGCCGACAGCTGGGATTCTAGGCTAGAAAAGGAGCAAACATGGGAGACCTATTCTGCACAACTCCAAAAGTCCTGAAACTCCACGAAAGTCATTTTTGGAATTAATGATAAATATTGAGCGGAAGAAGTACATGAGGGGGGCCACCCACCATCCACGAGGGTGGGGGCGCGCCCTACCCCCTAGGCGCGCCCCCTGCCTCGTGGGCCACCTGGCAGCCCTTCGGTGCCCATCTTCTGCTATATGAAGTCTTTTACCCTCAAAAAAAATCATAAGCAAGCTTTCGGGACGAAATTCCGCCGCCACGAGGCGGAACCTTGGCGGAACCAATCTAGGGCTCCGGTAGAGCTGTTCTGCTGGGGAAACTTCCCTCCGGGAGGGGGAAATCATCACCATCGTCATCACCAACGATCCTCTCATCGGGAGGGGGTCAATCTCCATCAACATCTTCACCAGCACCATCTCCTCTCAAACCCTAGTTCATCTCTTGTATCCAATCTTTGTACCAAAACCTCAGATTGGTACCTGTGGGTTGCTAGTAGTGTTGATTACTCCTTGTAGTTGATGCTAGTTGGTTTATTTGGTGGAAGATCATATGTTCAGATCCTTAATGCATATTAATACCCCTCTGATTATGAACATGAATATGCTTTGTGAGTATTTACGTTTGTTCCTGAGGACATGGGAGAAGTCTTGCTATTAGTAGTCATGTGAATTTGGTATTCGTTCGATATTTTGATGAGATGTATGTTGTCTCTCCTCTAGTGGTGTTATGTGAACGTTGACTACATGACACTTCACCATTATTTGGGCCTAGAGGAAGGCATTGGGAAGTAATAAGTAGATGATGGGTTGCTAGAGTGACAGAAGCTTAAACCCTAGTTTATGAGTTGCTTTGTAAGGGGCTGATTTGGATCCATATGTTTCATGCTATGGTTAGGTTTACCTTAATACTTCTTTTGTAGTTGCGGATGCTGGCAATAGGGGTTAATCATAAGTGGGATGCTTGTCCAAGAAAGGGCAGTACCCAATCACCGGTCCACCCAGATATCAAATTATCAAAGTAACGAACGCGAATCATGTGAGCGTGATGAAAACTAGCTTGACGATAATTCCCATGTGTCCTCGGGAGCGCTTTTCTCATTATAAGAACTTGTCCAGGGTGTCCTTTGCTACAAAAAGGATTGGGACACCTTGCTGCACCTTATTTACTTTCATTGCTTGTTACCCGTTACAAATTATCTTATCACAAAACTATCTGTTACCTACAATTTCAGTGCTTGCAGAGAATACCTTACTGAAAACCACTTGGCATTTCCTTCTGCTCGTCGTTGGGTTCGACACTCTTACTTATCGAAAGGACTACGATAGATCCCCTACACTTGTGGGTCATCAAGACTCTTTTCTGGCGCCGTTGCCGGGGAGTGAAGCGCCTTTGGTAAGTGGAGCTTGGTAAGGAAAAATTTATATAGTGTGCTGAAATTTACTGTCACTTGTTACTATGGAACATAATCCTTTGAGGGGCTTGTTCGGGGTATCTTCACACCAGTAGAGCAAAGAGTTGCTCCTCAACCTAGTAAACCTACTGAAAATGTTTACTTTGAAATTCCTTCGGGTATGGTAGAGAAACTGCTAGCTAATCCCTTTGCAGGAGATGGAACATTGCATCCCAATTTACACCTAATCTATGTGGATGAAGTTTGTGGATTATTTAAGCTTGCATGTATGCCCGATGATGTTATCAAGAGGAAGGTCTTCCCTTTATCTTTGAAGGGAGATGCATTGACATGGTATAGGCTATGTGATGATATGGGATCCTGGGACTACAAACAATTGAAATTGGAATTTCACCAGAAGTTTTATCCTATGCATCTTGTTCATCGTGATCGTAATTATATATATAATTTTTGGCCTGGCAAAGGAGAAAGTATCGCTCAAGCTTGGGGGAGGCTTAAGTCAATGTTATATTCATGCCCCAATCATGAGCTCTCAATAGAAATGATTATTCAAAATTTTTATGCTCGACTTTCTCTCAACAATCGCTCCATACTTGATACTTCTTGTGCTGGGTCTTTTATGATGAAGACAATTGAACTCAAATGGGATTTATTGGAAAGAATTAAACGCAACTCTGAAGATTGGGATTCCGACGATGGTAAGGAGTCAGGTATGACACCTATGTTTGATTGTGTTAAATCTTTTATGGATACCGATGCTTTTCGTGGATTTAGCACTAAATACAGACTTGACTCTGAGATAGTAGCTTCTTTCTGTGAATCATTTGCTACTCATGTTGATCTCCCTAAGGAGAAGTGGTTTAAATATAATCATCCAACTGAAGTAAAAGTAGTTGCACCTATTATAGTTGAAGAAAAGACTATCACTTATAATGATCCTATTGTTCCTTCCACTTATATTGAGAAACCACCTTTCCCTGTTAGGATAAAGGATCATGCTAAAGCTTCAACTGTGGTTCGTAAGAGTAATACTAGAACATATACACCTCCAGAGAAAATTAAAGTTGAACCTAGTATTGCTATGGTTAAAGATCTCCTGGCTGATAATATCGATGGGCATGTTATTTATTTCTGTGATGCAGCCGCTAGAATTGCTAGACCCGATGCTAAGAAACATAGACCCGTTGTAGGCATGCCTGTTATTTTTGTTAAAATAGGAGATCATTGTTATCATGGCTTATGTGATATGGGTGCTAGTGCTAGTGCAATACCTCATTCTTTATATGAAGAAATTATGCATGACATTGCACCTGCTGAGATAGAAGATATTGATGTTACAATTAAGCTTGCCAATAGAGATACTATTTCACCAATTGGGATTGTTAGAGATGTTGAAGTCTTGTGTGGCAAAGTTAAATATCCTGCTGATTTTCTTGTTCTTGGTTCCCCACAAGACGACTTTTGTCCCATTATATTTGGTAGACCCTTCTTGAATACTGTTAATGCTAAGATTGATTGCAAAAAGGATGTTGTTACGATTGGTTTAGGAGATATGTCTCATGAGTTTAATTTGCTAAATTTCATAGACAACCCCATGATAAAGAATTGCCTAGTAAGGATGAAATTATTGGTCTTGCTTCTATTGCCGTACCTCCTAATGATCCGTTAGAACAATATTTGCTAGACCATGAAAATGATATCTTTATAAATGAAAGAAGGGAAATAGATGAAGTATTCTTTAAACATGGTCCTATTTTGAAACACAACTTGCCTATTGAAATCCTAGGGGATCCTCCACCACCCAAGGGTGATCCCATGTTTGAGCTTAAACCATTACCTGATACTCTTAAATATGCTTATCTTGATGAAAAGAAGATATATCATGTTATTATTAGTGCTAACCTTTTAGAGCAGGAAGAGTAAAGATTATTGAAAACTCTGAAGAAGCACCGTCCTGCTATTGGATATACTCTTGATGATCTTAAGGGCATTAGTCCCACTCTATGCCAACACAAAATAAAATTGGAAGAAGATGCCAAACCAGTTATTGATCACCAACGACGGTTAAATCCTAAGATGAAAGAAGTGGTAAGAAAGGAAATATTAAAGCTTCTTGAGGCAGGTATAATTTATCCCGTGGCTGATAGTTAGTGGGTAAGTCCTGTCCATTGTGTCCCTAAGAAGGGAGGTATTACTGTTGTTCCTAATGATAAAGATGAATTGATCCAGCAAAGAATTATTACAGGTTATAGGTGGTAATTGATTTCCGCAAATTAAATAAAGCTACTAAAAAAGATCATTACCCTTTACCTTTTATCGATCAAATGCTAGAAATACTATCCAAACATACACATTTTTGCTTTCTAGATGGTTATTCTGGTTTCTCTCAAATACCTGTGTCAGCGGAGGATCAGGAAAAGACCACTTTTACTTGCCCTTTCAGTACTTTTTCTTATAGACATATGCCTTTTGGTTTATGTAATGCACCTGCTACCTTTCAAAGATGCATGATGGCTATATTCTGTGAGTTTTGTGAAAAGATTTGTGAGGTATTCATGGATGATTTCTCCGTTTATGGATCCTCTTTTGATGATTGCTTGAGCAACCTTGATCGAGTTTTGTAGAGATGTGAAGATACTAGTCTCGTCTTGAATTGGGAAAAGTGCCACTTTATGGTTAATGAAGGCATTGTCTTGGGGCATAAAATTTCTGAAAGAGGTATTGAAGTTGATAAAGCTAAGGTTGATGCTATTGAAAAGATGCCATGTCCCAAGGACATTAAAGGTATAAGAAGTTTCCTTGGTCATGCCGGTTTTTATAGGAGGTTCATTAAGGACTTTTCTAAAATTTCTAGGCCTCTGACTAATTTATTAGAAAAAGATATTCCTTTTGTCTTTGATGATGATTGTGTAGAAGCATTTGAAATACTTAAGAAAGCTTTGATTTCTGCACCTATTGTTCAGCCACCTGATTGGAATTTACCCTTTGAAATTATGTGTGATGCTAGCGATTATGCTGTAGGTGCTATACTAGGACAAAGAGTTGATAAGAAACTAAATGTTATTCAATATGCTAGTAAAACTCTAGACACTGCCCAGAGAAATTATGCTACTACTGAAAAAGAATTCTTAGCAGTTTGTATTTGCTTGTGATAAGTTTAGACCTTATATTGTTGATTCTAAAGTAACTATTCACACTCATCATGCTGCTATAAAATATCTTATGGAAAATAAAGATGCTAAACCTAGACTTATTAGATGGGTTCTCTTGCTACAAGAATTTGATTTGCATATTATTGATAGAAAGGGAGCTGAGAATCCCGTTGCAGACAACTTGTCTAGGTTAGAGAATGTTCTTGATGACCCACTACCTATTGATGATAGCTTTCCTGATGAACAATTAGTTGTCATAAATACTTCTCGTACTGCTCCATGGTATGCTGATTATGCTAATTACATTGTTGCTAAATTTGTACCACCTAGTTTCACATACCAGCAAAAGAAAAAGTTTTTCTATGATTTAAGACATTACTTCTGGGATGACCCTCACCTTTATAAAGAAGGAGTAGATGGTGTTATTAGACGTTGTGTACCTGAGCATGAACAAGAACAGATCCTACGCAAGTGTCACTCCGAGGCATATGGAGGACACCACACTGGAGATAGAACTGCACATAAGGTATTGCAATCTGGTTTTTATTGGCCTACTCTCTTCAAAGATGCCCGTAAGTTTGTCTTGTCTTGTGATGAATGTCAAAGAATTGGTAATATTAGTAGACGTCAAGAAATGCCTATGAATTATTCTCTTGTTATTGAACCATTTGATGTTTGGGGCTTTGATTATATGGGACCGTTTCCTGCCTCTAATGGATATACACATATTTTAGTTGTTGTTGATTACGTTACTAAGTGGGTAGAAGCTATTCCAACTAGTAGTGCTGATCATAACACCTCTATTAAGATGCTTAAAGAAGTTATTTTTCCAAGGTTTGGAGTCCCTAGATACTTAATGACAGATGGGGGTTCACATTTCATTCATGGTGTTTTCGTAAAATGCTTGTTAAGTATGATGTTAATCATAGAATTGCATCTCCATATCACCCACACTCTAGTGGCCAAGTAGAATTGAGTAATAGAGAGCTCAAATTAATTTTGCAAAAGACTGTTAATAGATCTACCCCAACTTGTTTGGGACTAAAGGCTTTGTTGTTGTTTGTTTGTTTGTTTGTTGTTGTTGTTGTTGTTGTTGTTGTTGTTGTTGTTGTTGTTGTTGTTGTTGTTGTTGTTGTTGTTGTACTGTTAATAGATCTAGAAAGAATTGGTCCAAGAAACTTGATGATGCATTATGGGCCTATAGAACTGCATATAAGAATCCTATGGGTATGTCTCCATATAAAATGGTTTATGGAAAAGCTTGTCACTTACCTCTCGAACTTGAACATAAGGCATATTAGGCTATTAAAGAGCTCAATTATGATTTCAAACTTACTGGTGAGAAGAGGTTATTTGACATTATCTCACTTGATGAATGGAGAACTCAAGCCTATGACAATACCAAACTGTTTAAAGAAAAAATTAAAAGATGGCATGAAAAAAAGGATACAAAAACGTGAATTTAACGTAGGTGATTATGTGTTGCTATTCAACTCTCGTTTAAGATTTTCTGAAGGAAAACTTCTCTCTAAATGGGAAGGCCCTTACGTTATCGAGGAGATCTACCATTTCGGTGCCATAAAAATCAACAACTTCGAAGGCACAAATCCGAAGGTGGTGAACGGTCAAAGAATCAAACACTATATCTCAGGTAATCCTATAAATGTTGAAACTAATGTTATTGAAACCGTAACCCCGGAGGAATACATAAGAGACACTTTCCAGAATGTTTCAGACTCCAAAAAGGAATAGGTATGTGGTACGGTAAGTAAACCGACTCCAAAACAGTTCTAATAGCAATTTTTCTCTTTTGGAATATTTAAGAAAATAGGAAAATAAGAAGTAGTCCGGGAAGGACACGAGGCGTCCACGAGGGTGGAGGGGGCGCCCTACCCCCCTGGGCGTACCCCCTGCCTCGTGGGCACCTCGTGTGCTCTCCGGACTCCGTTTTCTTGCACGATACTTCTTTTGGTCGGTAAAAATTCATTATATAATCTCCCGAAGGTTTTGACCACCGCATCACACAAATATCTTCTGTCTCTGTTTCAAGCTGTTTCTATCGCAGATTTAGAGCAAGATGTCTTCTCAAGAGTCAGTCAGGGAGAGTCGGGTGGCTCATCCGACACTGGGTCCCAGAGCAAACAGCGATGCCTATCACTTTGGACCATCAACGGAGGAGGAGATGGAGGCTGACTTGAAAAGGATAGATGCCATGGAGGAGGATCAAGAAGTTACCTCTCATTTCCAAGCCGGATTCACGATGGGGAAACTACAGAGCTCAGCTATTCCAAACTCGGTCATCCCTTCCAATGTTAAATTTCTTTCTTATGAAAACATGCAAAAGAGTGTCACCTGTTCTCCAGCAGCTATGCAACATCCTTGGGTGAAAGGAGCTTTAGTGGTCACGGGAAAGCTCCGCAAGGAAAATATGGACCTTAAGCAGCAAGTCAATAAGCTCGAGGAGGAGAATTGTATCCTGAGAGGCATCATCGCCAAGAAGATCACACCACCAACTCCGAAGAAGGAAACATAATCACATTGGTATGGGCACTCCCCTTGGCAACTGCCAAGCTTGGGGGAGGTGCCCCGGTATCATATCACCATCACACTCCTATCTTTACAGTTTTTCTTAGTTCGATCCTTTTAGTAATATCTTGATCTAGTAGAATAAAGTTTTGGTATGAATTAGTTTTGAGTTTTGGTTTGTGATCCTTCTATGTAATCGAGTCCGTGTGCTATATATAATAAAGATTAGTGTTGAGTCAAGGGCTTTGCTTTCCTGCTATGATCTTGAGGGAATAAATAAAAGAAAGAATAAAAAGAAATAAAAGAGATCATATTGATCTTATGGATAGTAATGACTTCACATATAAAGAGTATGATGATTAAAAGTTGTTGAGATTTGGCAAACATAGTTTTGGTCATCGTTGCAATTAATAGGAAGTAATAAAGAAAGAGAGGTTCTCACATATAAATATACTATCTTGGACATCTTTTATGATTGTGAGCACTCATTAAAGTATGACATGTGATGACCCACAAGTATAGGGGATCTATCGTAGTCCTTTCGATAAGTAAGAGTGTTGAACCCAACGAGGAGCAGAAGGAAATGACAAGCGGCTTTCAGTAAGGTATTCTCTGCAAGCACTAAAATTGTAGGTAAAAGATAGTTTTGTGATAAGATAATTTGTAACGGGTAACAAGCAATGAAAGTAAACAAGTGCAGCAAGGTGGCCCAATCCTTTTTGTAGCAAAGGACAAGCCTAGACAATTTCTTATAATGAGAAAAGTGCTCCCGAGGACACATGGGAATTATCGTCAAGCTAGTTTTCATCACGCTCATATGATTCGCGTTCGGTACTTTGATAATTTGATATGTGGGTGGACCGGTGCTTGGGTACTGCCCTTACTTGGACAAGCATCCCACTTATGATTAACCCCTATTGCAAGTATCCACAACTACAAAAGAAGTATTAAGGTAAACCTAACCATATCATGAAACTAATGGATCCAAATCAGCCCTTACGAAGCAACGCATAAACTAGGGTTTAAGCTTCTGTCACTCTAGCAACCCATCATCTACTTATTACTTCCCAATGCCTTCCTCTAGGCCCAAATAATGGTGAAGTGTCATGTAGTCAACGTTCACATAACACCACTAGAGGAGAGACAACATACATCTCATCAAAATATCAAATGAATACCAAATTCACATGACTACTGATAGCAAGACTTCACCCATGTCCTCAGGAACAAACATAACAACTCACAAAGCATATTCATGTTCATGATCAGAGGAGTATTAATATGCATTAAGGATCTGGACATATGATCTTCCACCAAGTAAACCAATTAGCATCAACAACAAGGAGTAATCAACACTACTAGCAACCCATAGGTACCAATTTATGGTTTTGATACAAGATTGGATACAAGAGATGAACTAGGGTTTTGAGAGGAGATGGTGCTGGTGAAGATGTTGATGGATATTGACCCCCTCCTGATGAGAGGATCGTTGGTGATGACGATGTTCATGATTTCCCCCTCCCGGAGGGAAGTTTCCCTGGCAGAACAGCTCCGCCGGAGCCCTAGATTGGTTCCGCCATGGTTCCGCCTCATGGCGGCGGAGTTTCGTCCCGTAAGCTTACTTATGATTTTTTTCAGGGTAAAAGCCTTCATATAGCAGAAGATGGGCACCGGAGGGCCACCAGGGGGCCCAGGAGACAGGGGGTGCGCCCAGTAAGGGGGGGGGGCGCCCCCACCCTCCTGGCCAGGGTGTGGGCCCCCTCTGGTATTTTCTTCACTCAGAAATTCTTATTAATTCCAAAAGTAACTTCCGTGGAGTTTCAGGATTTTTGGAGCTGTGCAGAATAGGTTTCGAATATTCGCTCCTTTTCCAGCCAGAATCCTAGCTGCCGACATTCTCCCTCTTCATGATAAACCTTGTAAAATAAGAGAGAACAGCCATAAGTATTGTGCCATAACGTGTAATAACAGCCCATAATGCAATAAATATTGATTATAAAAGCATGATGCAAAATGGACGTATCAACTCCCCCAAGCTTAGACCTCGCTTGTCCTCAAGCGGAAGCCAAAATCGAAAAATATGTCCACATGTTTAGAGATACAGGTGTCGATAAAAATAAAATACGGACATCAGGGCATCATGATCATTCTTATAACAACAACATCTATAGATTTTTGTCATATGATTTCTTATGCTCAAGTAACAATTGATTCACAATGTCAAGTATGGTTCATAAACTTCATTGGGAACTAACAAACTATAATCTGAGTCATTGAAGCAATTACAATTTATCATAACATCAGAAAGAGTCAAGAATAGAGCTTTTCAGCAAGTCCACATACTCAACTATCATATAGTCTTATACAATTGCTAACACTCATGCAATACTTGTGGTTATGGAGTTTTAATCAGACACTGAGAAAGATAGGGGCTTATAATGTTGCCTCCCAACGTATTCACCTTTGGGTGATGTCAACAATAATAATTCATGCTAACTTACATCCAATTGGATATATATACCATGATCTTTCCAACACGAGGTGCTTGCCAAAGGATAAAATGAAAAATGGAAAGGTGAAGATCACCTTGACTCTTGCATAATGTAAAGACATAAAGTAAAAGATAGTCCCTTCGCAGAGGGAAGCAGAGGTTGCCATGTGCTTTTAGGGTTGGATGCACAAAATCTTAATGCAAAAGAACGTCACTTTATATTACCACTTGTGATATGAACCTTTATTATGTAGTCCGTCGCTTTTATTACTTCCATATCACATGATCGTATAAATTTATTTCCTCTGCACTAATAAGTCATACATATTTAGAGAGCTATTTTTATTGCTTGCAACATGACAACTTACTTGAAGGATCTTACTCAATCCATAGGTAGGTATGGTGGACTCTCATTGCAAAACTGGGTTTAAGGATATTTGGAAGCACAAGTAGTATCTCTACTTGGTGCAAGGCATTTTGGCTAGCATGAGGGGGAAAGGCAAGCTCAACATGTTGGGAAGATCAATGACAATATACTTTAACTGAGATGTGAGAAAACATAAACCATTACATTGTCTTCCTTGTCCAACATCAACTCTTTAGCATGTCATACTTAATGAGTGCTCACAATCATAAAAGATGTCCAAGAAAGTATATTTATATGTGAAAACCTCTCTTTCCTTATTACTTCCTATTAATTGCAACGATGACCAAAACTATGTTTGTCAACTTTCAACAACTTTTATGCCTCATACTCTTTATATGTGAAGTCATTACTATCCATAAGATAAATATGAACTTCTTTTATTCTTTTTATTCTTTCTATTTTCTCAAGATCATAGCAAGATAGCAAAGCCCTTGACTCAACACTAATCTTTATTATAGATAGCTCACGGACTCGATTACATAAAGAGATCACAAAGCAAAACTCAAAACTACTTGATACCAAAACTTCAATCTACTAGATCAAGATATTACTAAAAGGATCGAACTAAGTAAAACGGTAAAGATAGGAGTGTGATGGTGGTACGATACCGGGGCACCTCCCCCAAGCTTGCAGTTGCCAAGGGGAGTGCCCATACCCATGTAATTATGTCCTCGGAGGTGATGGAGGTGGTGAAGTAGGAGTTGTTGATGATGTAGACTTCTTCCTCAATTTGCGCTTGAGGATAGTATTTTGCTCCTTTAGATCATCGATCTCCTGCTTAAGACTTAATATTCTTTTGCATAGTTCCTGATTATTTTCCTGCAAGAGAGGAAAAGGGATAAACTCGATCTTTGGCTTCTTTGCTCTACCAGGGAGGCTTGACTTTTTAAACTCCACATGCATGTCCCCAGGTTGAGGTAATGGGGCTTCGTCTTCGTCTGAACTCGTCTCCTCCTTTCCCTTAGGCTCATAGCCTTCCTCTTCTTCAATGGTCCAGCCACCATGCTCCAAGTCCCCGTAGACCTTAGGGTTTGCAAGGTAATCAGCCACGTAGCTTTCCCCTTCCGAATCCTGAGATGACATATTGCTCTAAATCTGTAACAGAAACAACTCGAAACAAAAATAGGGGAGTTTTGCATGATGCGGTGGTCAAAACCTTCAGGAGATTATATAATGATTTTTTACCGACCAAAATACGTAACATGCAAGAAAATGGAGTACAGGAGGCACACGAGGTGCCCACGAGACTGGGGGCACGCCCTCCACCCTCGTGGAGGCCTCGTGTCCTTCTCTGATTACTTCTTGCTTTCCAAAATTCTTAAATATTACAAAACGGACGATAATTGCCATTAGAATTGTTTTGGAGTCGGTTTACTTACCGTACCACATACCTATTCCTTTTCGAAGTCTGAAATGTTCTGGAAAGTGTCCCTTATGTATTCCTCCGGGGTTACGGTCTCAATAATATTAGTCTCAACATTGATAGGATTACCTGAGATATAATGTTTGATTCTTTGACCGTTCACCACCCTCGGACTTGTGCCTTCGAAGTTGTTGATTTTTATGGCACCTAAACGATAGACCTCCTCGATAACGTAAGGACCTTCCCATTTAGAGAGAAGTTTTCCTGCAAAAAATCTTAAACGAGAGTTGAATAGAAACACATAGTCACCTATGTTAAACTCACACTTTTGTATCCTTTTGTCATGCCATCATTTAACTTTTTCTTTGAACAACTTGGCATTCTCATTGGCTTGAGTTCTCCATTCATCAAGTGAGCTAATATGAAATAACCTTTTCTCACCGGCAAGCTTGAAGTCATAGTTGAGCTCTTTAATAGCCCAATATGCCTTATGTTCAAGTTCAAGAGGTAAGTGACAATATTTTCCATAAACCATTTTATACGGAGACATACCCATATGATTTTTGTATGCAGTTCTATAGGCCCATAATGCATCATCAAGTTTCTTGGACCAATTCTTTCTAGATCTATTCACAGTCTTTTGCAAAATTAATTTGAGCTCTCTATTGCTCAACTCTACTTGACCACTAGACTGCGGGTGATAAGGAGATGCGATTCTATGATTAACATCGTACTTAGCAAGCATCTTACGGAAAGCACCATGAATAAAATGTGAACCACCATCAGTCATAAGATATCTAGGGATTCCAAACCTCAGAAAAATAACTTCCTTAAGCATCTTAATAGAGGTGTTATGACCAACACTACTAGTTGGAATAACTTCTATCCACTTAGTAACGTAATCAACAACAACTAAAATGTGTGTATATCCATTAGAGGCAGGAAAAGGTCCCATATAATCAAAGCCCCAAACATCAAATGGTTCAATAACAAGAGAATAGTTCATAGGCATTTCTTGTCGTCTACTAATATTACCAATTCTTTGACATTCATCACAAGACAAGAGAAACTTATGAGCATCTTTGAAGAGAGTAGGCGAATAAAAACCGGATTGCAATACCTTATGTGCAGTTCTATCTGCAGTGTGGTGTCCTCCATATGGTTCGGAGTGACACTTGCATAGGATCTGTTCCTGTTCATGCTCAGGTACACAACGTCTAATAACACCATCTACTCCTTTGTAAAGGTGTGGGTCATCCGAGAACTAATGTCTTAAATCATAAAAGAACTTTTTATTTTGCTGGTATGTGAAACTAGGTGGTATAAATTTAGCAACAATGTAATTAGCATAATTAGCATACCAAGGAGCAGTACGAGAAGCATTAATAACCGCTAATTGTTCATCAAGAAAGCTACCATCAATAGGTAGTGGGTCATCAAGAAAATTCTCTAACCTAGATAGGTTGTTTGCAACGGGGTTCTCAGCTTCTTTTCTATCAATAATATGCAAATCAAATTCTTGGAGCAAGAGAACCCATCTAATAAGTCTAGGCTTAGCATCTTTCTTTTCCATAAGATATTTAATAGCAGCATGATCAGTGTGAATAGTAACTTTGGAATCAACAATATAAGGTCTGAACTTATCACATGCAAATACGACTGCTAAGAAATCTTTTTCAGTAGTAGCATAATTTCTCTGGGCAGTATCAAGAGTTTTACTAGCATACTGGATAACATTCAATTTCTTATCAACTCTTTACCCTAGAACAGCACCTACAACATAATCACTAGCATCACACATAATTTCAAAAGGTAACACTACAAAAAAATACACTTCCGTGATGATACATGTTTGTCATAGTAGGTTGCATTTTCTGTCATGCATGTACATCCATGATGATTTTATGACAAAATCAAGATAGTCATACATGTGCTGTCGTAGAAGTGTTCCATGACATTACCAAAATTATCATCACGGAAGTGTCCACTTCCATGACGATAAATCGCGCGTCACAGAAGTGCTTTCGTCAAGGGTGACCGACACGTGGCATCCACCGTAATGGAACGCCGTTAAGCTATCGGGTCGGATTTTGGATCCGATAACCCGTTAACAGCCCTGACCAATGGGAAATTTCCAGGTGTAAAATTCTGATTGGCCGAAGGGAACACCTATCGGCTCGTCAGTGGGCCAGATGTCGCCCGTCCACTGGAGGAGACATGCCTATGATACGTCGACACGTGGCTGGGCCCAATAGAGGCCCATATAGGTTAAAAAGGCCGACCCAGTCAAAGGCCCGTAGTACTTAATCAGGGACTAGTGGGCCAGCCCAATAACGACCTACTTAATAGAGGCCCATTTACGGCCCAAAGCCAGATCTGGCCTGTTAATTTTTCGCCCAATATTTGGGCCCATTTACGGCCTGAAGCCAGATCTGGCCCGTTAATTGTTTGCCCAATATTTGGGCCCATTTGCGGCCCGAAGCCAGATCTGGCCTGTTAATTGTTCGCCGAATATTTGTGCCCAACTACAACCTAGTGACTTTCGGCCTGTTAGAGGTCTGATGTAGACATGGGCCAATTTCAGCCTGGTGTGACTTTTGGCCTGGGAATGGCTCGTGCTGCCGATGGGCCATATATGGTCCGACGGGACATCGGGCCCACTAACGGCCCGTGCTAAAGGTGGCAACAGTTAAGCCCAACGTGACTTTGGGCCTGTTAAAGGCCTGTCGCGTAATTCGGCCCGTTGATGCCTGTACTAAGCTTTCGGCCTCTTAAAGCCCCATGATATCAGCGGGCCAACTAAGGCCCGAGATATGTTTCGGCCTAGTAACGGCCTGTGAGCTAACTAGGCCCAAAAAGGCCCGGACTACATTTGGGCCCGCTGAAGGCCCGTCGACGACTGTCGGTGTCAAAACTGGCGGATCTCGGGTAGGGGGTCCCGAACTGTGCGTCTAGGCGGATGGTAACAGGAGATAAGGGACACAATGTTTTACCCAGGTTCGGGCCCTCTTGATGGAGGTAAAACCCTACGTCCTGCTTGATTGATATTGATGATGTGGGTATTACAAGAGTAGATCTACCACGAGATCAAGGAGGCTAAACCCTAGAAGCTAGCCAATGGTATGATTGTTGTTATGTCCTATGGACTAAAACCATCTGGTTTATATAGACACCAGAGAGGGCTAGGGTTACACAGAGTCAGTTACAATGGTAGGAGATCTACATATCCGTATCGCCAAGCTTGCCTTCCACGCCAAGGAAAGTCCCATCCGGACACGGGACGAAGTCTTCAATCTTGTATCTTCATAGTCTTGGAGTCCGGCCGATGATGATAGTTCTGCTATCTGGACACCCCCTAATCCGGGACTCCCTCAGTAGCCCCCAAACCAGGCTTCAATGACGACGAGTCCGGCGCGTATATTGTCTTCGGCATTGCAAGGCGGGTTCTCCTTCAAATTCCATGTGCCTGCCGAATAGTGTCCGACTTCCTTATAAATGTTGCGCTCCTTGGCTTCCACGTCCAATAATGGTCCTCTTCCACGTGTCGTATGAATGTGAAAAGCTAGGGTATTTTTGCGTTTTACCCCCTAGCCGCGCGAATGAGCTGCCTATAAGAGAGGCGAGGATCTAGATCCAACTCACACCATCCTCCTTCCGCAAGTACTCATCGAAGCGCCTCTAACAAAAATCCATTCCATCATGGATAGTTGATGCGGCTCCTCCTCTCGCGCTCCCAGTCCTCAGCCGGGAGATTGGGGGAGATGTTCAGTTCCACACAGTGAACTAGTGACGCTCGAAACCGAGGGATATCTTCCCCCAGCTTTCATGGTTCCGGTTCGAGCCGGACTGGCCACCTACAGGGGTGGAAAGCAGGCGGAGAGCGTCCCCAATCCCTCCAAAGGAGAGCGGGTATGCTTCGTCCCTTATCTAATAAGGGGACTCGGATTTCCCATACATCCGTTTCTCCGGGGGCTCCTAGAGTTCTATGGACTCCAGCTTCACCACCTTACACCTGCCTCCATTCTGCACATCGCGGGCTTCGTAGCTCTTTGCGAGCTGTTCTTGGGCATCGAGCCCCATTTTGCGCCGTGGAAGAGATTGTTCTGCCTCGTACCCCGTTCTCATGAGGGGTCGATATATCAAGTGGGCGGAGCCGAGATATGGCGCATCGCCGGGACCGGATATCTATCCGGAACCCCTAAGAAGGCGTCCGAAGACTGGCCTCCGGAATGGTTTTATATGGAGGACGCCCCTCTACCGGATCTAGTTCGGATCGGCCTCCCGGAGTTCAGCAATGCCCCCTTGAAGAAACGCCCGAGTTGGCGCCCGCGGAGCCCTCAATGGGAAGATGATGGGAGCGTCCAACATCTGATGGGCCGGATAAGGTTACTGTCCCACTCCGGATTGACCATGATTGGAGTCATGGCCACGTGCATTCTGCGAGGGGTGCAGCCGCTCCAATATAGGGGCCACCCCATGTGGGATTTCAATGGGGAGGATGACGCCACTCGTCATGGCCGCAAGGGGCCGGGATCGGCCGCCGATCTGGTGAAGATCCTGTCTGGCTTGTACAAGGGGGAGAAGGAGGACTTCCTCCGTACGAGTCCATTGAATGGATTCTCCATGAATAACCCTTGGAGCTGGGTAAGCGGACGTTTATCTGTCTGATCCATATTCCCAAATTCAAGTGTCTCACTTTGTGATTCTGACGCAGGAGCTGCGCCGGGACGTGGAGGGCATACAAAGCCTGACTCCACAACCCGAGGATCCGGGATGATCCCTTGATCCGGCCTCCGAAGAGGGTCCGGACATAAAGGTGGAGCTGATTAACGGGGTGTTCCACCAACTTAGCATGGACAATGCTCTAGTCGCCATTACGGCTGATTACCCCGGTTTATCTCCGGCTTCCCAGGTGACTACGACCGGAGTCCTGACACCATCATTTGATCCATGCTCATTTCTGACCATAGTATACCAATGGTGCATCGCAGGAGGCGCCTTCAAGGCGGGAAGCCGAACCCGCGGTGGCTGACCAACAAGGGTCAGTTCGGCCCAGCAGGCGGAAGAGGAGTGCGGCGCAAATCGAAACGTCGCCGAAACGGTATGGCGCACCGTTGTTTTTAAGGGAAAGATCCCTAGGAGGTATATTAACGCTCATGATTTCCTAGGAGGAAGAGCGCTCGCCGGACAGTGTCCGGAGAGGTTGCTAATCAAGCCTGCACCAGCCATGCTCCAACGCATGGTTCGGAAGGGGAGGCGAACACAAGGCATGAGCCGGATGCTCCTCCAATGGAGGATGCCGACAGGCTGTCCGCCACCAGGTCCGAGGTGGAGAGCGCCATGAATCACAGGCGCCGCCGGACGGTTCTTCGTGATGCGTGTTTCTCTCCGGAGGCATTGAGTGCCTTTAATGCGGGAGACACGCACCTCCGTGCCGCTCGAGATGGTTTAACCAGAGCCACGGAGCAGTATGTGAAAGACATACAGGTGAGGAAATTTAATAGTTATATATGCCAGTAGCCCCCGAGACTTAAAATAGTTAGAATAACTAATTTAAGGATCATTTGTTTATGCAGGATCTTACAGAGAAGAATACCTGTCTGTCCCAGGAGCTTCAAAAGTGCAAGGCCCAACTTGAGGCCGCACTAGCCGCCGCAGGGGGAGCCACAGAGACTCCCTCTGGTAATACATACTTCGAAAAGATAAGTAGTTTATGAAGTGCGGCGTGTGCGTAAGTCTGACAATTAAATTGAAGAGGGTGCCGGACTGGAACCGGACAAGCAACATCTGCTACGCCAGCTAAAGGCCGGCGAGAAGGTGCTTATGAGGGTGTAGCAGGAGAGGAACAAGCTCCAAGATGCCAACACCCAGCTAGGCGAAGAACTAAAAGATGTTCGGGTCCAGCTGTCTGACTCCGTAAAGGAGAATCGATGGCTTCGTCGCGGCATTTACAGTAAGTTCTTGAGCAAACTCTTTTGAAAAGAAGAGTTCAGCGAGGAAGTCGATTGACAGAAATGTGTCTGTAGGTGTGCTCACGGGTCGTCCGGCGGAGGAAATGCCTGCTTCCACGGGTGACCTTCTTCCCGAGCTGCTGCAACGGCACGAACGTATTCAGCAGGCGATGAGCGGCGTCGTCCAGGCCTTATGGCCGTCCGTCTACCTACCCGAGGGTCTTGGAGGGCTTGCTGGCAAGCTTCAAGGACTACGGCAGTGCTTCCGTCTGTGGAAGATATTAGCCTGCCGTCAAGGCGCCAGAGAGGCCTGGGCCATGGTGAAGACGCGGTACATGAAGGCTGATCCAAACCACATGGACGAGGTCGGACCTGTGGGGCCTGATGGGAAGGAGATCCCTATGAGCTTAATGTACGGCCAAGTAGAGTTGGCCGCAAAATATTCCCAATGGGACTGTAAACTAGACAGCCTATTAGATGGGATTGAAGAGGAGTTCAATCAGTCAATTTGATGATGTAATTTTAAAATGACATGTAAAATGCCTTCTAGCCGGATTGTAGACCGTTTGTCTTGGCGGACCTTTTCGCTTCAACCTCGGGACCCAACAGTCCGGAGTGTGTCCGAATACCCTAGCGGTTATAAAAACCGGGGCATGCATGGAGACCAGGCGTAGGGGTCATTAGTGCTTTATCAGACAAGTGCCCAACTAGTTATGTTATATTACATGGTTAGTAAGAAACATCTTCTAGGGAGAATAGTTCCGTTAGGGGTTCCTTTCCCTGGGAGGCATGCCCTAAGGTGCATGTCCGTACTATGAAAAGAGTAGAAAAAGCATCTGGGGGCAGATAGGTTTAAATAAGTAATAAATCATCTTTCAAGTCCGACTGAATATTCCCTTAAGAATGCTAGCTTTCGGCTTCACCCAGTCTGAGGTACACATCCGGCTGACCCGGCAGTAACAATCGCAGAGGTGCTCCCTTTACCACCTAGCCGAATAATCGGGAACGTAGGGGTAAGCACAGGAGCTAGGCAACCCAGCTTGGCCAAAACTTAAGTCATATCGATGCATATAATGGTGAATAAAAGGTACATGCGGAAGTATGACACATGTGTTGGGCACGAAGCCCGTATAGATAAGCTTCTGTTAATGAAGCCCCTAGGTATGATGAGTGCGAGTAGCACATCAAGTGTGTGCGAACAATGCGTAGAACAGCCCGTCAAAGGCTTGTACTAAAAAGAAAGGGGGAAGAAGGAGGGGAACAAGAGACAACGAAAATGTAAAAGGTGGACGGACGAGGGAGACGAACTCTGAGTCCGGCGCTAGGCGTAGAATCTTCGGAGACGGGCTGCGTTCCATGGGTTCGGCTCGAGTCGGTTGTCAGATGCGTTACGCAGACGGTATGCTCCGCCGGTCAGGACTTGGTCGATGATGAAGGGACCTTCCCATTTGGGCTTGAGTTTGTCCTTTTTCTTGTCCGGCAGGTGTAGAACAAGTTCGCCAACATTGTAAGTTTTGGTCTGTACTTCTCTACTTTGATATCTTCGAGCCTGCTGCTGGTAGAATGCGGAACGAGCTTTTGCCACGTCCCGCTCCTCCTCTAAGGCGTCCAAACTGTCCTGCCGATCCAACTCGGCTTCTCTTTCTTCGTACATGCGCACGCGAGGTGAGTCATGAATTATATCGCAGGGCAAAACTGCCTCTACGCCGTACACCATAAAAAATGGTGTGAATCCGGTAGTGCGGTTCGGCGTGGTCCGCAGCCCCCAGAGTACAGAGTCGAGTTCCTCTACCCAGTGTGTGTTAGATTTCGTGAGGGACCGCACTAATCTAGGTTTGATGCCGCTCATGATTAGAACATTTGCTTGTTCGACTTGACCGTTAGTTTGGGGGTGATAGACTAAAGCGTAGTCAAGCCTGATGCCCATGATTTTGCACCAGAGTTTAACCTCGTCGGCTGTGAAATTCGTGCCGTTATCAGTGATGATGCTGTGGGGGACACCATAACGGTGTACTACCCCGGATATGAAGTCTATCACAGGTCCAGATTCGGCCGTTTTAACTGGCTTGGCCTCTATCCATTTGGTGAATTTGTCCACCATGACCAATAGGTATTTTTGCTTGTGGGTTCCCCCTTTAAGGGGTCCAACCATATCAAGCCCCCAGACCGCGAACGGCCAGGTGATGGGTATAGTTTTGAGGGCGGTGGGTGGCATGTGGCTTTGATTAGCAAAGAGCTGGCAACCGATGCATCATTGGACTAAGTCCTGAGCATCTTCCCGGGCAGTCGGCCAATAAAATCCTGTATGGAAGGCGTTGCCTACAAGGGCCCGGGCTGCGGCATGGTGCCCGCCGAGTTCGGCGTGAATTTCAGCCAGGAGATTTTGCCCTTCCTCTTCAGAGATACACCTTTGAAGGACTCCGGTTGTGCTTTTCTTATAAAGATCTCCCTCATGGACCTTGTAGGCTTTAGATCGCCGAACTATGCAGCGGGCCTCATTTTGGTCTTCGGGGAGTTCCTGCCTAGTTAAGTAGGCTAGGAATGGTTCCGTCCACGGGGCGATTACTGCCATTATTTCGTGGGCTGAGGGTGTTATTTCATTGGCTGAGCCACCGATTGTGTCAGAATGTTTCGTGTTGGGTGGCGCGGTTGGTTCCGGGTTGCTATTTCCGGACTCCTCTTCCCATAGTAAGGAGGGCTTAAAGAGCCGCTCCAGGAAGATGTTTGGAGGGACGGCATCGTGTTTTGCGCCGATGCATGCCAACACGTCGGCTGCCTGGTTATTATCCCGGACTACATGGTGGAATTCAAGTCCTTCGAACCGAGCTGACTTTTTTAAGACGGCGTTACGATAGGCTGCGATTTTCGGATCCTTGGCCTCAAAGTCTCCATTTACTTGGGATATTGCGAGGTTTGAATCCCCGCGCACCTCTAGGCATTGAATACCCATGGAGATTGCCATCCGGAGACCATGTAGAAGGGCCTCGTATTCGGCTGCATTGTTGGAGTCCGTGTACATTATTTGAAGTATGTATTGGACTGTGTCTCCAGTTGGGGACGTCAGTACGACGCCAGCCCCCAAGCCGGCCAACATTTTGGAGCCGTCGAAATGCATGATCCAATTGGAGTATGCGCCGTACTCTTTAGGGAGTTTGGCTTCGGTCCATTCGGCGATTAAGTCAGCCAAAACTTGCGACTTTATAGCTCGCCTTGGTTTGTAGGTTATGTCAAATGGTAAGAGCTCAATGGCCCATTTTGCAATCCTGCCCGTCGCGTCGCGGTTGTTTATAATGTCATTGAGAGGTACTTCGGAGGCCACTGTTATCGAGCACTCTTGAAAGTAGTGTCGCAGCTTCCGGGATGCCATGAACACCGCGTACGCTATCTTTTGATAGTGTGGATACCGGGACTTGCATGGAGTTAAGACAGTGGATACGTAGTACACTGGTTTTTGAAGAGGGAATTTGTGTCCTTCTATTTCTCGTTCGACGACGAGCGCTGCGCTGACAACTTGATGTGTTGCCGCGATATATAATAACATTGGTTCGCCTAGGTTGGGCGCGGCCAGGACCGGATTTGTTGCTAATATGGCCTTTATTTCTTCGAGTCCGGCCGTGGCAGCATCCGTCCACTCGAAGTGTTCGGTGCGCCGGAGGAGGCGATAGAGAGGCAATGCCTTTTCCCCCAAACGGGAGATGAAGCGGCTTAGAGCCGCCACGCATCCAGTCAGTTTTTGTATTTGTTTGAGGTCTTTTGGGATATCCAATTGTGACAGAGCTCGGATCTTGGCTGGGTTTGCTTTAGTTCCTCTACCGGATACAATGAAGCCCAAGAGCTTTCCGGCTGGTACGCCGAAAACGCATTTTTCCGGGTTGAGCTTAATGTCATATGCTCGGAGGTTGTCGAATGTGAGCCTCAAATCGTCTACTAGAGTTTTGACGTGTTTGGTCTTAACGACCACATCGTCTACGTATGCCTCCACTGTTTTGCCGATCTGGGTAGCCAGACATGTCTGAATCATGCGCTGATATGTTGCGCCGGCATTTTTAAGTCCGAAGGGCATTGTGTTGAAGCAGAATGGTCCGTCTGGAGTAATGAATGCCGTTGCGGCCTGGTCTGTTTCCGCCATCTTGATTTGATGGTATCCGGAGTATGCGTCGAGGAAACACAATGAATCGTGCCCCGCGGTAGCATCGATGATTTGGTCGATGCGGGGGAGAGGTAAAGGATCCTTTGGACATGCCTTATTAAGGTCTTTAAAATCCACACAAAGGCGCCAGGATTTGTCCTTTTTTGGTACCATTACCAGGTTTGCTAGCCAGTCCGGATGTTTTATATCTCTGATGAATCCGGCTTCTAATAGTTTGGCTAGCTCTTCTCCCATTGCCTGTCTTTTGGATTCGGAAAATCGTCGAAGAGCCTGTTTGACTGGCTTGAATCCTTTTAGCATATTTAGGCTGTGCTCTGCCAGCCTGCGTGGGATTCCTGGCATATCTGAAGGGTGCCAGGCAAAAATGTCCCAATTTTCCCGAAGGAATTCTCGTAGTGCGGCTTCTACATCAGGGTTTAATTGTGCCCCAATGTAGGCCGTCTTTGTGGGGTCCGTTGGATGGACCTGGAATTTGACTATTTCGTCTGCTGGTTTAAAAGAGGTGGACTTAGATCTCTTATCGAGTATCACATTGTCCCTATTCACCGTGGAGCGTAGTGCAGTGAGTTCTTCTGCCGCTAGGGCTTCAGATAGTGCCTCTAGGGCTAGTGCGGCTGTCTTATTTTCAGCGCGGAGTTCTATGTCCAGATCACTGACTAGAGTGATGATTCCATTGGGCCCGGGCATTTTGAGCTTCATGTACCCGTAATGGGGTACGACTTGGAAAATTGTGAATGCCTCTCGCCCTAATAGAGCGTGATATCCGCTGCTAAACGGGGCCACTTGGAACGTAACTTTCTCGGACCTGTAGTTATCCGGCGAGCCGAACACTACATCTAGTGTGATTTTTCCTGTGCAGCGTACTTCCCGACTAGGGATTATTCCTCTAAAGGTTGTGCTGCTTCGCTCAATGCGGCTCCAGTCTATTTCCATTTTTTGGAGGGTTTCCTCATAGATGAGGTTTAATCCGCTGTCGCCATCCATGAGTACCTTGGTAAGACGAAAGCCGTCCACTATTGGACTGAGGACCAATGCGGCTGGTGCTCGGGCTGTTCGGAATTTAGGTTCGTCGCTGGCATTGAAGGTGATAGCCATGTCGCTCCATGGATTTGTTATTTCTACTTGGTAGACTTCGGCGAGGCTGCGGATTGTTCGTTTCCGCATATTATTTGATGCAAAAGTCTCAAAGACTGTTAATACCGTACTGGTACTGTTGGGCTGGTTCTCCGGGGCTAGAAGCCCGTCGCCACTTTTGGCCACCTGCCGTAGTATCCAACATGCCCGGAGGCTATGTGTTGGAGTGGCGCCTTCTGCATTATGGATTTTGCAGGGTCCGCTGAGCCATCCCTCTAGTACGGTTCCGTACCCTTTAGGGTTTTTTTGCTTTTTGGTTTTTGACCCAGGTGCTTGAGCATGGTGCACCCTTTTATTCCGGACTAAGGTTGTGTTCAGGGCCGGATTGTCCCAAAATCTAGTTTTGGTTTTCCAGGCACTCTCCATCGCACATTATTTTCGTACTATGGTTGCCAGGTCGGCAAAGCGCGTGACCTCACGACGACTTATGGCGTTCATGATTCCCTTGTCCGTGCAATTGTTGCAAAAAATAGAGATTGCGCTTTCCTCATGGCAGTCCTTTATCCTGTCCATAACCAGGAGGAATCTGGCCCAGTAATGATGTACTGTTTCATCAGGCTCTTGCCGTATTTGAGATAGATCTCTTGTGTTTGGGTGGGCGGGTGGAACTAAATTCGGAACCCCGCCCAATCTGAGGCTCAAAGGCCGAGGAGTTTCCCGATTTGGAAGCTTGGATTACTGGAGGTCGTCCAACGAATCTAGTCCTTTGTCTGACTTTAGGTTCAGTACTCGATTGACGTCCGTCCCTCCGCGGGAATCCGGCATGGAGGGATCAGGAATCCGGACATAACTGGTTTTTAACACAGAAGAAGAGTCGCCGTGTTGTTCTTCTACCACATCAACATGGTGGGTAGCCTGGGGAGAGTTAATTTCTCTCAGATTGGTTTTAAGCCCAATCTGATCGTAGTCTGTAGCGACTCCCAGGGCGGCGATGCGATCCAAGAGCTCATTTACGAAAGAGAGCTCCATCGGATCCAGCTGCTCGGCGAATTCCGAGTTGATGCGAAGATCGCTTTTGATGACCCGAGAGGTCATCGTCGAAGCGGTGGCCGAACAGGCGGTCATAACAAAACCACCTAGCCGGATAGCTTGACCGGCGGCCAAAGCTCCTTTGGCAATGGTACCGTCTTTAAAGACGGGAAGAGGCATCCTTCCTGATTGCGACGGCACAGAGGAACTCTCAATGAAAGCACCAATGTCGGTGTCAAAACCGGCGGATCTCGGGTAGGGGGTCCCGAACTGTGCGTCTAGGCGGATGGTAACAGGAGACAAGGGACACGATGTTTTACCCAGGTTCGGGCCCTCTTGATGGAGGTAAAACCCTATGTCCTGCTTGATTGATATTGATGATGTGGGTATTACAAGAGTAGATCTACCACAAGATCAAGGAGGCTAAACCCTAGAAGCTAGCCTATGGTATGATTGTTGTTATGTCCTATGGACTAAAACCATCCGGTTTATATAAACACCGGAGAGGGCTAGGGTTACACAGAGTCGGTTACAATGGTAGGAGATCTACATATCCGTATCGCCAAGCTTGCCTTCCACGCCAAGGAAAGTCCCATCCGGACACGGGACGAAGTCTTCAATCTTGTATCTTCATAGTCTTGGAGTCCGACCGATGATGATAGTTCGGCTATCGGGACACCCCCTAATCCGGGACTCCCTCAACGACTAGTGAAAATTGAGGCCCAACATGCATTTCGGCCTGCTAAAGGCCCGTGGTTTCATCTCGGCCGTAACAGGCCCGTACAATATTCAGCCTGTTAATGGCCCAACACTATCTGGGCCAAACTAAGCGCTGGGTCGACAAAAGGCCCAACTAAAATATAGGCCGGTGTAAGTTTGGGCCTAGCGCAATGTGTGAAGGCCCCAATCATTCAGGCCCAAGAAAGACGCAGGCCGGCTCAATTGTGGCCCGCTAAAAACCTGGCCCGTTAGAGTCGAATGTTTCGGCCCGGTCGACTACATCTGATTTTTTCAGAACTAGTAGGAATTAAGAACAAACCTACTCTATACAATAAACAAATTATGGCATCGTAACTAAGAATAAACCTACACTATACAATAAAGGATTTAAGGTATATTACATCCACTAGGCATCGAAGTTCGCCACCAGTGATCATAAACCGCAATGAAGAAGCAAATTACAAAAACTGGGCACCATTGCAGCATAACAAAATAATACTGAACCGAGACCACTTCCAAGACAGTTCAAGAAAGGTTGGCCTTGCGGGGGAACTACTGCGCAAGCTGCTGAGCAAGGCTGTGAGACCGGCCTAGCATGTCGGTCATAGCTTCCAGGTGTAGCTGTTTAGCGATGAGGTTCTCATTAGTGTTCTCTGCAATCTTTCTTAGAGATAGGACTTCAAGTCAAAGTTGAGTTTCAGAATGCCTTTCTGCTAGAACCTGGGACTGAAGAAGTCGAACTGATTCAGACAACGAATTCTGTGAGCTTGTCTGACTGTTAGTCTCAAGTAACTTGAACACTGCATCAAGACAAGACTTTGGGGTTGTCTCGCTATCTTCAAGATGTTTTGCCTTCTTTGCTGCAATATATGTTGGGTTTGTCTCACAACCTTCAGTAGACTTGTGCATGCCATCAGGCATATCACCCTGAAACAAAGTAGAGAGATGACAAGTTTTGCACGTGTATAAACAAAGATGATAACTGTGCTGTCAATTCTATCCAATTTCAAATTAGAAAATAAAGAGTAAGTTCAAAATATCAATAGCATAATTTGGCATTGTTCAAAATGTGGGGAGCTTCACCACACTACTGGATTACCATGTCAACATAACAAGCATAGATGAAGGGCAAAGAAAATCATTGTATCTATTTTGGATAATATGCATGACATGTTGTTCATATCATCAGCCACATCAGTAAGATAAAACAGGAGATGACAAGGTGCAAACGTGGGCTGCTTCACCACACACTGGATTATAGATCCACAAAAACAAGCATACATATAGGGAGTATTAAGTAATGTGCATGGTATGAATAAGGAATTTGGTTTTACAAGTAAAACTTAGAACATACGGTTCTTGCGAACATGCATTTTGGTAGAAACGGCAAACTAAACAGTAGTAAACGATAGGGAGTATGAGCAAATTAAACATCAGTTGAGGATAAAGGCTTTAGAAGGACTGACTTACATTAACAGTTAACACCGGCTTTATAATGCCTTTCTCCATGTCAAGGGAAGGATAACTCAAGAATTTCAGCACATAATCTTCTTCATAAGCATTGCATGTACTCTACATTTTGTAGAGAGTAATTATAGATATGATAATACTAGAAGGGATAGAGGATAATGAAGATAAGATGCAGATTGATGCTACATAATCAACTACCAACCCCTGGAAGTACAAGCGTTACAGGACAAAATGTACTGACAAGAGCAATGGGCTACACTTCTGCACTGGCATTGTCTGTGTATTCTACTTGTTGGTAAGATTAAATATAGATCTGATCTTTTTTAGTAATTGGTGGGCGAGGGAGATAAGATGCAGAATGCTACAAAATGAACCAATCCCTCTTCCCATAATACAAGAGTTTTTTGAACACTGGTGTACTGTACAAAACGTTCTTATATTATGGGACGGAGGGAGTAGCTGTTAGCGTAAGTACAGTGATAGACCACGTTCAGTCCTTACAAGAGGACTGCAGAGCTAAACCTCTTCAAAAGCATTGGGTTGATTTTAAATTTATGTAAGAGTCCATACGGATCTTATAATGTCCACCAAATGGATGATTACGAGGCTAACATGTGCACTGATGCTACATAATCAAACAGCTATGAAAGTAAGTATGGTCATACAGGGCAAGAGGTACTCACAAGAGAAATGCAGTGTGCAGTATAGTTGCGAGATTCTGTGGTCCCTTGAGAACGAATGTTCTTCTGCTAACAGTTTTCGTACAAGTGAGACATTAAGGCAAATGCAGAAATGTAGTTCAAATTGTGATGTGATATCATAGACAGTACCTTACGCTGCAGCCGAGACCAATGTGTAACAATATTATTCCAGTCACCGTCGGATAAATGTAGCACCGGAGACTTTACAGAAATTTCATTCAGAGACTTGCCATCGAAGTGCGCTTGCCTCAGGTAGGAACGATACTTCATCAACGAGTGCTTGAAAAGCGCAACCAACCCTTGCTCATCATCACAATCCAGTTTGCTCCTCGCCTATTTAAAAGAATGAAATCTTGTGTCTTCTGTCAGCAGAAACATATGCAGTAATGACCATGAATAACATTAATACATTACTTACGCGTAAGTTGTGGAGGAAGATTGGAAATTGTTCTGTGTCTGCGGTATAATCTTTCCATGAAGGAAAGATGCGCACAAAGTTCCTGACAACAACATAAGCTTCGTCTTCTAAACTGGGAAGAAAAATGGAACAGGGGTCCTATTTGCTGCAATTGGGGCTCTCTCTGGTTCGAAAAGGGATTTGGCAACTGGATTTGGTGTATGCTTTGCTGGAATGGGGGTTTTGCGTCATACAGCTGGTGCTATGTCAACTGGCATAATCATACTGTTTGCTGCAGTTGGGGTCTGCTAAGTTGGGGCATCAGAAATGACCAGTTTAGTAGGGCTAGAGTCTGCTAGAGTTGGGGTGTTTTGTGGGTCAGGTGATATTGCAACTACACCTAATGGGCTATTTGATTTATCAGGTGCCACTACCTTTTCCAAATACTTTGCTTGTGCTCCTCCACGATCAGCAATCGCCCTCTTCCTTTTGAACGTTTGATACACAAGAACAACATTTGAATGGATAAATATGGTATGATGATAGATGGAATATGTACTGAAAATGGATAGGCAGGGCGTATTCACATACACGATGTGTAAACTAAGCTAATGGCAGTTCAACAAAGTAGAAGCAATGCAAAGCATCAGTTGCAAGATATGTGCAAGCAATGTAACCTTGGAAAGTTAGAGCAAGTACCTTGATGGGTGAATAAGATAGGGCATCTTCCTCTGACTCCTCCACTAGGGAGCTACATTGACTTAGGTCTCCCTCTAGCTTAGAATCACTGTTAGGATCATATTCTAAGCATGAATCTGTAGGTGGAGAGTGTTTGCATTGCATTGCATCCAGACTTGATTTCAGTCCCTTAATGCCAGGTTTGACAGCCATGGCATTGTTTTACTGTATTCTTTTCATGCGCGCAAGCTCATAATCATTATGATGCTGTTCAGAATTTGAGATTCATGAAAACATAAAAAGTAGTCAGATTACCTATGGAATGCATTGCGGATTCAACTCGGAGAGTGTCTCCCTATAAACCCCTGCATATGCAAAGTTCACCTCCCCAACCGTGCTAACCAGACCACACATAAAAATACAAACCCCTTATGTCTCTATAACAGGCAGGCACACATTTCAAAACTGAAGTAGGAACATTAGAATCATATGAAATTCGTATTTGAACAAATAAACTAAGCAATTATGAGTGGCATAATGTTTAGCTTCAAGGGTGGAGTGTTGGTAGTACGACACAAAGCAAGTAGGCAGATTGTATTCCATGTAAAAGATCAAAACCTATGTAAAAGCTGGAAATGACACTTTCTTTCTATACAATGTAGTGTTCGTTGCCCACACATGATGGAAGAGATCACATAGAGAAATACTATTCACTCATGTCTATGGTTCCAGTATTTAGAAACAGGGTGGTCCACCCTAAAAGAATATTGACAACAAATATGACAAGGCAAGCATAGATGTAGTGTATCAATCATTTACTTGTGAGCTTACTAGGACACGTATGCAGAATTGTAAGTGCAGTAAGGGACCATCCAAAATCTGAATGAAGAAGTTTGTCTAGCACTTATTGTTTGCAACTAATCGACGTGAATAATTGGATATTATATCGAATGAGTAAGAAAGACAAGTAAAATTGTCAACAAACCTGGCTTGCAGTAGTAATCTAGGTCAATGTCACTACGACCAACAATCCAAAATGACTAGTGTCTGTTCTGAGGGCCAGAATTTTGAAAACCCTGTGAACTTTAGAGGTACTAAAGATTACAGAAATACATCTGAACCATTAAGTGTAGGTAGCACTGAGCACACAACAAACCCTAATGACAGTCCTGCCTAATGAGTAATGAATCAATTAGAAAATGGGTGATGAGGAGTGGCTGCTGAGTGCTGAGGATGTATCTCAGGATAAATCGGGTTGGCTTGTGTTGGAAATATGCCCTAGAGGCAATAATAAAATGGTTATTATTATATTTCCTTGTTCATGATAATTGTCTATTGTTCATGCTATAACTGTATTAACTGGAAACCATAATACATATGTGAATACATAGACCACAACATGTGCCTACTGAGCCTCTAGTTGACTAGCTCGTTGATCAATAGATGGTTATGGTTTCCTGACCATGGACATTGGATGTAATTGATAACGAGATCACATCATTAGGAGAATGATGTGATGGACAAGACCCAATCCTAAGCATAGCACAAGATCGTGTCGTTCATTTTGCTAGAGCTTTTCTAATGTCAAGTATCATTTCCTTAGACCATGAGATTGTGAAACTTCCGGATACCGTAGGAATGCTTTGGGTGTACCAAACGTCACAACGTAACTGGGTGGCTATAAAGGTGCACTACAGGTATCTCCAAAAGTGTCTGTTGGGTTGGCACGAATCGAGACTGGGATTTGTCACTCTGTGTGACGGAGAGGTATCTCTGGGCCCACTCGGTAATGCATCATCATAATGAGCTCAATGTGACTAAGTAGTTAGTCACGGGATCATGCATTACGGAACGAGTAAAGTGACTTGCCGGTGACGAGATTGAACGAGGTATTGGGATACCGACGATCGAATCTTGGGCAAGTAACATACCGATTGACAAAGGGAATTGTATACGGGATTGATTGAATCCCCGACATCGTGGTTCATCCGATGAGATCATCGTGGAACATGTGGGAGCCAATATGGGTATCCAGATCCCACTATTGGTTATTGGCCGGAGAGGTGTCTCGGTCATGTCTGCATGGTTCCCGAACCCGTAGGATCTACACACTTAAGGTTCGATGACGCTAGAGTTTTTATGGGAAATAGTATGTGGTTACCGAAGGTAGTTCGGAGTCCCGGATGTGATCCCGGACGTCACGAGGAGTTCTAGAATGGTCCGGCGGTGAAGATCGATATATTGGAAAAAGGGTATTGGAGTCCGGAAGTGTTCCGGGGGTACCAGGCTATGGCTAGCATGACCGAAAGGTGTTTCTGGAGCCCCGACAAGTGTTGGAGGGCCTCATGGGCCAAAGGGAAAGGGGCAAACCAGCCCACTAAGGGGTGGTGCGCCCCCCACACACTTTCCCATGTTATTTGGTGAGGTGGGGCGCCTCCACCTCGCTTGGGAGGCAATCCTCCACCTGCTTGGCTTGGGGGGCAAGTCTCCCTAGGATTTTCCCTAGGGAGATCCAATCTGCTTGGCCGCCGCCCCCTAGGGGAAACCCTAGGGAGCCTCCCCTCTCCCCTTGCCCCTATATATAGTGTAGGGGTGGGGGGGCAGACGCACCTCTTCCCTGGCGCAGCCCTCTCCCTCCCCAACACCTCCTCCTCCTCCGTAGTGCTTGGCGAAGCTCTACCGAAGAACTGCAAGCTCCACCACCACGCCGTCGTGTTGCCCGAGCTCTCCCTCAACTTCTCCTCTCCCCTTGCTGGATCAAGAAGGAGGAGACGTCCCCGGGCTGTACGTGTGTTGAACGCGGAGGCACCATTGTTCGGTGCTTAGATCGGATTCGGCCGCGATCTGAATTGCTTAGTGAACGACTCCACCGACCGCGTTCTTGCAACGCTTCCGCATCGCGATGTTCAAGGGTATGAAGATGCACTCCCCTCTCTCTCGTTGCTAGTTACTCCATAGCTTGATCTTGGTGATGCGTAGAAAATTTTGAATTTCTGCTACGTTACCCAACAGTGGCATCATGAGCTAGGTCTATTGCATAGATTCTATGCACGAGTAGAACACAAGTAGTTGTGGGCGATGGTTTGTACAATTTGCTTACCGTTACTAGTCCTATCTTGATTCGGCGGCATTGTGGGATGAAGCGGCCCGGGCCGAACTTACACGTACGCTTACGTGAGACAGGTTCCACCGACTGACATGAACTTGTTGCATAAGGTGGCTAGCGGGTGCCAGTCTCTCCCACTTTAGTCGATCAGATTCGATGAAAAGGGTCCTTATGAAGGGTAAATAGCAATTGGCATATCACTGTTGTGGCTTTGCATAGGTAAGAAACGTTCTTGCTAGAAACCCGTAGCAGCCACGTAAAACATGCAACAACAATTAGAGGACGTCTAACTTGTTTTTGCAGGGTATGCTATGTGATGTGATATGGCCCAAAAGAATGTGATGAATGATATATGTGATGTATGAGATTGATCATGTTCTTGTAATAGGAATCACGACTTGCATGTCGATGAGTATGACAACCGGCAGGAGCCATAGGAGTTGTCTTAATTTATTGTATGACCTGCGTGTCATTGAAAACGCCATGTAATTACTTTACTTTATTGCTAACCGTTAGCCATAGTAGTAGAAGTAATAGTTGGCGAGACAACTTCATGAAGACACGATGTTGGAGATCATGATGATGGAGATCATGGTGTCATGCCGCGCCTCAAAGATGAAGATCAAAGGCGCGAGATGATATTGGCCATATCATGTCACTCTATGATTTGCATGTGATGTTTGTCATGTTTACATCGTATTTGCTTAGAATGATGGTAGCATAAATAAGATGATCCCTCATAAAATTTCAAGAAAGTGTTCCCCCTAACTGTGCACCATTGCGAAGGTTCATTGTTTCGAAGAACCACGTGATGATCGGGTGTGATAGATTCTAACATTCGCATACAACGGGTGTAAGCCAGATTTACACATGCAAAACACTTAGGTTGACTTGACGAGCCTAGCATGTACATAAATGGCTTCGGAACACAAGAGACCGAAAGGTCGAACATGAGTCGTATAGCAGATACGATCAACATGAAGATGTTCACCGATGATGACTAGTCCATCTCACATGATGGTCGGACACAACCTAGTTGACTCGGATCATGTATCACTTAGATGACTAGAGGGATGTCTATCTGAGTGGGAGTTCATCAAATAATGTGATTAGATGAACTTAATTATCATGAACACAGTTAAAAGGACTTTGCAAATTATGTCGTAGCTTATGCTTTAGTTCTACTATTTAAGATATGTTCCTAGAGAAATTTTAGTTGAAAGTTGACAGTAGCAATTATGCGGACTTGGTCCGTATTCTGAGGATTGTCGTCATTGCTGCGCAGAATGCTTATGTCCTTAATGCACCGCTCGGTGTGCTAAACCTCGAACGTCGTCTGTGGATGTTGTGAACATCTGACATACACGTTTTGATGACTACGTGATAGTTCAGTAATGTTAAACGGTTTAGAATTGAGGCACCGAAGACATTTTGAAACGTCGCGGAACATATGAGATGTTCCAAGAGCTGAAATTGGGATTTCAGGCTCGTGCCCACGTCAAGAGGTGTGAGACCTCCGACAAGTTTCTTAGCCTGCAAACTAAGGGAGAAGAGCTCAATTGTTGAGCATGTGCTCAGATTGTCTGAGTACTACAATCGCTTGAATTGAGTGGGAGTTAATCTTCCAGATAAGATAGTGATGGTTCTCCAAAGTCATTGCCACCAAGCTACTAGAGCTTCGTGATGAATTATAACAAATCAGGGATAGATATGATGATCCTTGAAATATTCACGATATTTGACACCGCGAAAGTAGAAATCAAGTAGGAGCATCAACTGTTGATGGTTAGTGAAACCACTAGTTTCAAGAAGGGCAAGGGCAATAAGGGATACTTCATGAAATGGCAAATCAGCTGCTGCTCTAGTGAAGAGACCCAAGGTTGAACCCAAACCCGAGACCAAGTGCTTCTATAATAAGGGGAACAGTCACTGGAGCAGAATTACCCTAGATACTTGGTAGATAAGAAGGCAGGCAAGGTCAACAAAAGTATATTGGATATACATTATATTAATGTGTACTCTACTAGTACTCCTAGTAGCACCATGGTAATAGATACCGGTTCGGTTGCTAAGTGTTAGTAACTCGAAATAAAAGGCTATGGAATAAACAGAGACTAGCTAAAGGCGAGGTGATGATATGTGTTGGAAGCATTTCCAAGGTTGATGTGATCAAACATCGCACGCTCCCTCTACCATCGGGATCGGTGTTAAACCTAAATAATTGTTATTTGGTGTTTGCGTTGAGCATAGACATGATTGGATTATGTCTATCGCAATGCGGTTATTCCTTTGAGGAGAATAATGGTTACTCTATTTATTTTAATAATACCTTCAACAGTCTTGCACCTAAAATGAATGGTTTATTGAATCTCGATCGTAGTGATACACATGTTCGTGCCAAAAGATATAAGATAGTAATGATAGTACCACATACTTGTGGCACTGCCACTTAAGTCATATTGGTATAAAACGCATGAAGAATCTCCATATTGATGGATCTTTGGACTCACTCGTTTTTGAAAAGATTGAGACATGCGAACCACGTCTATTGGTATATACGCATGAAGAAACTCCATGCAGATGGATCATTTGGACTCACTTGTTTTTGAATCACTTGAGACATGCAAATCATACCACATGGGCAAGATGACTGAAATGTCTCGTTTTCAGTGAGATGTAACAAGAGAGCAACTTGTTGGAAGTAATACATTTGATGTGTGCAATCCAATGAGTGCTGAGGCATGCAGTGAATATCGTTATGCTCTTACTTCACAGATGATTTGAGTAGATTCTTAGTATATTTACTTGATGAAACACAAATCTGAATTACTGAAAGGTTCAAGTAATTTCAGAGTGAAGTTGAAGATCATCGTGAAAAGAGGATAAAATGTCTATGATATGATCATAGAGATAAATATCTGAGTTACGAGTTGGGCACACAATTAAGACATTGTGGAAATTGTTTCACAACTAATACCGCCTAGAACACCATAGTGTGATGGTGTGTCCGAACATCGTAACTGCACCCTATTGGATATGGTGCATACCATGATGTCTCTTATCGAATTAACACTACCGTTTATGGGTTAGGCATTAGATACAACCTCATTCACTTTAATAGGGCACCACACAATTCCATTAAGATGACACCGTATGAACTATGGTTTAGAGAAACCTAAGCTGTCATTTCTTATAAAGTTTGGGGCTGCGATGCTTATGTGAAAAAGTTTCAGGCTAATAAGCTCGAACCCAAAGCGGATAAATGCATCTTCATAGGACACCCAAAAATAGTTGGGTATACCTTCTGTCTGAGATTCGAAAGCAAAAGGGATTGTTTCTAGAATCGGGTCCTTTCTCGAGGAAAAGTTTCTCTCGAAAGAATTGAGTGGGAGGATGGTGGAGACTTGATGAGGTTATTGAACCGTCACTTCAACTAGTGTGTAGCAGGGCACAGGAAGTTGTTCTTGTGGCGCCTACACCAGTTGAAGTGGAAGCTGATGATAGTGATCATGAAACTTTGGATCAAGTCACTACCAAACCTCGTAGGTCGACAAGGACGTGTACTGCTTCAGAGTGGTGCGGTAATCCTGTCTTGAAGGTCATGTTGCTAGACAACAATGAACCTACGAGCTATGGAGAAGCAATGGTGGGCCCGGATTCCGATGAATGGCTCGAGGCCATAAAATCCGAGAGAGGATCCATGTATGAAACCAAAGTATAGACTTTGGAAGAACTACTTGATGGTCGTAAGGCTGTTGGGTATAGATGGATTTTAAAAGGAAGACGAGCAATGATGGTAAGTATCACCATTAAGAAAGCTCGACTTGTCATTAAGATGTTTGCCGACAAGTTCAAGGAGTTGACTATGATGAGACTTTCTCACTCGTAGCGATGCTAAGAGTCTGTTGAAATTATATTAGCAGTTCCTACATTATTTATGAAATCTTGCAGATAGGATGTCAAAACATTGTTTCCTCAACGATTTTGTTGAGGAAAGGTTGTATGTGATACAACGAGAAGGTTTTGTCAATCCTAAAAGATGCTAACAAGTATGCAAAGCTCCAACAATCCTTCTAAGGACTGGAGTAAGCATCTCGGAGTTGGAATATATGCTTTGATGAGATGATCAAAGATTTTGGGTTTATCCGAAGTTTATTGGAAACTTGTATTTCCAAAGAAGTGAGTGGGAGCACTATAGCATTTCTGATGAGTATATGTTGTTGACATATTGTTGATCGGAAATGATGTAGAATTTCTAGAAAGCATATAGGGTTATTTGAAAAGTGTTTTTCAATGGAAAACCTGGATTAAGCTACTTGAACATTGAGCATCAAGATCTATAAGGATAGATAAAAAACGCTTAATAGTACTTTCAAATAAATACATACCGTGACAAGATTTTGAAGGCGTTCAAAATAGATCGGCAAAGAAGGAGTTCTTGGCTGTGTTATAAGGTGTGAATATTGAGTAAGACTCAAGACATGACCACGGTAGAAGAGAGAGAAAGGACGAAGGTCGTCCCCTATGCTTCAGACGTAGGCTCTATAGTATGCTATGATGTGTACCGCACCTGAAGTGTGCCTTGCCATGAGTCAGTCAAGGGGTACAAGAGTGATCCAGGAATAGATTACATGACAGCGGCCAAACTTAAGCTTAGTAACTAGTGGACTAAGGAATTTTCTCGGTTATGGAGGTGCTAAAAGAGTTCATCGTAAAGGGTTACGCTGATGCAAACTTTGACACTAATCCGGATTATTCTGAGTAGTAAACCGGATTTGTATAGTAGAATAGTTATTTGGAATAGCTCCAAATAGAGCGTAGTAGCTGCATCTAGGAGATGACATAGAGATTTGCAAAGCACACACGGATCTGAAAGGTTCAGATCCATTGACTAATAACCTCTCTCACAAGCGAGATATGATCAAACCCCATGGGTGTCGATTCATTACAATCACATAGTGATGTGAACTAGATTATTGACTCTAGTGCAAGTGGGAGACTGTTGGAAATATGCCCTAGAGGCAATAATAAAATGGTTATTATTATATTTCCTTGTTCATGATAATTGTCTATTGTTCATGCTATAATTGTATTAACTGGAAACCGTAATACATGTGTGAATACATAGACCACAACATGTGCCTAGTGAGCCTCTAGTTAACTAGCTCGTTGATCAATAGATGGTTATGGTTTCCTGACCATGGACATTGGATGTCACTGATAATGAGATCACATCATTAGGAGAATGATGTGATGGACAAGACCCAATCCTAAGCATAGCACAAGATCGTGTAGTTCATTTTGCTAGAGCTTTTCTAATGTCAAGTATCATTTCCTTAGACCATGAGATTGTGCAACTTCCGGATACCGTAAGAATGCTTTGGGTGTACCAAACGTCACAACGTAACTGGGTGGCTATAAAGGTGCACTACAGGTATCTCCAAAAGTGTCTGTTGGGTTGGCACGAATCGAGACTGGGATTTGTCACTCTGTGTGACGGAGAGGTATCTCTGGGCCCACTCGGTAATGCATCATCATAATGAGCTCAATGTGACTAAGTAGTTAGTCACGGGATCATGCATTACGGAACGAGTAAAGTGACTTGCCGGTGACGAGATTGAACGAGGTATTGGGATACCGACGATCGAATCTCGGGCAAGTAACATACCGATTGACAAAGGGAATTGTATACATGATTGATTGAATCCTCGACATCGTGGTTCATCCGATGAGATCATCATGGAACATGTGGGAGCCAATATGGGTATCCAGATCCCGCTATTGGTTATTTGCCGGAGAGGTGTCTCGGTCATGTCTCCATGGTTCCCGAACCCATAGGGTCTACACACTTAAGGTTCGGTGACGCTAGAGTTGTTATGGGAAATAGTATGTGGTTACCAAAGGTAGTTCGGAGTCCTGGATGTGATCCCGAACATCACGAGGAGTTCCGGAATGGTCCGGCGGTGAAGATCGATATATTGGACAAAGGGTATTGGAGTCTGGAAGTGTTCCGGGGGTACCAGGCTATGGCCAGCATGACCGAAAGGTGTTTCGGGAGCCCCGACAAGTGTTGGAGGGCCTCATGAGCCAAAGGGAAAGGGGCAAACCAGCCCACTAAGGGGTGGTGCGCCCCCTACACACTTTCCCATGTTATTTGGGGAGGTGGAGCGCCTCCACCTCGCTTGGGAGGCAATCCTCCACCTGCTTGGCTTGGGGGGCAAGTCTCCCTAGGATTTTCCCTAGGGAGATCCAATCTGCTTGGCCGCCGCCCCCTAGGGGAAACCCTAGGGCCCCTCCCCCTCTCCCCTTGCCCCTATATATAGTGGAGGGGTGGGAGGGCAGCCGCACCTCTTCGCCGGCGCATCCCTCTCCCTCCCCAACACCTCCTCCTCCTCCGTAGTGCTTGGTGAAGCTCTGCCGGAGAATTCCAAGCTCCACCACCATGCCATCGTGTTGCTGGAGCTCTCCCTCAACTTCTCCTCTCCCCTTGCTGGATCAAGAAGGAGGAGACGTCCCAGGGCTGTACGTGTGTTGAACGTGGAGGCACCGTTGTTCGGTGCTTAGATCGGATTCGGCCACGATCTAAATCGCTTAGTGAACGACTCCACCGACTGCGTTCTTGCAACGCTTCCGCATCGCGATCTTCAAGGGTATGAAGATGCACTCCCCTCTCTCTCGTTGCTAGTTAATAGCTTGATCCTGGTGATGCATAGAAAATTTTGAATTTCTGCTACGTTCCCCAACAGCTTGGTGGGTGATGCACGCCTGAACCCTGAATGGACTGCGAAGGTAGGCACGGCGACGTGCCCGGGCAGCGGGGACGCTGTTGGGCGAGCGACTCCTGGCCTCCTGTTAGTCCGGCATCTCCTCCTAGAGTCATGCCGTTCGGGGACGGCTAGTCGCCGGCGAGGTAGGCGGCTGGGGGCGAGTAGAGATCGAAAGCGCGCAGCAGAACAGAGGGGAATCGGGGCCTGGGATGACCCAAAATCCCAGGGTGGGCCGGCCCACCGTGGGCACCCTGTAGAGATACACACCCGAGCGGCGAATATGCATTTTTGAAACTAATTTAGGAACATTTAGCTGACCAATTAAACAACTCTGTTTTAATAATATCAGATTCGTATTTGAACAACTAAGCTTGTTTAGCTTGATGGGTGGAGCAGTGTTATTATGACATGAAGCACGTATTCTGATCATATAGTGATCATAAAAGGGGAAAACTCTAAGCATATTTTTTTTAGCAAAAGAGGGTTTCCCCTCTGATTTCTATTAAAGAAACCACCACGGAACCAACATGATCAATTAAACCCTAAGCATGATCAATTAAACCGTATTATGGCTGTGCCATGGCAGATTTGAAGCTGCAAACCGGAGAACTAATATTTAGCATCCATTGTTTGCTTCGAACTAAGAACTAAATTCTAAGAGCTAAAAATAAAGTACAGTAACCAAGTTAAGATGATTTTCTGGTTGAGATCGAAAAGTTGAGGAGATATGAAGTACCACCTCTCTTGCGTCGCTGTGTAGGCATCGGGGGTGCGATGGCTGTCGGTGGTGTTGAAGCAGATCTGTGACAGTAGACGAGTGCATCGGGGGATAAGTCACGTTGCGGTGGAAGAAAAGGTCGTGTGAGCGGCCTCGGCAAAGAGGACGACCGCGCCGATGAAGCGAGAGGACGCGATGCAAGGCTATTGGTCCATCGCCGTGGATGAGAAATGTCCATCTCTAGCAGTGGAAGACGCGGTCTTGGTAGGCGCTCCGACATGGTGGAGGACGGTGGCGATGGATGTGGTGGAAGACGGCGATGATGGATGGGGTGGCGGACGGAGGCTGGTGTGGGGATGGGGTGTTCTAGCGCGGACGGTGTATGAATGGGAAAAATGGAGGGAGAGGTACGGGGAACCATGTTTTTGGGATGCGCCTGTCTGAAACATGGGAAAGTTACGAACTAAGCCCCTGTTTAAAATTTGGACGTCTCGTCGGTTGGGGATAGGACGGTAATCTTGCATCTCGCTAATATTTGCCCAGAGCGATTTCGGGCAAGGAGAGGGTGGTTGGCGCCCATGGTTGGCGCCCACAGTGTGTGAACGGGGCTGACAGGTAGGGCGGTTGTGTCACGTCTGAGTGAAGTTACAAACCTGCCCCTATTGAAAATATTTGCCTACATCGATTTTGGCCGAGTCGAGTTTGTTTTGCCACACCGTGTATGAATGGGGAATGGAGGGAGAAACAGAGGTCTTTCAGACGAGCTTGAATCAAATGTGTTTTGCCGCCTATGTTTGACGCCCACCGTGTCGGAATGGGCTCAGAGGCAGTTGTGTCACGTCTAATTGAAGTTACTAACCTACCCCTATTTATTGCAGTGGAAATCGGGCCGATGGATTGTCCGTGTAATGGGTAGACAGTAATTTCCATCTCCCAAACACTTGGCTTCGGGCAGCCGACGTGGGAGTGGACATTTTGCCGCTTCTTTCGAATTTTGGGACAATAAGCATCCACATTTACCATGGCAACTAAATTTGAATCCATTTTGTATTCCTATATGAATCTTTATAAATCATTCTATGTGTTTTTATATATCTTCAAAAGGACGACAAAGATGTATTCCACTGTCATATATGAATATGCTTTACAAATGCCGATACTCAAATTCAGAAGCTAGAATCCAGTTTAAGGTGAATTCGAATATTTGGAACACTTCATGTCCAACTCAAATGTCACACGCAGCATAATGTGTACTCCCATTTAGATATGTACACAAGCGATGTATCAAGATTCAAATACCGAGTCAATCAACCAAGAATGTACAGAACTAATAGACATATAAATACTTATAGAGTATATGGATCAATAATATCAACTAACATACATAAGCCAGGCTGCTGTACTTTTTTTGGCTACAACAACATCCTTTTTTTAGCCAGCATCTTGGCCCTTTCCGATGCGTGCCACTTATGGTTCATCTATACTACTACTATTGCTGAATGCACATTCAGACCGATTGGCATATTTGTAGGTCTGACACAACAATCAAAATGAAATGTCTCCGAGTCTTATCAATTAATACAGACTTGTGCTCAAATAAAATTACAAACCAAAAAACAAAAAAAACAATTATTACATGATCTCTAAAACAAATGGTTTGATTGATTACATGAACAGACAACACAAAGGTTATTCAACGATGGAAAGAACATTTCACCTATGATTTACCAAGTAGGAATTTAATTTCCTTTTTTCCTTCAGGACCATAACAATCTAGTCAGTCTCAGCTTGCTTCGTTTTGAAATCCACCAAATATTTAATGGTTGTCTTGAGTACTACTTGTGATTGTGCTGTTTGCTTCCTCAACATGTCAACTTCATCTCTAAGTGCAGAAGTAGAATCTCTTTCTACCACTAGTTTAGCCTCTAGAGCATCAGCAGTTGGCAATTCATAATGCACGATTGGGCCGGTGCCACATCTGTGGGATGATGCAACGTCCATGGGGACCTCGCTCTTTGATCTTGGGCTAACCTGTTTTGCCATTAAAGTTCCGATTGGATTCAGAAAAGTTGAAGTTAGCAAAACATCTCAACTGGGAGTTATAACAGCAAACCAATTAAACAAACAAGGAATTAAAGAGTTTCAATTGGATGCTGAAAAGTAGTTATTAACATCATTGTAACCCACTGTTGCAGCAGCAAAGTAGTTAAACAAACAATTAGATATTTAAGTTAAGGCAAATAGGTAATTCTTAACAGTAAGTATCAAACACATAGATACACACAGTCTACAATATGATTAACAGGCTGTGGCATTATGTAATCAGTAGCAAACTAAATTAAGCCAAGCAACGTAATTGAACAATTTTGCAATAAGTGGCTAACTAAAATTCCGAGAAGCAGGTAACTGAACTTACGCTAGTTCTTTGTACAGGCACACTGCAACTTCTTTTTCGCTTACAAGGTTGTATGAAGGAGTCCATGGCATCAATTGCTTGGGTACGGAGTCCCAATACTTCTTTCTTCCCACACTGCATGGGTAAGTCAAATGGTTAATCTGGTAAGATGGTGCGTCCTTGATATGTTATATGAGGACGTGTATTCAGACTAGTTGTAGCCACACACATCACACTCGCTTTTACTGTATATTTCATGCGATTACTTTTGGCATATCAAGATCTAAGCAATCTACAATAGGATGAAAAGACTGGCATCCTTCACATTATTAGCGAACTCAGTTCATAGAAACAAGCAATTCAACCATTCTGTGGGTAAATCAAAAGCGCCACTGGAATATTTTTCACTATCCAATCATACACGCAAAAAGGGGCGATGCCACCATAGGGGCTGGTATGGGCGGCCGCCTCAGGTGGTTGGAAAGTGTGCACCTAGTTTGAGTCGTCCAGGTTGGCTCATGCTAGTTTTGTTCGTCCCAACGCACGAGCAAGCAATGTAAAAAATGAAGAAAAATGTTTCAATTTGGATGGGCCAATAACATAAGTGCAAGGCAGGCCCTGTAGCAGGCTCACGGCCCAAATGAGCGCCTCCCATATCGATCGACAGCAGGAAAAATCCCGATTCATTCTCTCCATCCTCCAGTCTGGTTCGCTCCTAACCTAGCCGCCACCGGACAGACGGACACAACACTTCCTTGCACCCTTGTTGGAGGGAGGTCGCTGGGCTTCAAGCGAACGGAAGGACAAGAAGATGAAGATCCAACCCTGGGTGTAGCCTGCGTGGGAGGCAGCAGCGGCAGCACGGGCATGGCATCGAGCTTGCGCAAATGGACAGTCGCAGCTTGCATGAGTAGCATGCGCAACGAGCAGGTACATCACATCCCTGATTATATCTAATTCAACTCTTCAATTTCTGGCCAATAGTTAAACCTGACGGTGTTGTAAAACTGCTTGTATGTAGAGAATCTATGAGAAAATGAAACCTATTTCTACTTATTTTATAACTCCCCCAATCAATACTGAACTGACTGAATCTGATGTATCTAATCAAGTTTTCGGTGCAAACATACAAGCTCATGTTGTTCTTGAGCCCGAAGTGTGACAGCCTGGTTTTTGCCCTCCTTTCTTTGCTTGATTTTCAGCTGAGTTGGTTTTGAATTTGGAGTTTTGGATCATTTCATTTGGACTTAAACACTTGGGTACCCCCTTGATTTTCACCCAAGTGTTCCCTCTCCTCCTCACAACCATCATTTCACCCCTGGCCAACCTGAAAATATTGTTTGGAATATTTTTCTTAAATGAAAAGTATTCATTTTGGCCTTCAAAACCCTAGCTAACCCTTTTACCTCCAAAGCAACCCTAATTTTTCTTGCCCCAAAAATCCTGAGAAAAATCCCAATTATTCTTTGGACCCTAGGGCACCTTTCTGAGCAAAAATATTTCACCACTCTTTGGAATATTTTGGCTACAGAAAATAAAGTCACTTCTGGGCAGAAATGGTAGTTTCTACAGCAACTACCTTTTTACAAGCTCCATTGTAGCTGGTTTTCCCTGTGCCTATTTACCTTAGTAAGAGTTAGTAAAACCCCAAAGCTCAGCCTTTGAATCCCGGTGGTTTGACCACAGTAACTCTCCAAAGTTACTGTCCAGTAACTTGTCAGCAGCACAAGTTTACTTCTACTACACCTGGAACCTAACCAAACCATGATAATATCTCAGTTTACTAAGGACTACACGCCAAATATCTTTGTTAGTGCGTAGGGTGGCCTGATGTCACGGTCCACGCGGTGACCGTGTTTGTCCGAGCGTGCTGGCATGCAATACGCGTGCTCTGCACGTCACCATCGCCTCTGTTGAGCACGTGCTCGCTGCCCAGCCAGCCAGAGCGTGCCACACCTCGCCACCATCCTCGTCTCCACGTCCATAACTACCCCCTACCGCTTGCCGACGCCGGAGCTCGCCGCAGCAAGCACGGGCACGATCCGGCCAATGGCACAGTGCACGTGCACTGTGTTCGTCGCTTTCCCCCTTGCTCCGGTGCTCGTCTGCGCCCGCGCACAGTTCCTGCGTGACCTCCGTCGTATTCTCCCTCTCTCACTGGCGCCGTTCATTGCCGGGCGCCGTGGATAGGTGTCCTCTGGCGGAGCCCGAGCCCTTCTAGCCGCCCGCCTATAAAAGCAGCCACCCGCAGCCTCTTGGAGCACCCACAACCACTCCCACTCCCTCCTAGAGCCAATAGAAGCCGCAGGCCGGCTGGCCAGGCCGCGGGCTGCCGTCCCGGAGCCGAGCTCGCCGACGATCCCCTCCGGATCGTTCCCGCAGCTCTGGCCCCTCCCAAGCCAAGGCGACCCCGCCAGGGCCTCCGCCTCTCCTCTGTGAAGCCAACCCACCCCCTGGAGCCCTTGGAGCCGCCCCAAGCCATCGTCTTCTTCATTTCTGGCAAGCTCCGCCCTCTGCCTCCGCTGTAGAGGTCAAATCCGACGCCGTCCGGCCACCATTAGCTACGGTACAGGTACGGGCAGGTGCACAAACATCTTCTCCGTCGATCCCTCCCTCTCGTTTGGCTCCAAGAAGCCTCACCGCCAGCGTGAGCTCCGGCGAAGCGCCGCCTCCCTCTGTTTCCCTCTCCCCTCCCTCCGGCCAGACTAGCGGGCCCCGCTAGTCAGCCACTCATTACGCGCACAATGCGGTATGAGTGGTGGCGCCCCGGGTGTTTACGCTTTCGACGTCACCCCCTGTTTTATTATTTCAAATTCATTTAAATTCCAGGAAATTTCAAATGGCCATAACCTTTTATCTATAAGTCCAAATGCATTGATTCTTTTTGCATTGTGTTCTGTGTCCAAAAATCTAACAGCACCCAAAATATGGGATTTTTCCTTGCTGTCTAGATTTTCTGGTAATTTTGAGAAGGTTTCTTGATGTTTTCTTTTTGTGGTTTTGAATATTTTCAGAAGAGCCAGCTTGTCTTGAGGATCACTAGGAGCTTTGTGAACCTCATCAGCACTAAGGCAAGCCACAGTAACATTTTCATAGTGCCACTTCAATATTTGTGATTTTCCTACTTGAACTTATGAATATTTATGCATTTAAATTAGTTATATAATGATTATATTCTATTAAATGCTTGTCATGTTAAAATACTTGAACTACAGAATGTTTGAAGTGAATCTTGTTGGTAAGCTAAGGAGAACTTAGTTGCAAGTGATGAATAAATGATATGGTCATAGAGTTTGATAATTAGTTTAATTATTATTTTTGCATGATGAAAAATGATGAGATTGCTAGTAATGATTCTGGTATAAGTGAGGTGTGATCTTAACCAGAGTAGTAGCATGAGTTGATGATGGCTCCGTAGGAGCGTGGTTGATTCAGTTGTTTGCATGGTTATGTGATTCATATGTTAAGTGATGCATAGTATGTCATTATGACACCGGTTATTTTTCACATTAAGTTGAACCTGATTAATAACTCAACTTGAATATGTTGTTGACCGGGTCATGGTGCCGCTGAAACGAGTCTTTCCCAGTGCAACCACATTTGCCTGTATGGGACGACCTTAATGTGTTTCATTGTCGTGCCTCTGGTCGGTGCCTCCATTTAGGGAAGGTTATGGGCGTGATGTACCCTGGCCCGGTAGGCAAGCATAACCTTGTGAGCCCGTTGTTAAGTTAAGTTTTGGTACCGGATCCCAGAGTGGATCGTGGCCACGACGGTGGTCGAGGTGTCTGGAGGTAGACACGGGGCCACCCAGGACTAGCCCGATGGGGTCTGAGTCGGAATGGCCGGGAGAGTGTCATGACAATGAAATGGTTTCGTCGGAACACTGTTGGTCCACCAAAATGGGAGTGTGAGGCCATGGGTTCCGTAGTGTGGGTACAGTATACTAACCTCTGCAGATTGTTTTTAATCTATCAATAGCCGAGTCCACGGTTACGGACAAGCTCGAAAGTAGGGTACACCATGGGTCAACACTTAATAAAATATGCACACTAAGTTTGTACTGAGGATGGCAGTGAGGCCATCGTGTTGAGTTTGGCCATGAGTTGGTCGGGTTGTGATCGCCGTAAGGATCACGGGCCAAGAGTTGGTCGGGTTATGATTGCCGTAAGGATCATAGGCCATGGATTGGTCAGGTGGTGATCGCCGAAAGGATCACAAGTGGGTTTTAGAAATTATCATGTTGGTGGTCTGGAAATGATCACGTCCGGTAAGCACGTCCGTGGAACAAGTACCAGTTGAACATAGTCACAACATATTGGATGTATGGTTGCATTATTGTTTAAATGGTTAAATATCATGATATTGTTTGTCATTATGTTTATGCTTATTGTGAGCTTGCAAGTACATTCAATGTACTGACCTGGCGTGTCATGCCAGATTTCAGGAAAGTCTCATTGGGAAGGAGTGCTATCGAGTCTAGACCGTGTCCACATCGGGGTCCTTGTGCTATGGAGTCCCGCTACGATGTTGTTCCGCTGCCGAGTAGTTGTCATGATCGAGGCCCCTTTATGTTCACTAAATAATGTACATATTGTTCAGCCACACCGTGTGTGCCGCTTGGCCTCGCTAACTGTTGTAATATAAACTATGCTCTGCTAGCATGAATAAAGCGGTTGTTTTTCTGTACCATGTTGTTGTGTGTTGCCAGAAGACAAGGTCTCTGGGCTGGCAATGCAAGGTAAACCGGTCGCTCTGAGCCAGGGTGCCACATGAAGTGTCTAATGAACAGACTGCTAATGAAGGATTTGATGCAAACATTTTAGATGCTCCTGGTGATGAACATATAGTGTCTAATGAGGGATCTAATGCAAGCATTTTGCAAGCTCATTGAAGGATTTAGTGTCTAATGATGATCTACTATGTTGAGAGAGACAGAGATTTGCAGGCATTGATGACAAGCAAATTATTTTGCATTTTCATAGCTTGAGGAAGCATCGAGGCCATCTACCAAAAAGTCCCCTTATCATGACAACATAGCACAAATACTTTTCTAATCTGTTGTTTGAAACTATTGGCATGCTTGTGCAGGATAGATATATTGATATGCAGTTTGCACATTGGTTATACGTGCAATTACACTTCGATATTTTCAGCCAGAGAACGAATAATTCAAGCAGGTACAGACCATGTTTGTAGTCCTTGTACACCATGTTGCATTTTGTGTTTTTTGGTGCTTGCATCATTTAGTGTTTATAATCTGAACTACTTTGGATCATTAGCTGGTTTTCAAAGTGCATGTAGCTTCACATTTCTCAAGTTATGTTGATTTCCGGAGTGCAAGTGCCTTCATATTTTTTAAGTTAAATGTTCTCCCCTGGTAACTTGAATTCGTGGATCAGCCACTACACACAAATCATACACGAATACCAGTACGAATTAAATGAAATGCAGGGAGTTACGCTAGCTCGTTGTACAGGCTCACTGCAGCTCTGCTTGCGCTTGGGATGTTCCATGTACAAGTCCATGTTACCACTTGCTTGGATGTACAGGCCTTGTGCTCCTTGCATCCCCCTCTGCATTTTTGACATGGCGAATGGTTGATCAAATAAGAGGAATCGACCTTGATGTTGTACTGGAGGACATATACTTACAAGATTATACGAGTGTGCAGCATGTGTACCAGATCCCGTAGCGCCATCATGCTTCGCTAAAAAATGGATTTTCTTGTTTCAGATGATATCTCCAGAAGAAATAAGAGTGAAAGTCAGAGTTGCATAGGCATGTAAGCTAAGAGAGCAGTGAAAGGATAACCAAACATCGTCGGAACAATGCACAAGGGAGTGATGTGTGGATACCTAGTTCGGGCCGGCGTTTGGGCATGCTCGCCTAGCTAGAGTGTGGGTCACTTCAGAGCCGTTGAGGGTGATGCGCTGGCGTTGGCTAGCCACGCACGGATGCAGATCTTGAGTAGCAGCGGAGCGCTACAATGCGGTGGACGAGACCATTGGTGAAGCCCCAACGGCCTCGGGGGGCGGAGGTGCGACAATGTGCTCGGTGAAGTAGCCCCGGTGAGCTGGGAGACGGCGTCGGTGAAGCACACCTTATGCGGTGGAACTCAGTGTCTGTGAGGCACGTCGGTTGCGGCGGCCGACGTTGTCGGTGGACCACCCGGTGCGGTGGACGAGGGCGTAGATGAGGTAACTCCGGTGCGGTGGTGAAGCGCGACCATCGTCTTCGTCGTCGTCACCCGGCACAGAGGTGGGGAACGGTGGGGAAAGAGACGAGACGAGGGGCGATTCGAACTTTGCTTGGGTTGGCTGCGAATTAGGGATTTGAGCAATCTGGGCGCGGAAGGGGATGGTGGAGAAGAGAGATTTTGCAGGGCTGGAATTGGGGCCGCTAGATATTTCAATCTGAAACGTGGAAGCGCGAACTTATTTTGTTG
>NC_041389.1:499698161-499698993 GCF_002162155.2 Triticum dicoccoides
GACCACCCCGACAGGACTATGCTTCGGTGCCTTAAGGCACATGCCTTTGTGTCCATGACATGTGGGCCCAACAGGTGGTTGGCCCACATGTCAGTGACCCAAAGGCAGTTGCCTTTAAGGCACCGAAGCAGCGTCCACCCCGACACGACCCTGGTCTGCCTAGTGCGCCTACATTTGAGAATGCAAACGAATCTTCTTTCATTTGCAAACGAATCTGTATGTCTTACCATGCCCGTGTTTTCCTTGCAATAATTAGTCATTCGAAACGAGATACTCCCTCCGTTCACTTTTGTAAGTCGTTTCAGACAACTTAAAATGAACTGTTTTGCACACTGTTTGAAATGTCTTCAAGGTCTTATAAAAGTGAACAGAGGGAGTACTATAAATTAATTAATGAGGAGTTATTTGAAAAAAAATCGAAACGGTACCCACGTTAACGTGGATTAGAGTGTATGTCACATAATTAGTTATTTGAATTAGAGTGTGTGTCACATAGTTAGTTATTTGAATTAGAGTGTGTGTCACGTAGCGATCTCCAATTCTAACGTGGATTTCACATTTCACTGTATCCATGCTACTTTTTTAATACAAATTCATATGTATATGATGAACACCATGGTAGTGAGAAAACTTTTGGATGGATTCAAACATATGACCTACAAAAAAGCACAACAAATTGAGTCAATGTCGACTTTTCAAAACTTAGTATGGCACGAATTCGAAATAATTACCCGTATGCCTAGTCCTCGGTTCAAATCTTGCAATGTACACCGAATTGAAACATCGATATTAAGTCGCATACTATGTACATTCAAATGTTGTTTTTAGCCCC
>NC_041389.1:499699238-499708605 GCF_002162155.2 Triticum dicoccoides
CAAACGCTACATACTTCCTATATCGGTCAATCTTCCTCTCCTAACCACCTTAGGAAGCTATCGGTTTCAAACACATGTTCATTCTTTCTCTCCATGTTTCGATCTCTAAGTCTCTCAACTACACAACCCCTTTTTCCACTCTGTTACCAAATGTATTTACCTCACACACCCGCCATTGCACCCCATGCCGAGCTCTCTCTCTCTCCCCTCTCCCTCTCACCCTCTCGCGCTAAATACATGCATTGCCTATCTAGCCCCCCAACCTCTCGTGCGCCCGCACACACATTGTATATCTAGGTCAGTCCCTCAAGACTGTCTCACTTCTTCTTCCGCACGGCGGGCCACACTCGCTCAATCTCGCTCTCTTTATCTGAGTCTCGTTTAACCTCGTTTTCTTTCACACACAAATGATATATCTCCCTATTCGGGCCTCGATCGACACACTCTATACTCTCTCATGCAGATTGTCTATCTAGGTCAGTCCATCCTAGCCGCCGCCACTCTTTTGATCTCATGGTGGGCCACGCTCACTCAATCTCTATCTCTCTCTCTCTCTCTCTGTATATCTCGATTGACCTCGCTCTTTCTCGGACAAAAACGATATATCACCATGTTTGAGCCCAATTTGACCTATTCACATTGTATACTCTCTCACACACATTGTCTATCTAGGTCACTCTCTCCGACCCGTCTCACTCTTCCGATCGCACGACGACCCTATGTGATCGGTTGACCTTGCTTCCTCCCACGCACAAAATATATCTACACGTCTGTGACTGGATCATTTCTCAAGCTCTATCTTACAGCCCTCACCCTTGCCAAAAGCTCAATCGGACAATATCTCTTCAGAGCATATATATTTGTTCAATGAATGTCAGACCACACTCACTTTGTCTCTCTATCTATATGTCTCTCGATTGACCTCGCTTTCTCACACCGTATCTTCCACGCGTTGAAGCTACTACCTCTCCATCCCTCGCAAAGCTGGAGCTATTTACATTGCGAGGGGCACTCCAACCTTGGATTAATTTGTGTAGGCATTTATTCCGGTCGGTTTAGATTATATTTTCGTAGCATCCGACCCACAACTACTCCAAACACCGTTATAACCCAGGCAACTCCCCTAGTTGATTTCCCTCTGGCTCGGTCATCGCTCTCTCGCACGTCCTTTCTCGCCTTCAACGTCGCACCATGGTATTATTGAGAAAACTATGTTGTTCTCTTTAATTATTATAAATAAGCTACAAAACTACAAACCGATAGTCCATTTGGAATGGAACAAATTTCGACCCACAAATTAAAGTGCTACAAACTACACGCCGAGGGGCCCACATATCATGAAACAAATTTGGACCCATATACAAATTAAAAAATAAAGGACAAGTATCGAACATGTGACCGGGCCTTCAAGCCGCACGTCAATAGGCAACATACGTAGAATAGCAATGTTTGTTGTACCCCCCGTTGTTCATATAATGTTTTTATATTACCACAGCCTAATTAATGGATAACATGTAATAGTATTTTTAGTACTATTCGCCTTCACTTACTGGTGGGTTCCATGTGTGCTCTCTCTATCTCCTCCCGTCATGCGTTTAGACGCACGGGCAAACAGGAAGAACTCGTGGGCGATGTTGCCATTGACCATATCTGGACACGTTCACAAGTCACGGCACCAGTTTCACGTACTAGCAGCACTAGTCGGTGTGTACATGCAATGCACGTTAATTTGGAAGTATATTAAGTGCATGTGGATATTAAGTACTAGTATACTATTTGCGTGTTGTTATGTGATTAGCACTATTTTTGGCATGAAATTAACTGCACGCTAAACGTGTTGAGCGCTCGACATCGAAGCAGTCTAGGTCGTTGGATGACAAGGAATACATGCAGCTTGATGACGTTTTATATTTAATTTGATTCGGCTCTAGCAGAACATTCAATCGATCAAACCATAGTTTTCGTTTAGTCTGACTCCGACTTTAAATTATACAACATTGATATAAAATAAACGAAAATGATAAACGTTCGGATTTTAAGCATGGCAATCCGAACGTTTTTCATGGCAAATTTAGATTACGCGGCAGCGGCGGGGGCGTCTCGCGGTGGGAAGCGGCTCCTCTGCCGTGCTCTTTGTGTCGTCGGGCCACTGACCGACGGCGACGGCGGCGTCTTGCACCATTGTTGGCGTACTCCTGGACGTTGGCCTAGCTTCAAGGAAGGCCAAAATGTTCTGGACTTCGCAGCGAGTCAACTGGTGGGAGGAGGCGACTGGCGTTTGTGCAAGGAAGCGGTCGACAGTGGCCATCCATGCCGTTGAGGGGGGCACTGGCACCCATGCGGGGACAAGCGCTGTCAACGGCGTGGTGGAGACATTCGTGTGCACGGGCACCAGCACAGGCGTGCATGTCAGTGCACGCGCAGGCGCATGCGCTGGCAGGTGCACGGGCACCGGCACGGGCGTGCGCGTCAGTGCACGCACAGGCGCATGCGCTGGCAGGTGCACAGGCGCGTGAAAGTCGGCGGGGACCTCGTGGAACCCCGTGGGATCAAGCTCGGCGACAATGTGCGGCTCCCAGCCCATCAATGCCACGGGGATGGGCGCTGGCGTAGTCGGGGCGACGGGAGCCGGAACGGGAGCGGGGACAGGCGCGACGTCTTCCCGCAAGGCCAGTTCATGCTCGTCCCAAAGCGCCTTATGTTCTTGAGACCCCGGCTGGGTGTCTTCCTCAGGAAACTGGAACACTAAGGGCAGACCATCGTGATGCGGCATGGCGTACGTTTAGGTCAGGCGAATTGGAGGTAGACGACAGGAGAATCAGAGAGGAAGAGATAAGATTGTCGCGATACCGGGTAGTGCGGGGTTGATTTTAAACTGCCAAGCTCGTCCCAAAGCGCCTTATGTTCTTGAGACTACGGCTGGGTGTCTTCCTCAGGAAACTGGAACACTAAGGGCAGACCATCGTGATGCGGCATGGCGTACGTTTAGGTCAGGTGAGTTGGAGGTAGACGACAGGAGAATCAGAGAGGAAGAGATAAGATTGTAGCGATACCAGGTAGTGCGGGGTTGATTTTAAACTGCGGCGCCAACGGCATTAAAAGTGGGAGCAGTTGGGATGACGGTGGGTGGCGGAGCCCGGTCAAAGGGCTCGCCTCCCGGTGAGCCTGCACAGCGGTCTACTCGCACGCCTCCCTGACAGCCGGCGCAGCGGTCTGCTCGCACGCCTCCCTGACAGCCGGCGCAGCGGTCTGCTCGCACGCCTCCCGTCGACTCACACGCTTGCTCGGACAGCACCTGCCGATGAGAAGCGGGGACTCGTGGCGGCACGTAAACACCCACGGTTTCAATAGTGAAAGCGTTCGCCTTAACGTGACAGGTCTTTGTTCCAAAATACCTTGGCTCTTCATTTGTGCAACTTGTCATAAGCAGCTTGTCTCAAATTGAAGAAAAAACTTATGAAGTAATATTTGTGCCATATCACGTGACCATGCTCAATTTCAAGAATTTATGCTCACTTTTGTATTTTCTGAAATTTAAGATCCAGGATTTGAAACAATATCATAACCTGCATCATGCAATAAATTTTCAAGTCATACATCTATCCTGTTGTATTTCTTAAGAAAGGATTTGGTCAAACATTTTGCTTAGTTAGACTTCAGACAAGTTATATATGTAGAGTAAAAGGATAATACCTTCGTACCAGTGCATTGCCTGATATATTAACTCAAGTACTAGGCACGAACAAACGGGCTCAATTCTGTGCTCATCCTGGTGTAGTAGTAGTAGTACTAGGCAATGCAGTTGACGGGTGACCTTGACGAGCAGCGACCGAGGGAATTGAACCGTGCTCGTCATAGTAGGTAACGTTGTCTAGTTACTAAAGCATCCCTCCGTTGTTCATCGGTAGTCATTATGGACCGGGGACATGAGGGGAATTTCCTAGGGCTGGAATTCTGGCCGCCAGATATTTCGACTTGAAACATCGAGGCTCGACTGGTTGGGGTTGCCTACTATGCGTACCACACACGCCACCGAAGGACACGACCCTGTTTTTTTATTTTTTTATTTTTTAAGGATCAACACGAGCCAAGGTCTGGCTGGTACGCCATTGGGTCCTACCATTCGAGAATACGAAAGGAACCTTTTAAATTGCCGAATGAATCTATGTGTATTACAATACCCGTATTTTCCTTCCAAATACTAATCTCAACGTGGTAATTGATTTATGACGACTTGTTGAATTAGAGTGAGTTTGTGATATAGTGATCTCAATGTGGTTTTCACATTTCATGGTATCCCTAGTAAGTTTTCCAATGCAAATTCAAATTTAAAAGATGAACAATATGGAGGTGAGAAAACTTTGTATGTATCAAGCATATGACCACACACACAGAGAGAGAGAGAGAGAGACACACATGCACGAACACAAAAACAATCCAATAAGTATAGTGCATCTATTTTTCCAAACCATGCATGTATGACATGAATTCAAAAATACTCCTTCTATTCCTAAATATTAGTCTTTTAGAGAGTACAAAAAGTGACTACATACAAAGCAAAATGAGTGAATCTAGACTCTAAAATATGTCTATATACATCCGTATGTGCCAGTCCATTTGAAACCTCTAAAAAGACTAATTATTTAGGAACGAAGGGAGTAAAATGTAAGACATCCATGGTCCTCGGTTCAATATTTAAAATGAACATGAAACAGAAACATGAATATTAAGTCTAGTACTACAGTACATGCAAATGTTCTGTTTAGGCGGAGCTATGATTGTCGAGGGTCAACCCTTCGACCTTAGATAAAATTGTGGAGCTCTGTTTAGGGTTGTTTAGATTATATTTGTGCCCACCCTCCCAACCACCGATTGGTTGTGCACCCCCACCCCTCCTCCCTGGGGGAATATCATGTGCCCCCGTACCTTAGATGCTATATGCCGATACGAGTTGCTTGGAGCTGGTAGATCTGAGATATAGCAGCTCACATGATGTGTCTTAATGTTTTTGTAGGAAACCTTGATGAGTTTGAGAATTGCACACAATTTGTACAAAAACTACTCAAAAGCCCTTTGATCCCATATCCAACGACCTCGAAGCTCGTATCACCGTAGTATCTAAGATGAAGGAGGACATCATATTCTCCTGTATGTAAGAATATCATGTGCTACCACACCTTAGATGCTTTGGTGATACAAGCTCTTCGGAGGCGTTGGATTTGTGACCCAACACCTCCTCCGTGGTTCGAATGGTTTTTTGCAGAAAAGCCCCAAAAGAGTTCGGCCACTGCTTACAAGCACAAAGACTGCTCAGATGCCATTGGATCTCAGATCAAATGACCTCCAAGCTCGTATCACCGTAGCATCCAAGCTGTCATAGCTCCTTATGTTTTCTTGCACGGGAGAATATGAGGTGCTCCCGCTGTCGGTGTCAAAACCGGCGGATCTCGGGTAGGGGGTCCCGATCTGCGTGTCAAGGCTGATGGTAACAAGAAATAAGGGACACAGATGTTTACCCAGGTTCGGGCCCTCTTGATAGAGGTAAAACCCTACTTCCTGCTTGATTAATATTGATGATATGGGTAGTACAAGAGTAGATCTACCACGAGATCGTAGAGGCTAAACCCTAGGAGCTAGCCTATGATGGTATGGATGTAATTGTGATCGGCCTTCTAAGGACCAACCTCTCCGGTTTATATAGACATCGGAGAGGGCTTGGGTTTACATGGAGTCGGTTACAAAGAAGGAAACATAATATCCGGATTGCCAAGCTTGCCTTCCACGCCAAGGAAAGTCCCATCCGGACACGGGCCGAAGTCTTGAGTCTTGTATCTTCACGCTTCAATAGTCCGGACGTTATACATAGTCCGGCTGTCCGGATACCCCTTAATCCAGGACTCCCTCAGTAGCCCCTGAACCAGGCTTCAATGATGATGAGTCCGGCGTGTAGTATTGTCTTCAGCATTGCAAGACGGGTTCCTCCTTCGAATACTCCAAAATGGTTATCGAACACATAGACCATGTATGGATCCGCAGGATGATCTCCGTATGGTATGGATCTGATTTGCTGGCAATCTTCGTGCGTTGTGCCCTTGTATCGTGGCTCAGTCCAATGTGAACTGACGTCTCCTACCCCACAACGACTCGTGTTACGAGGCAGTTTTATTGGCACGTCCCATCGAGGCAGAGATCGTGTCCCTTTTATCACGGGATTTTCCATCAATATGAGCGTGCGTGACCCCACGACGGCCGTTGGTATTACCCTCTGTGTTTTTAGATAAACCTCAAACGGTCACACCGGGGACTCTTGATATTCACCCTCTTTATAAAGGGGTCGAGACCTACACCTCTTTCTTCACCTTCATTGCGCCTTCTTGCACCTCGAGTTCTAACACCCAAAACCTAAGCTCCACCCCTCCGGAATCCGCCGGTATGTCCAGATCTGATCCTCAAGGCTGGTGGGTCGCCTCCTCGATCGAGGAGAAGGACATTGCGAAGCTTAGGGAGGTGGGATACCTAACCGCAGATATCCAGCACAGACTTCCTGCTCCAGGGCAAGCTATCCCCACGCCGGAGCCCAATGAGTGTTTTTTTGTCCCACACTTCCTCCGTGGTTTGGGTTTCACCCTCCATCCCTTCGTGAGGGGGCTCATGTTCTATTATGGGCTGGATTTTCATGATCTGGCTCCAGATGCTATCCTCCATATCTCGTTGTTCATTATCGTGTGCGAGGCTTTTCTCCATGTCACGCCACACTTCGGCTTATGGCTCAAGACCTTCAATGTGAAGCTGAAGATGATCGAGGGGCGACATGTGGAGTGCGGAAGTGTCGTAATAAGCAGAAACGCCGATGCCCCATGGCCGGAGGGTTCTTTCCCAGAAGTATCTGACGTATGGCAGCGGAGGTGGTTTTATGCTACAACTCCAAGGGGCACAAAGTGGGTAGCACCCCCGAGTTCCGCTCGGGCCCCCCGTCGCAGTTGGCATCCTGGACAGACATAGGACATGATTGGGGGCCCGCAGGTGACGTACCAATACTGCAGAACCGCATCCTGGAGCTTCTTGAGAGGGATATCAACCTTGTCAGCATAATGCAAGTGATGTTAATCCGGTGGATGTTGTCGTGCCAGCGCTGGCCTCTTCGGATGTGGGAGCTCAATTCGGAGGGCCCGCGGACTGTGAAGCACTTCTTCGGCATAAAGCTCGAAGAGATGTGCAAATCATTCTTCGGACGAAAGATAACGTGTCCAGGTACCATCGAGGATGTGGGCCTAAGCTGCAATCGCCTAGATACTCAAGTAAGTAGCCTATACCGGACACCCTGTTTTGTATTTGTCAAGATTGTTTATTCTGGACATCATCCGCGTCCAGGAATGGCTCAGCAAGGCAGAGAGAATCAGGTGTCCGGCGCCACTTCCCGAAGGCTCGCCCGCCCCTACCGTGGCCAAGATGCTCGACCGGGTACTCAGTAGAATACCCTCGGGGAAAGACAAGGGGAAGGATGAGAGATCCGAACCCCACACACTATGCATCCGAACCAGGGATAGTCGGGGAGGAGAGGTTGAGGCCGCCTCCCCACGCGGGAAGAAGAGGGTCGCCTCCGAAGATTTGGAGGCAGAGATGCCCAAGTTGGGGAAAAAGGGATCCCCAGGGGTCCTTGCCCCGACAGGCACCCTCACCGCCTCATGCCCTCCAACGGGCCAGCCCTCCAACGAGTCATAAGTCAATCATTAACTTAAAGGTACTGTAATTCTCCTGGATCAATGACCAGGACTCAACTTTTTGCAGTCCGGCTGGCAGCTCCTCTCGACAGGGATCGTCTTCAGGCGAACTTCCTCCGAAGATGATGGAGAGCAAGACCCCACCTGCCTCTCCGCTTCTTGACGCGGGCGACACCGAGGTGTCGTCACGGAGGAGCCCGGATCCGCCAAGGCCGGAAGCCAATGCGTCAGCCGCCCTAAGTCCAGATGTACTGACGGGCTTACTGGAGCGAGCTGCACTCTCGGAGGAGCACCGCTCATTAATGAGCACAGTGCTCAAGAAGATTTCATCCGCTACAAGCGGTTTGAATGAAGCATTCACAAGCCCGCTCAGAGGCTTTGAGGTATGTAATGGAAAACTCACTATTTCTTTGGTTGTAAGGCACGCGCTAGGTGTGCTCCATATAGATAGCAGCCCCTGAGACTCTGGTTGCCCGCTCTAGGTGGCAAACGGGGGATCATAAACCAATGATAGTGTTGTAAACGTGTGCAGGTACCTGTGGGTCCAGCCGCCGGTCCGTCCGTTGAAGTTGTCGAACTATCGAGGCAAATTGGGTTAATTGATGCCGATATTACTCTGATGAATGAGCGGCTGGATACATCACAAGGTATGTGCCCTGTCTCCCCTTGCATAGGAAAATATTAAGGTGCATGTATTAATATAATTTGTTCGGACTGCAGATGGCGTTGCTGCCGTGGAGACCCTGAGGGCTGAACTTGCTCTAGCCAAGGAACAAGCTCGGTTGAGCAATGCGGCTGCCCTAAAGGCGGCCGAGGAATTGAGAGCCGAACAGGCTACTCATTGCCGAAGCGAGGAAAAGATAGCCGAAATGGCTATTGAGTTAAAACATGTCGCTGACCGGTATGAGCTCCTGAAGAAGGAGCATGAAGATAAATCGGCTGACCTGAACAAGGCGCTGAATGCCACCAAGGAAATACGGACCGAGCTCAGGGGTGCGCGGGAGGAGCTTCAACAGGCCGGAAAGATCGCGGCTGGAGGCTCCTATTTGCTGCGGACGAAGTTCTTCGATCCAAAGTACGCTCCCATTGATGGACGCTGGAGCTCGTCGGACGCATACGTGGACCTGGCGAAGAGTACGGCTGATGCTATGGAGTTCTTCAAAGATCAGGGTGAAAAGGAGGTGGAGAAGCTTTTTTGGTCGCAGTTCCATGCTCCCACTCGCCCGCTGCCGTTAAGTGATAAGATGGCTGCTGTGGCGGAGCTTCACAGGCTGTCCGGGCTTGCGATGCGGTCTGTAATAGATCATCTTTGGCCGAAGGAGCCTAAGCTGGATAGCTACTTTGGTTTAGTGCAACAGTTCCTTGGGTCCGTGCCCCGGGTCGATGCCACGAGGAGGTCAGCATGCATAGAGGGTGTGCGGATGGCCCTTGCACGCGTTAAAGCGTATTGGACGGATATGGATGCCACTACGGTAGCGTCTCAGGATCCGGTAGGGGGTCAATATCCGGCTGGGCACTACTTGGCGCAGGTCACGGAGGGTGCCCGCCTGATAGAGGCGCAGTGCCCGAAGAATCTCCTCATCGAGTGATGATTCAAATTATTGTAAAAACATTTTGATTAGAAGGTTATATTTATAATTTGTGTC
>NC_041389.1:499708756-499859542 GCF_002162155.2 Triticum dicoccoides
ATTTGTGTGTGTGTGTGTGTGTGTGTGTGTGTAATCCGAAAGATAGCAGTCGTTGGCTTCAGCCCCCACACTTACAATGCGGGGGTGTTCACGAAAAAATGTGCCTGATCACTCTTTATCCAATGTCTTGGTCCGGGAAGGAGGTGATCGCGCGTCGAACTAGGCAACCGGTCTATATAGCTGTAACACATTCGCTTGGCCACGGGATTCTAATATTGGGGCTACTATGTAGCCCCTGGTACCATCGCGTGCATCCGAATATGGGCGCGTATGTACCTGGCCGGGAAATGGCCCTTCATTAATGCGGAGGAATCCTAGAGATTCCGGTGAGTCGTCGAGTGGTTGATCAGTCTCTCGCTGTATCATGATGGTCGGTTTTCGGCTTTCTCTACTGAGGCGCTCATCCGGAATAACCAGGGCACAATCGCAGTAGTTCTCCATTGGCCACCTTAGCCGATTATAACGGAACGTAAGGCGGCAATCCCAATATTTGACCAAAGACATGATTCGAAGCTGATGCATATAGGGCCAAACTCGTGACACCGAACACTCCCGAAGGTATTCGGACTTTCTGACAGATGATGGGCTCAAGAATGCCCATTCATTATAAACCCTGTTTGTCCAGGTGCGTGCATTAATGTGTCGTGGCGTGATGCCAAAAAAACGGCAGTATCCTTTGTGGGTATGGAACCCGTGGGATAATGAAACAACAAGAGGCAATAGAAAAGGTTTACACAGGGGCTTAATCTAAAGAGAAACCTGTTGGACGGGGCCCTGCTGCACGTCTGCGCCTTTGTCTCCATTGTGCCGCATCCTGAAGGGGTATCGCGCGAATGTTGTTTGCGGAAAGAGGGGATCTCATGGAAGAGTGCAACGTAAGTGTGCGATGGATAGTAGAAAAATGTAAAATGCTGGCCTGCCAATAAGGTTGAGCGGATAGTGGGGGGCTTTATTATTAGCCCCTGGTGTCCACTATAGGATTACATATACAATGCCCTGGTTTAATGTGGGCTACCGAACTCGTCTAACCGTGTCCGTGGTCTTAATGACCTGGTATGATTTTGTTAGAGGCCGCTTATAGTCCGGCCGCTAGGGCCGTCGCGTATTCCTCTGTGCGCGAAAAGCGCTCTGTTGTTCCACTAACAGTGATGACGCCGCGTGGACCGGGCATCTTGAGTGTAAGCTAGCCATAGTGCGGCAATGCGTTGAAGCGGGCGAAGGCCGTTCTTCCAAGCAATGATTGATAGCTGCTTTGGAAGGGTGCGATGATGAAGACTAGTTCTTCGCTTCGGGAGCTACCTGGAGAGCCGAATGTTACCTCCAGTATGACGGAGCCCTTGCTGTAGGCTTCAACGCCTGGTATCACCCCTTCAAAGGTGGTGTAATCTTGCTGATTCTGGATGAGTCTATCCCCATCCCGCGGACAGTGTCCTCATGTATTAAATTGAGACTGCTGCCACTGTCCATGAGGACGTGAGTGAGATGGTATCCATCGATTATTGGGTCAAGCACCAAGGCATTTGATCCTTCGCGACGAATACTAGTTCGGCCGTCCAGGTGATCGAAGGTGATCGAACAAGACATCCAGTAGTTAGGTGTGGGTACGATGGGCTCTATATCGCGTGCGTCTTTATGGGCGCGTTCGTGCCTTCCCAAGGATGTGCGAGTCGCGTGGATCATGTTCACTGTTTTAACCTCTGGCGGGGATGTTTTCTGTCCCCCAGTGTTTGGTTGGCGAGGTTCATCCTCGTCTTCACTTGGTGTTTCCCTTCCCTTGTGTTCGGCATTTAGTTTGCCGGCCTGCTTGAAGACCCAACACTCTCTGTGCGTGTGGTTCACAGGTTTGTCGGGGGTGCCATGAATTTGGCATAGTCTGTCCAGAACTCTGTTCAAACCAGACGGTCCCTCTTTACTGCCTTTAGGTTGCTTATTTTGCTGGTTAGGTCGAGAGCCTCAGAATCCGGCATTAACCTTTGTGTTGTCCGGGCTCTCTTCCTTGTTTTGGCATTTGTTTTTATTACGCCGTGGCTTCCCGTTGCCATCCCTTACTTCGGATGTGCTGGGGTCGCTGGTGCCTTTACGGGCGAGCCAGCTATCTTCTCCCGCACAAAAGCGGGTCATAAGGCTTGTTAGGGCTGCCATTGTCCTTGGCTTTTCTTGACCGAGGTGTTTGGCAAGCCACTCGTCCCGGATGCTGTGCTTGAATGCCGCTAAGGCTTCAGCATCTGGGCAGTCAACGATTTGATTTTTCTTAGTGAGGAATCTGTTCCAAAGCTTGCGGGCGGACTCTCCGGGTTGTTGGGTTATGTGACTTAAATCGTCAGCATCCGAAGGCCGGACATAAGTCCCTTGAAAATTGGCCCTGAAAGCGTCCTCTAGTTCCTCCCAGCTCCTGATTGAGTTTTCGGGGAGGCTTTTCAACCAATGCCGAGCTGGTCCCTTCAGTTTGAGGAGGAGGTATTTGATGGCATGGAGGTCATCTCCACGAGCCATGTGTATGTGGAGGATAAAGTCCTCGATCCAGACCCCTGGGTCTGTCGATCCGTCGTATGCCTCTATGTTTACAGGTTTAAAGCCCTGTGGGAATTCATGGTCCAGTACTTCATCAGTAAAGCACAGGGGGTGAGCAGCCCCTCTGTATCTGGACGCGCTGTGGCATGCCATCGGCTATTGTTGTGTTCGGTGTTTGTTCCGAACTGGTGTTTGGTTGTCATGATTGTTTTGGCGACCATAGTCCTTCGCCGAGGTGTCTCTTTTAGGTACGTAGATGGACCTAGCAGCGCTAGCTTTCTTCTCCAGGTGCTCACGTAAATCGTGGGCGTCTTTGGCAGCTGATTTGTTGCGATTATGAACTGGTGCTCCTGGTCTCCTGGTCGTGTTGTTCTTCGGTGGAAGAGCCTCATCGTCAAATTCTGGCAGTAGCTTGCGTTTTGGGTAGCTCTTTGTATGGCGATCGTCGCCGTATCTTTCTTCAGTGTCTAGCACTTTGTTCCATCTGCGATTGAGCGTTTCCTATGCGGTTTTAAGCCGTTGCTTCTGCTTCTTCAGACTTCTCGCTGTGGCCATAAGCTTTCTGTGGAGGTTCTTTCATTCCACACGTTCTTCCGAAATGATGAATGCGTCGTCGTCTGGACTGTCTACTTGTCCTCGGCCGGATTGGTGAACTCGTCCCTCTGGATCGTTTTCTTCGGACGTATGACCCGGATTATGTTCGGCATGACCTGGTTCGTCCTGCTCCATCGCTGGTTCTGTTTGGTCGTTATTGCCTTCATGGCGACCGGGGTATCCATTCTTCTGGCGCTCTTGCTGATATTGTTACTGTTGCCGGATTTCGAACGGTGTCTGCGCCATCGCTTTGGTTTTTGCCCAGGGGTGTTATCTTCCGGATTGTCACCGTCTCCTTCCTTGGGCGCATTCACCATGTATATGTCGTGTGGCGAGGCGTGAATCCGGCACATCATAGATTCCGAGTCTTCTCCTACATCGCCGTCCATACCGTCGATGTCTTCGGAGTCGAAGTCTAGCATGTCAGTTAGATCATCAACCGTGGCTATGAAGTGGGTGGTGGGTGGGTAACGAATGTCTTCGTCGCCTGCTTCCCACTCGAGCCGGACATAATTCGGCCCGAGATTCTCTGTCAAAGAGAGGGTTTTGAATGAGTTTAGTATGTCACCGAAGGGCGAGTTCTGAAAGATGTCCGCCGCGGTGAGCTCCATCACCGGAGCCCAACCGGGACCGGCGGGCCCGGGGACGCACGGACTGGAGCCTACAACCGGACACGAGTCCAGGGGCCCGGGTTCACCGGCTTCCTCAAAAGTGAAGCCTGTGTTCGGCTCCATTGCCGATGAGGGTACAGCCTATGGGGCGGGGTCCGGCCCTCCATCTTTAGGCAACGCAACCTGTCCCGGATTTAGGTTTGGGGCTTCTGCCGGGATGATATCCCAAGCAACGTCTGACAGCAGGTCTAAGCCGTGCTCATCATGACTATTCGGCGCTTCTGGCGCTAGCCCGAATACGCCGAAGATCAAGTCTCCTCGGGTATCCACCATGTGGTTCAGGTTTCCGAACCCGATTTGAGGGCCAGGGGCATAGGTATCGATCTGCTCCAAGTGGCCAAGTGAATTGGCCCGTGACGCGAAGCCACCAAACACGAAGATCTGTCCGGGGAGGAAAGTCTCACCCTGGGCGGCGTCGTTAATGACGATCCAAGGAGCCATCAAGTCTGTTGGCGACGTCACATAGGAACTCTCAATGAAGCACCAATGTCGGTGTCAAAACCGGCGGATCTCGGGTAGGGGGTCCCGATCTGTGTGTTAAGGCTGATGGTAACAAGAAGTAAGGGACACCGATGTTTACCCAGGTTCGGGCCCTCTCGATGGAGGTAAAACCCTACTTCCTTTTTCATTAATATTGATGATATGGCTAGTACAAGAGTAGATCTACCACGAGATCATAGAGGCTAAACCCTATGAGCTAGCCTATGATGGTGTGAATGTAATTGTGATCGGCCTTCTAAGGACCAACCTCTCCGGTTTATATAGACACCGGAGAGGGCTAGGGTTTACATGGAGTCGGTTACAAAGAAGGAAACATAATATCCGGATTGCCAAGCTTGCCTTCCACGCCAAGGAAAGTCCCATCCGGACACGGGCCGAAGTCTTGTGTCTTGTATCTTCACGCTTCAATAGTCCGGACGTTGTACACAGTCCGGCTGTCCGGATACCCCTTAATCCAGGACTCCCTCACCCGCACCGTAGATTCTATGGTGATACGAGTTCACTGAGATCTAACGGCCCACAGTAGGAGGTTTGAATGTTTTTGCAATATATGGCTGATAGAGTTTGGGAAATGCGCAGAAAGTACAAGTACTACGCATGTGCCATCTGATCACTGATCATACGACCTAGATGCTCATTTCACCGTAGCGGGTAATTAACCTACGAGGAGCACCTAATATGAGCAATGGGGAGCCGTTGGATCGAAGATGCAGTGGCACACACGAGGCCTGAATGTTTTATTTCCAAAAAAACTTTGGAGAGTTTGGAAATTGCACATAATTACAAAGACTACTGCCAAGCCATTGGATCTCACTTCCAACGGTGTAAAAACACGTATCACCATAGTATCTAAGCTGCAGGGTGGATGTGTTATTCTATGCCGCTGTCATTTTTGTTCGTAAACTTGCAAAATACGTGTAACTCGTGCCGTTACTTGTCTAACCGCGCAAAGCGTTTGTTCAAAAAAAAACCCATCCTACACCGAAATATCGGAACAACACACGGGGTCCCACTTGTCATTAATCAAATTTGGATCTAAAACTAACAAATCTGAAAGACGAGATTCGAACTGGCAACCTGGACTGCGAAGCGTAAGTCGATAGCCTGAAAAAACAAACGGTTGTTGGCTTTGTCCCATAACTTGATTTTATACAGTACTTGCGTTGAGTAGAGTAGAGGGAGTGCCTCGTCAACACGTGCATGGCCTATTACCATGCAAAAAAAAACACGTGCATGACTGTTGTCTCACTTACTGGTGGGTCCCAGGTCTGCGATCTCAATCTCTCTTCTCTCCATTGTCGAACCTTTGCACGGGCACACACGAAGAGCGGCGCTAGCTTGCCGTGGTGTTATTACAACTAAAAAAAGCTTGGAAAATAGAAGAATCGCCTAGAAAAAGAGACGTTGTGGCTGGTCGAGATGGAGCTAACCACATCTATCCTCCGTGCCACGTTTGCATGATGAAGCTGTGTGGCTAGTGGGGTGTTTTCGACCGACTGGCTGGGTCCTGAGGTCTAACCATAGGTACTACGTCTGATACAGTATATTTTTACACGCACATTTTTCATCTGTGCCGAGACGTGGCACACCCTACCGCGCGGTTTCGGGGTCCTCCCGGGTGGTGCACGCATATATTCTTCCAGACATGGGACACCCTACTGTAGGACCTTGAAGTATGTCTAGAGGGGGGTGATTAGACTACTTGACCAATTAAAAACTTAACCTTTTCCCAATTTTAGAGTTTGGCAGATTTTAGCTATCTTAGGACAAGTCAAGCAATCATCACACAAATCAAGCAAGCATGCAAAGAGTATATGGGCAGCGGAAATTAAAGCATGCAACTTGCAAGAAAGCAAAGGGAAGGGTTTGGAGGATTCAAACGCAATTGGAGACACGGATGTTTTTGGCGTGGTTCCGATAGGTGGTGCTATCGTACATCCACGTTGATGGAGACTTCAACCCACGAAGGGGAACGGTTGCGCGAGTCCACGGAGGGCTCCACCCACGAAGGGTCCACGAAGAAGCAACCTTGTCTATCCCACCATGGCCGTCGCCCACAAAGGACTTGCCTCACTAGCGGTAGATCTTCACGAAGTAGGCGATCTCCTTGCCCTTACAAACTTCTTGGTTCAACTCCACAATCTTGTCGGAGGCTCCCAAGTGACACCTAGCCAATCTAGGAGACACCACTCTCCAAGAAGTAACAAATGGTGTGTTGATGATGAACTCCTTGCTCTTGTGCTTCAAATGATAGTCTCCCCAACAGTCAACTCTCTCTCATAGGATTTGCATCTGGTGGAAAGAGGATTTGAGTGGAAAGCAACTTGGGGAAGGCTAGAGATCAAGATTCATATGGTAGGAATGGAATATCTTGGCCTCAACACATGAGTAGGTGGTTCTCTCTCAGAAATGGTAAGTTGGAAGTGTAGGTTTTGTCTGATGGCTCTCTCCACGAATGAAGAGGAGGTGGAGGGGGTATATATAGCCTCCACACAAAATCTAACCGTTACACACAATTTACCAAACTCGGTGGGACCGATTCAACAGTCTCGGTCGGACTGATTTAGTAAACCTAGTGACCGTTAGTGATTTTTGATGGGACTGACATGCAACTCGGTGAGACCGATTCGGTTAGGGTTAGGGCATAACGTAATCTCGGTAAGACCGATTACACAAACTCGGTGAGACCGATTTTGGTAATAAGCTTTCCAGAGAGTTGGTCAGGTGAACTCGGTGGGACCGATTTGCTCTTTTCGGTGAGACCGAAATGTTACAAAAGGGAAATAGAGAGTTTACATTGGAATCTCGGTGGGACTGATCGCTCACTTCAGTTTGACCAAAATGTTATGAAGGGAAACAGAGAAATTACAATCCCATCTCGGTGAGACCGAGATCCCTATCGGTAGGACCGATTTGCCTAGGGTTTGTGGCAGTGGCAATGACTTTTGAAATCGGTGGCGCCGGATAGGAAGAATCGGTGTGACCGATTTTGGCTTTGGGTTTAGGTCATTTGTGTATGTGAGAAAGTAGCTGAGGGTTTTGCAGCATATCACTAAGCACATGAAGCAAGAGGCTCATTAAGCAACACCTCATCCCTCCTTGATAGTATTGGCTTTTCCTATAGACTCAATGTGATCTTGGATCACTAAAATATAAAATGAAGAGTCTTGAGCTTTTGAGCTTGAGCCAATCCTTTGTCCTTAGTATTTTGAGGGATCCACTTTCATCATCCATGCCATGCCATTCATTGAGCTTTCCTGAAATAATAGTCTTGGAATAGCATTAGCTCAATGAGCTATATGTTGTTATGAATTACCAAAACCACCTAGGGATAGTTGCACTTTCACCTACCGCGCGTTTTCTGGGTCCTCCTCGGTCGTAGCGCCGAAGCAAGTAAATGAGTCATCAAATCACGAAAGACCACCTTTCCCGCCGAGTACATCAGTGAAGCACGGTGGCTAGCTAGTTGGGCTAGTTCGACCGATTAGCTAGGCCGCCGCCACATTTGTTTTTTCACCCCTTTTTTATCTACTTGCCGGCAGGTAAATTTAAATATCCACCGCAGCATTGCTCTGGTGTTTGGGTGCGCCAGGATTTTTAATTTTTTGATTGACGGGAGCAGGCGCGGCAGGATTTTTAATTTTTTGATTGAAGGGAGCAGGCGCGACAGCAATTAGTCACGATGACTCCGCCTGTAAAAACCCAGTGCTCCCTCATGTGAGAAGTCGTCGACTGGTGTTTTACCGTGGTGAAAACCAAAAGATTCCCCGCTCCTCGGCTGGCTCCCTCCGCCTTCCCGTAGATTGCATTGCCTTTCAGCCATTTCGCCCCCTTTGCTTCCTCTCCCCATTGCTTCTACCTGGTGCCATGGCAGCGCAGCAGATCACGGAGTCCGAGGTGAGGTGCCTGACACAGGAGCTCCATGCCAAGGATGCGGAGCTCAGGGCCAAGGACGTGGAACTCCGTGAGCTCAAGGACGAGAGGAGTGCCATGCTCCTCCATTATGTGCGGGAGTTCACAGAGCTTCAAAAGCGGCAGGCGTCCACCACAAAGATGCTCGAGGCGTCGGCGGCGTTGCTGCAGAAAGCGGGAGATACGATAGGCCGTCAGGGGAGCCGGCTGGAGCGCGAGCGGGCCGATCGTGACGAGGTCCAGGATCGCCTCAGCCACTTGGTGAACCAAGTTGCCATGCACGTGTTGCGGCTGCGCAATGCCTACCATCGTGCCAGCGCGACGATGCCGGCCGTCGGGCTAAACCCGTTCGACCACCTGGTCGACTTCAACGTGCTACGGCTTCCTGACCTGGTCTCCTTCTTCACCTATATCTCTGAGAAGCTGAGCCGTCTCTGCGCGATGGTGGGGGCTGAGCTGGACAAGGAGGGGTTACGGGCTGCCGTCGCCATTGCCGGGCGAATCCTTTCAGGGCTCCGTCACCGGAATCCATTCGTGCCATTGGACGCCGTCTTTGACGAGCTAGCTCCCGTCGACCAGGAGCGGGCTCTGCGGGCGGTTGCACCCTACATCACCAACGTCATGCACCTCGAGAAGCAGAGGGACTTCGGTGGTGTTTAGGCGCCCTCTGCATGGGCATGTCCATGTCTCAGCGCAACATGACTGTTGGATCAAACTCAGACGATGCAGATCAGTCACTGTAGCACAAAGCGTGCGGGTGTGTTTGGTTGCATTCTATCTCAATATTGTTGTTTCCTCGTCGTGTATTTTTGTCAACCTACTAGTGTGGACTCATGCACCCTTCATGCACTCTGCCAAACACCCAAAAGTGGGTCGACAAGGGAACTTTTGCTCCCATCCTGTGCACCCTTCATAGTTCATACACCCTGCCTAACACTATTCATGCTTCATATGGTTCATGTTTCGTGGAGTACTGTAGCACCGTACTCGCCGTGCACTGTGGACCTAGTTCTGTTAACATTGATCTCACCGTTCATTCTCGACCGGACAGTCGAAAAAGCGGTACTATGTTACATATAGGAGTAGTTGACATGCGCACAACATCATTTGTTATCGTCATATCTTACTACACTAGCAACAAGATTGTGTAGTACTGACGTATGAACCACTGCACATGCCTAGTAGTAGGAGCACTGTGTATGTTCAAGTGGCTGCCATGTTTCGCACTCCTCCGTCGTAAGAGTGGAAACGCTTGCTGTAATCATTTTTTTCTTCAGAAAAACAGTGGACACGCTCTACCATGCGGATCCTCCTCCAGCCATGCACTAAATTACTCACTTTCGCCGACATGTGGGACAGCCAGCACCTGGGTCCACAAGCCATGCACTAAATTACTCCGTAGTAGAGTGACGGTAGACTACCCCGATCGAACCGCCGCAGTAATGCCTAATGAGCCGTCAAATCACAAAACCCCCTCCTTTCCAGCAGTAAGTTGGATGGACAAAGCAACCATCATTTCACTCTTCTCTCTTAGCTTCCCCTCTTGAAGAAAACCCCCACTCGCTTCGCTTCTCCCACATCTCATTCCTCCTTTCACTCTTCTCTCTCAGCTTCCTCTCTTGGATGGACGCCAGAGCACCGGCCGACGTGATGTCTATGGCTCTGGCCAAAACCGTCGAGGCTCATGGTACAAAGAAGCGCAAGCACCCCGCCGAGACTACCGCAGACAAGCTCGAAGCCATCACCCTGTCCAAGCCCCCCTCTCCGGGATCCCTCATTAAGCAAGTCCAGGTAATGTCTCTTGTTAACGATATTTTTCTCGATCTTGATCGTGTTTTTTCATCTAATACGCAGTACTAGTACTAGTAGTACAACTTTCTAGGTGATCTTGCATGTGATTCTAGTGTGCCAAATGACGGTTCTAAATTCCTCTTTTGACCAAAACATGCGAGAGGTTGACACTGATTTCTTATAGATTACTTTCAACTACTCCCTCTGTCCCAAATTTCTTGTCTTAGATTTGTCTAGATACGGATGTATCTAATACTAAAATGTGACTTGATACATCCGTATCTAGACAAATCTAAGACAAGAATTTTGGGACGGAGGGAGTACTTTATGAACATCAATGCTACCTTTTAAGAGGGTATATTTGGATATTGCAAGTAATCCCTCTGCTCTCATGCCTTTGAAGACATGTTCTAGTGTCTCTGTTCACTCATTTCTATGCGTATATGTAGTCATATATGGAGTATAATATTGAAAATCATCTTATATTTATGAACAGAGGTAGTAATAAAATATGGTTTTTGTTTGAATTAGAACCAGGTCCACGGTGGAGATGAAGTTCTCAAAGTCATGCCGTGTGAACTGGAAGACCTGATGATGAGTTCTATTGCTGAACTATCAAGCTGCTGTGTCCTTGTCGCCACGTGTCCTGAACTAGTGTTTTCCTGTAGCATTGTTGTCAGGCGTGTTCTCGAGGCTGTACTTGACCACAACAATTTCCTGGTTGTGCCTTCGATTACGAAGGGTGTGGTTCTTGTAAAGCTTCCCAACAAATCTGATGCGGCCTATCTTCATCATCATGTTTATGAGTGGAAAGACCACTCTGTTAGGTTCTCCAAGGTTGACGAGATGGTGATGGTGCATGTAGACATCTCACACGAAGTCCATGGCCTAGTCAGTTATGCGGGGTTTATCCCGTAGGTCGGTGGCAAGAAATAGTCTACAGAGTTTAGTTAGTGCAACTTTGCTTGTCTGTAGTAAGTACTATTGTTCAGTATTTGATTTGTGTTTGTGAACCCTGTATTGTTTATTAGTACTGCCGCTTTTGGTGTGTGGTTAGTCCTGAGAATGGTCTATGTTAATGTCTGTCCACTCAATTCAGTTTGTATATTTTGAAGTATCCAGATCATATTTTTTGTGAGGACGGTTTATCAATTATGGTTACACTCCCATATCTGTATGCATTGCAGGGTTTATCGCACCCACTAGGATTTCCAGTCCCATGGATGTTCGCTCCATATGATTTGTCACGACCTTTGGACTGTCCTGTTTGTGGGAGTAGGCGGGGCCCCTGCATGCCACGCGTAGTTGGACGATCAATCTTCTGTTTAGTACTTCAACATAGTGATTTCCTGGTAAGGATTCACTCGTGTCACATCAAGTAAATCTTATTGATTTAATGTCATGTTTTCTTTCTTTTCCTGCAATTTTACGATGCAGGTTTTGCCATGTGACATTCATCACAGAATAAACCATTTGGTTTGCTCTATGATGGCTATTTTTGCAGGTTTCACTTCTTATGTCGTGTCAGTAACGAAGGCACTGTCCATCACTTATATTACTGGAAAAAATTGGATCAGTCTATTGTCTGAGTACAAGCTGAATCCCTATGATGAACTGCAGTTTGGTTAACAAAAACGCCACAATTAGTCCTTCTCACGTTTAAAAGAAATGAAGAAAAAAACTGGATCATGGTCACGGATCCTAGTCAAGTTAGAAAGCTGATCATAGCAGACCAGACACGATCGCCGCTATCTCGCACATCGGTACCACCTTCAGCAACGGATCGAGCACCGGCAGTTGCTCTAGCACTGACAGCGGCAACAACTCAGTCTGATCCAGCTGAGGATTGGGCACCGACCGCGTCAGCGGATCAGTCTGATCTACCGGAGGATCGGGCATCGACACCGGCACCTGCTCTGACATAGGCACCAACTCTACAAGGAGCACCATCTCCGGCAACAGCAGCGGCTTCAGCACCTGCATCAACACTTGCACTTGCATCTGCTTCGGCCCGTGCAGTTGCACCGGCAACAAACTGGGCTACAGTTCACACTTCATATACCAAAGTCCTTACAAAAACCGAGATGTCCACCTTCTTGGTAAGCATTGGCCGCCCAAGTGCTTTGTTCTTTTTTCTTTCCATGTTGTTTCACATGATTCACTGTGTTGATCTAACTGTTTGGGTATGTCTTCTTGTTTGCAAATAGAGAATTCCTAGAGCAACGAGGGAGTCGTTCAACAATCCGGGCGACCGCGGCCAAGTTTCTCTTACCATGCGCAGCCTTGGTGTGAATGAACCTGCTCAATATATCGTAAGTACAAAGGATGGTCGCATGATGATTGATGCTAAAGGATGGTCAAGGTTCAAATCTAAATCATATCTTGCGGTAGGGGATTATGTCAAAATCGAACTTTCTCGGCAAGGAGAGCTGGTCCAAATCAACTTTGAAATTCTTCAATAGCAGCACGCAACTGCCGAACTGATCTATCCTCTGAGAGATTTTGATGTAATAATCTGGCATGGTGAAACAAGTGTCCTGTGTGTATAAGTAGTACGACAGTATTATTTATCACATGGTATATCGCTGATAGAATTGCAACTCTGATTGCTGGTTAGGAACTGTCGTTCAATTTCATTCCAACAGCTGCCGTGCTTTATTCAATTTTGTGTATTCACCTTGCGACGGCATCTAAAACTAGTGCCGTGCCGATCGCTTGCAATATGAAAAGCGCTGAGGTAGAACACATGCCCCCCCCAAGCATGTAGGGTCGGCCTATGGCCCAAAGTCCAGAACCGTGAGCCTATCTGAGTATTATATTCTCAGCTGAACCCCCATAAAAAAAGCTGAACCCCCATAATGCTCGTGCGTTGGAGAGGGAGTATATTTCTTGGCAAGGTGAGCCTGTGATATAAAAGATTTGTATATTTATTTACAGAGGGAGTATCTCTTTGTCAAAATATATATTTATGTGTAACTAGTTACTTCTGTCTTTCTACTTCCTTTCGCTGATATGTGGGGCAACCGGCAATGGGGTCCACGTGCCATATGCACAAATTAGAGTGCACAACTTCACGGTAGACACACCCCGGTCGTAGCGCCGCACTAATGCCCAATGAGCCGTCAAATCACAACCCCCCCTTTCTAGCTTGAGCAGTAAGCTAGATGGACGATTCACTGGGCCTGAATCCACTTCTCCCTCGTCTGCTTGTTCTGAGAAAAACCCCTCTCGGCGATTGCATAGGGTTTTCTCATGGAGAACCAGGTACGAATTCTTCATCCATCCCCAATAAATCCAAGTCCCTTGGTCGCAGGTAATCCTAGGATGGTAGCCGCTGCCGTTGATGCATTTTTCTTCCTACTGAATCTAGTGTGTTTCATGTGCAGTGCCCAAAGTGCGAGTACCCTACAGGTTTCTGCGCCCTTGGCAAGAAGCCACACTTGTTCCTTCTCATCCTAACACAACATTTTGAAATGCGCACAGTATGTTCCTATAATCCTCTTTTCTATCCGGGAGGGTGGTTTTTTTTGAACATGTTGTGTTCTCATATTATTTTTCCGGCAGTGTATTATTTGCTCTACCAGAACACATGTACTCAAGATGCTCGGCCTTGCCATAACTGAATACACTAGTTTAATGGTCACAGTGAAGACAAGCCATGGATATAAGTTTCGAGTTGGGTTCATGAACCAAGAAGATCGCTGCTTTTTTATGGCCGAACTTGGATAAACTTTCTCAAGTGTTACATACTGAAAGTTGGCGCACGAATGTTGATGGAAATAGGAGAACCTGGTCTCATCTTCACTGTGATCTTTCACCCCGACGTCGTTCCAATTGTCATCCATGTTAGTTTTGTATCTGGTTCTTGCTTGTTGCCTCAATTACTTCTTAATCCACCTATTCTGTCTAACTAATCACAATTTAACTTTAGAAGTAGCAACGAATCTCTCACGAAGATGCTACTTCTAACTAATATTTTCTTATAATTAGTGGCATGTGTAGGTTTTTTCAGAGTTAAGCAGTCTGCTCGTTTGTTACTCTGTAATAACTCGGCTGTTACTGATGGCACTGAAGTTGACTGGATCGACATCCACAAGTTCCTACACTTTATTGATCGTCTTGAGGTCCTTGTTGGGCGTTTCAATGGTGGAAGGCCACGTGGGATATGTGTGCCACTGCTGCACTCGTTGAACAGGTCCAACTGTGTCGAGAAACTTATGGTACGAGCTGTTTTCTGTTATATATGTTGTTCATAAACTATTGCTTATACACAGTTTTACAGATGTGATCTTCTTGAAACAGCAACTGCCCAGTTCTATTGTTCCTATACAGATGTCTGACCATGGTCGGGTCAGACTTGCGCTTGGTCACAACATGATGTTTATGTCGACCTACTCAATTCCCCTTGGAGGTGAAAAGATACTTATTCATGGGTGGTCTCAAATAATGAAGGCATGTCCATCTTGGAGATAGGACAGAAGATTATGTTCATGCTTTTCCATGGCTCTAAAGTGAATATCCTGTTTATTGACCACGTTGCGAGATGAAGCCGCTTTCAGAAGGTTGTGGATGCGCGGGGTGGCGCCTGGGCCTTGTCCTGGGGCTTGGCGGCCTCACCCTTGGTTAACTGTAGGCAAAGTAGCATTGTTCGAGGCGTGCTTTGTACGGTTGAACCTGTATAAGTACTCATACTGCTTTCAGCTTTGGTTGTTAAGTGCCCCTGCTGGTTTCAGTTAAGGTTGTTAACTACTCCAGCTGCTTTTGTAGTCTGTCGTGTTTCTTCAGTCATGTCTTCCTCCAGCCGCCAAAACCAAACCAGCACCGGCGGGGCCGCCTGCTTCTGCCTCCCACGGCTGGCTGCGCCTCAGCGCACGCATCGCCGCCCCACCATCTCCTAAATCGTTAACGCTGATGTCCTCTGCGCGCTTTGGTGCACTCGCCGCGGCGCCGCCCTCTCGCGTTGTCAACATGGTCCACAAACAACAGGAATCGGCAGAAGTACGTGGAGAGGATGACAGTAGGGGCCCACCACGTCAGCGTATGGAAAAATAAAATGCTTCCTCCTAGTGTTTTCCTGACATCTAGGACCCACGACATTGTGAGCGTATATAGTCAATAGACAAGAGAACAACACAAGATCGGCTGACACCTGGGACGTAGCTACTCGAGCAGTATTTTTTTGTTATTGTTGAGATGGAGCAGGGTTTGAACTGGGCTGTGGCCCGTCTAACCAAGGCTTATATTTTGTGTTCACCATGTGACCAGCCCAGCTATTTTTTCTTTGTGAAAATGAGCCCAGTTTATTTTTTTTGAAGAATACCCATTCCAGGCCTACTTATTTTTCTACGCCCTGATGGGCTGCAACTCTTTCAAGACGCTTGCAAATCTTGAAAGTAATATGAAATGGGTTGTAAATATAAAAACAGATGACAAATTGGCAATTACTTTATAATTTCTGAATTTTTTCACATTTTCAGATTCCTATTTCACTTGGCATTAACCTAATTTAAATATATCTTCAAAGTAATTTAAATCTGGCTCGACATTTCGTTATTAAAAATAGTTTGGAACCCACAAAAATATGCGAAATTGGCCCTGGCCAACCCAAAAAAATGACTGTAATAAATTGCATAAGAAGTTGCCATGAGCTATATATAAATTATTAAAAAAAGAGGGAGTGGTATGACTTATGGGCCTGTTTAGTTGACGTGCATGCAAGATTTTTTTAGTTATTATATACGTCAACGAACGATTCTAGCGGACGTAACCGTTGGATGTCAATCTAACGGCCGTCTTTTTATTCGATGTCTGATCTTCTTGCTCCAGCCGCCAAAGCAGCACCGGCGGGACCGCCTGCTCCCGCCTCCCGTGGCCGGCTGTGCTGCCGCGCAGGCCTCAACGCCCCCTACTACTCCCACCGCTGGCCAGGGCATCCTTCTACTCACCCACACCCCCTGTTATTCTGCGGCGACGGCAGCCTCACACCGCAGCCGAACCGGTGAACCCTCGCGCTCCTCTCCGTGCGGGCTTCCACTACCACGTCTTCCCCGGCTCCGCATCGTCCCCTTGCTAGGCCTCACCGTCGTCCACCGCCGTGGTGCTCTCGGCGCGGTGTGGTCAATGTGGTCAACGACCGACTTCCATCGGAAGAGTACTGTACGTGGAGAGGTTGACAGCTGGGTCCACAGCAGCCGCAAGGAAGTGCCTCCTTATTACGCGGAAAATAATTATTCCTCTACCTGACAACAGGGATCCACCGGACGGGCCACTAGTATTTCATGAAAAAAACGTTTCCCCCTGACTGTTGGGACCCACCGGACGGGCCATGGTATTTCGCCAAAAAAACGTTCCCCCCGCTGTCAGCTCGGACCCACCGGAAGTGCCTCCTTATTACGCACAAAAAAAATGAATACCCCCCCTGCTAGCTGGGCCTACCAAGTTGACTGGGACGGAGGGCTTTGTCAACTTAGTCAATATGAACGATTCTAGCTCCTGTTATCGTACGATGTTCATCCAACGGCCGTAGTGCTTCTTCAACCTCTGGTCTTCTTGCTCTAGCCGCCCAGACCAGCACCGGTCGTGCCGCGTGCTCCTGCCTCCCGTGGCCGGCTGTGATGCCGCGGAGGCCTCATTCGCCCCTACTACTCCCACCGCTGGCCAAGCCATCCCTCTACTCACCCACACCCCCTGTTATTCTGCGGCGACAGCAGCCTCACACTGCAGCTGAACCAGTGAACCCTCGTACTCCTCTTCGCGTGGGCATCCACTGCTGCGTCTTCCCCGGCTCAGAGTCGTCCCCTTCCTAGTCCTCGCCATCGTCCACCACCGTGGTGCTCTTGGCGCGGCGTGGTCAACGTGGTCAAGGAACGACTTCCATTGGACATGGACTGTACATGGAGAGGCTGACAGCTGGGTCCACGGCCGCAGCAAGGAAGTGCCTCTGTATTACGCGGAAAATAATTATTCCTCCACCTGACAGTGGGGACCCACCGGACGGGCCACCATCTTTCGCGAAAAAATGTTTCCCCCGGACTGCTGGGACCCACCAGCTACATCTTCGCATGCAAGCAAGTGCGTCCGGGCAAAAAAAATGATTTGCCCCCCTGACTGCTGGGACCCACCAGCTACATCTTTGCACACAAGGAAGTGCCTGACAGTTGGGACCCACCTGGTCAAAGCGTAGGTAGCATTGTCATTCTAGTCGCGAACGTGTACGTACATATATACTGGTCGATGTAGAGGCAAGCACGTGTCGTAGTAGAGGCGCGTACGTGTCATATTAGAGGCGTGCACGTAGCATGTACACGTACGTAAAGTGGCCAGGGTGCAAGAAAGAAAATATGGCCACATATGTGTACATAGGGGTGGGGTCTCGAATGCCTACTCGCGCATATGTACGTCGAGGGCTCGTGTACATGGTTGGGTCAGAACAGAGAAACAGCATGTCGTCGTGTTCATGGGGAGGCAACGGAATGCGTCGTGTTCGTGGGGAGGCAACAGAATGCGTCATGTTCATCGGGAGGCAAAGGAACGCGTGGGAGCCAACCGGCGGGGTCGAAATGGAATGCGTCCTCGTGTTCACTAGGAGGGCTTGGATGGAACAGGCGATGGAAACAAGGCCTGGCAAACTGCACAACAGAGGAAACGGCCTTGTTTCGACCGGCCACGTTCAAAACGGGATCCTGTTGATCGGGAGGGGTCTGGCTTACCACAAAACGGAGGAAACGGACCTCCTACGATCGAAACGGGGGTCCTGTTGATCGGGAGGGGTGTGGCGTACCGCAAAATAGAGGAAACGGACCTCCTACGTTCGAAACGGGGGTCCTGTTGATCGGGAGGGGTGTGGCATACCGCAAAACGGACGAAATAGACTTGTGTTGGAGCGCTACGTTCGAAACGGGGGTCCTGTTGATCGGGAGGGGTGTGGCGCACCGCAAAAGGAACAAAACGGACTTGTGTTGGAGTGCTACAGTCGAAAGGGGGGTCCTGTTCATCGGGAGGGGTGTGGCGTACCGCAAAACGGGACTCCACGGGATACTATTCATCTCCACCGTCGACCTCCTCCAGCCTCCACGGGCTACCGTCGACCTCCTCCAGCCTCCACGGGCTCCTGTTCATCCAGCCTCAACCTCCCCTCCACGGGCACCCCTCCACCATCTACTGTTCATCCAGCCCTCCACACCACGGGGTCCTGTTCAACCACCCCTCCATGGGCACCCCTCCACCGTCTACTGTTCATCCAGCCCTCCACCACACCACGGGGTCCTGTTCATCCAGAGGCAACGCCACTGCTCATTGTTCATCCAAACCCCCCTGCAATGCTCACTGTTCATCCCAGAGGCAGCATCGATCGGCTTCAGTTAGCAGCAGCAGCGAAGGAATCGCTCGATCGGGTTCAGTTAACAGCCATCGATCGATCGCTCGGGTTCAGTAGCGCGTAGCCTGGAGTGCAATCGCTCAGGTTCAGTTAGAGCCCAATGCCTCGCTCGGGTTCAGTTAGAGCCAACGCCTCGCACACATGCGCGTACATGTATGAGAGAAACGCGCATCGCTTGGCCCCCGACCTCCCACCGTAACCGGGAACTCCCCGAAATTTTCCTCGCCCTCGCTTCTACCATGGTTTTTTCCGTCATGGACGGCCCAAAGAATGTCATGCAGCTGCGTCTCCGGCCCGCCCAGCACGAAAAGCCCATTTTCTATCATGATTTTTTGTCATAGAAGTAGGAGCCCACCAAATCTATGATGATACCGGGTTTTGTCACAATTATCGTCAAAGAAGTGTCATATGTATGACAGAAAAAAAATTCATTCGGCCCAAAATGTCATGGATGTGTCTTTTTTTGTAGTGTAAATTCCAATCAGGTGGCTGAATAATAGGTGCAGTGATCAAAGCTTTCTTAAGTATTTCAAATGCTTCTACAAAATCATCATCAAAGACAAAAGGAATATCTTTTTGCAATAAATTAGTCAGAGGCCTAGAGATTTTAGAAAAGTCCTTGATGAACCTCCTATAAAAACTGGCATGACCAAGGAAACTTCTTATACCTTTTATGTCCTTGGGACATGGCATCTTTTCAATAGCATCAACTTTAGCTTTATCAACTTCAATACCTCTCTCAGAAATCTTATGCCCCAAGACAATGCGTTCATTAACCACAAAGTGGCACTTTTCCCAATTCAAGACGAGACTAGTATCTTCACATCTCTGCAAAACTCGATCATGCTTGCTCAAGAAATCATCAAAAGAGGATCCATAAACGGAGAAATCATCCATGAATACCTCACAAATCTTTTCACAAAAGCAGAGAATATAGCCATCATGCATATTTGAAAGGTAGCAGGTGCATTACATAAACCAAAAGGCATATGTCTATAAGCAAAAGTACCGAAAGGGCAAGTAAAAGTAGTTTTTGATTGATCCTCCGCAAACACAGGTATTTGAGAGAAACCGGAATAACCATCTAGAAAGCAGAAATGTGTATGTTTGGGTAGTCTTTCTAGCATTTGATCAATAAAAGGTAAAGGGTAATGATCTTTCTTAGTAGCTTTTTTTTTAATTTACGGAAATCAATTACCATCCTATAACCTGTAATAATTATTTGCGGGATCAATTCATCTTTATCATTAGGAATAACAATAATACCTCCTTTCTTAGGAACACAATGGACATGGCTTACCCAATCACTATCAGCAACCTGCCTCAAGGAGCTTTAGTATCTCCTTTCTTACCACTTCTTTCATCTTAGGATTTAACTGTCATTGAGGGTCTCTAACTGGTTTGGCATCTTTCTCCACTTTTATTTTGTGTTGGCATAGAGTGGGACTAATGCCCTTAAGATCATCCAGAGTATATCCAATAGCAGCACGATGCTTCTTCCGAGTTTTGAATAATCTTTCTTCTTCTTGCTCTGAAAGGTTAGCATTAATAATAATAGGATATATTTTCATTTCATCAAGATAAGCATACTTAAGATTATCAGGTAATGGTTTGAGCTCAAACACGGGATCACCCTTGGGTGGAGGGGGATCCCCTAGGATTTTAACAGGCAAGTTGTGTTTTAGAATAGGACCCTGTTGAAGGAACACTTCATCTATTTCCCTTCTTTCATTCATAACCTTATCATTTCCATGGTCTAGCAAATATTGTTCTAACGGATCAGTAGGAGGCACGACAATAGAAGCAAGACCAATAATCTCATCCTTACTAGGTGATTCTTTATCACGGGGTTGTCTACGAAACTTAGCAAAATTAAACTCATGAGACATATCCCCTAAGCCAATTGTAACAATATCCTTTTCACAATCAATCCTAGCATTAACAGTACTCAAGAAGGGTCTACCAAATATAATGGGACAAAAATCATCTTGTGGGGAACCAAGAACAAGAAAATCAGCAGGATATTTAACTTGCCCACACAAGACTTCAACATCTCTAACAATCCCAACTGGCTTAATGGTGTCCCTATTGGCAAGCTTAATAGTAACATCAATACCTTCTATTTCAGCAGGTGCAATATCATGCATTATTTCTTTATATAAGTCAAAGGGTATTGCACTATCACTAGCACCCATATCACATAAGCCATAATAACAATGATCTCCTATTTTAACACAAATAACAGGCATGCCTACAACATGTCTATGTATCTTAGCATCTAGTCTAGCAATATTAGCAGTTTCACCACATAAATAAATAACATGCCCATTTAAATTATCATCTAAGAGATCTTTAACCATAGCAATACTAGGTTCAACTTTGATTTGCTCAGGAGGTGTATAAGTTCTAGTATTACTCTTACGAACAACAGTTGAAGTTTTAGCATGATCCTTTATCCTAACAGGAAAAGGTGGTTTCTCAACATAAGTAGTAGGAACAATAGGATCATTATAAGTGATAGTCTTTTCTTCAACTGTAATAGGTGCAACTACTTTTACTTCAATGGGAGGATTATATTTAAACCACTTCTCCTTAGGGAGATCAACGTGAGTAGCAAAAGATTCACAAAAGGCAGCTACTATCTCAGAGCCAAGTCCATATTTAGCGCTAAATCCACGAAAAGCATCGGTATCCATAAAAGATTTAACACAATCAAACTTAGGTGTTATACCTAACTCCTTACCATCGTTGGAACCCCAATCTTCAGAGTTGCGTTTAATTCTTTCCAATAAGTCCCACTTGAATTCAGTAGTCTTCAGCATATAAGCACCAGCACATGAAGTATCAAGCATGGTGCGATCATTGAGAGAAAGCCGAGCATAATTTTTTTGAATTATCATATCTCTTGAGAGCTCATGATTGGGGCATGAATATAACATTGACTTAAGACTCCCCAAGCTTGAGCGATGCTTTCTCCTTCGCGACGCTAGAAATTATATATGTAATTACGATCACGATGAACAAGATGCATAGGATAGAACTTCTGGTGAAATTCCAACTTCAATCATTTATAGTTCCAAGATCCAGTATCATCACATAGCCTATACCATGTCAATGCATCTCCCTTCAAAGATAAAGGGAAGACCTTCCTTTTGACAACATCATTGGGGATACCTGCAAGCTTAAATAATCCACAAACTTCATCCACAAAGATAAGGTGTAAATCGGGATGCAATGTTCCATCTCCTGCAAAGGGACTAGCTAGCAGTTTCTCTATCATACCCGAAGGAATCTCAAAGTAAACATTTTCAGTAGGTTCAGTAGGTTGAGGAGAAACTCTTTGCTCTACTGGTCGGGGTGAAGATACCCCGAACAAGCCCATCAAAGGATTAGTTTCCATAGTAACAAGTGACAGAAAATTTCAGCACACTATATAAATGTTTCCTTACCAAGTTCCACTCACCAAAGGCGCTTCACTCCCCGGCAATAGCGCCAGAAAAGAGACTTCATGACCCACAAGTATAGGGGATCTATATTAGTCCTTTTGATACGTAAGAGTGTCGAACCCAACGAGGAGCAGAAGGAAATGACAAGCGGTTTTCAGTAAGGTATTCTCTGCAAGCACTGAAATTGTAGGTAACAGATAGTTTTGTGATAAGATAATTTGTAACGGGTAACAAGCAATGAAAGTAAATAAAGTGCAGCAAGGTGGCCCAATCCTTTTTGTAGCAAAGGACAAGCCTGGACAATTTCTTATAATGAGAAAAGCGCTCCCGAGGACACATGAGAATTATCGTCAAGCTAGTTTTCATCACGCTCATATGATTCGCGTTCGGTACTTTCATAATTTGATATGTGGGTGGACCGGTGCTTGGGTACTGCCCTTACTTGGACAAGCATCCCACTTATGATTAACCCCTATTGCAAGCATCCGCAACTACAAAAGAAGTATTAAGGTAAACCTAACCATAGCATGAAACTAATGGATCCAAATCAGCCCCTTACGAAGCAACGCATAAACTAGGGTTTAAGCTTATGTCACTCTAGCAACCCATCATCTACTTATTACTTCCCAATGCCTTCCTCTAGGCCCAAATAATGGTGAAGTTTCATGTAGTCAACGTTCACATAACACCACTAGAGGAGAGACAACATACATCTCATCAAAATATCAAACGAATACCAAATTCACATGACTACTGATAGCAAGACTTCACCCATGTCCTCAGGAACAAACGTAACTATTCACAAAGCATATTTATGTTCATGATCAGAGGAGTATTAATATGCATTAAGGATCTGAACATATGATCTTCCACCAAGTAAACCAATTAGCATCAACTACAAGGAGTAATCAACACTACTAGCAACCCACAGGTACCAATTTGTGGTTTTGATACAAGATTGGATACAAGAGATGAACTAGGGTTTTGAGAGGAGATGGTGCTGGTGAAGATGTTGACGGAGATTGACCCCCTCCCGATGAGAGGATTGTTGGTGATGATGATGGTGATGATTTCCCCCTCCAGGAGGGAAGTATCCCCGGCAGAACAGCTCCGCCGGAACCCTAGATTGGTTCCGCCAAGGTTTCGCCTCGCGGCGGCGGAGTTTCGTCCCGTAAGCTTGCTTATGATTTTTTTAGGGTAAAAGCCTTGATATAGCAGAAGATGGGCACCGGAGGGCCACCAGGGGGCCCAGGAGATAGGTGGGCGCACCCGGTAAGGGGGGGGGGGCGCCCCCACCCTCCTGGCTAGGGTGTGGGCCCCCTCTGGTATTTTCTTCGCTCAGAAATTCTTATTAATTCCAAAAGTAACTTCTGTGGAGTTTTAGGTTTTTTGGAGCTGTGTAGAATAGGTTTCCAATATTTGCTCCTTTTCCAGCCAGAATCCCTGCCGCCGGCATTCTCCCTCTTCATGATAAACCTTGTAAAATAAGAGAGAATAGCCATAAGTATTGTGACATAACGTGTAATAACAGCCCATAATGCAATAAATATTGATTATAAAAGCATGATGCAAAATGGACGTATCAACATGCTAAAGAGTTGATGTTAGACAAGGAAGACAACGTATTGGGTTATGTTTTCTCACACCTCAGTTAAAGTATATTGTCATGGATCATTCAAACATGGTGAGCTTGCCTATCCCCCTCATGCTAGCCAAATTCCTTGCACCAAGTAGAGATACTACTTGTGCTTCCAAATATCCTTAAACCCAGTTTTGCCATGAGAGTCCACCATATCTAACTATGGATTGAGTAAGATCCTTCAAGTAAGTTGTCATGTTGCAGGCAATAAAAATTGTTTTCTAAATATGTATGACTTATTAGTGTGGAGAAAATAAGCTTTATACGATCTTGTGATATGGAAGTAATAAAAGCGATGGACTGCATAATAAAGGTCCATATCACAAGTGGCAATATAAAGTGATGTTCTTTTGCATTAAGATTTCATGCATCCAACCATAAAAGCACATGACAACCTCTGCTTCCCTCTGCGAAGGGCCTATCTTTTACATTCTGCAAGAGTCAAGGTGATCTTCACCTTTCCTTTTTATTTTATCCTTTGGCAAGCACCTCGTGTTGGAAAGATCCTGATATATATATCCAATTGGATGTAAGTTAGCATGAACTATTATTGCTCACATTACCCTTGAGGTAAAGGTTGGGAGGCAACACAATAATCCCCTATCTTTCTCTGTGCCGATTAAAACTCCATAACCATAAGTATTGCGTGAGTGTTAGCAATTGTGAAAGACTAAATGATAGTTGAGTATGTGGACTTGCTGAAAAGCTCTTATATTGACTCTTTCCTATGTTATGATAAATTGCAATTTCTTCAATGACTAAGATTATAGTTTGTTAGTTCTCAATGAAGTTTCTGAATCATACTTGACAATGTGAATAGATTGTTACTTGAGCATAAGGAATCATATGACAATATATATATATGTGTTGCAATTATAAGAATGATCATGATGCCCTCATGTTCGTATTTTATTTTATCGACACCTCTATCTCTAAAGATGTGGACATATTTTTCGATATCGGCTTCCACTTGAGGACAAGCGAGGTCTAAGCTTGGGGGAGTTGATACGTCCATTTTGCATCATGCTTTTATATCGATATTTATTGCATTATGGGCTGTTATTACATGTTATGTCACAATACTTATGACTATTCTCTCTTATTTTACAAGGTTTACATAAAGAGGGAGAATGCGGCAGCTGGGATACTGGGAGGGAAAAGGAGCAAATATTGGAGACCTATTCTGCACAACTCCAAAAGTCCTAAAACTCCACAAAAGTCATTTTTGGAATTAATGATAAATATTGAGCGGAAGAAGTACCTGAGGGTGGCCACCCACCATCCACGAGGGTGGGGGCGCGCCCTACCCCACTAGGCGTGCCCCCTGCCTCGTGGGCCACCTGGCAGCCCTCCGGTGACCATCTTCTGCTATATGAAGTCTTTTACGCTGGAAATAATCATAAGCAAGCTTTCGGGACGAAACTCCGCCGCCACGAGGTAGAACCAATCTAGGGCTCCGGTAGAGCTGTTCTGTCGAGGAAACTTCCCCCAGGGAGGGGGAAATCATCACCATCGTCATCACCAATGATCCTCTCATCGGGAGGGGGTCAATCTCCATCAACATCTTCACTAGCGCCATCTCCTCTCAAACCCTAGTTCATCTCTTGTATCCAATGTTTGTACCAAAACTTCAGATTGGTACCTGTGGGTTGCTAGTAGTGTTGATTACTCCTTTTAATTGATGCCAGTTGGTTTATTTGGTGGAAGATCATATGTTCAGGTACTTAATGCATATTAATACCCCTCCGATTATGAACATGAATATGCTTTGTGAGTAGTTAGGTTTGTTCCCGAGGACATGGGAGAAGTCTTGCTATTAGTAGTCATGTGAATTTGGTATTCGCTCGATATTTTGATGAGATGTATGTTGTCTCTCCTCTAGTGGTGTTATGTGAACGTCGACTACATGACACTTCACCATTATTTGGGCCTAAAGGAAGGCATTGGGAAGTAATAAGTAGATGATGGGTTGCTAGAGTGACAGAAGCTTAAACCCTAGTTTATGAGTTGCTTCGTAAGGGGCTAATTTGGATCCATATGTTTCATGCTATGGTTAGGTTTACCTTAATACTTCTTTTGTAGTTGCGGATGCTTGCAATAGGGGTTAATCATAAGTGGGATGCTTGTCCAAGGAAGGTCAGTACCCAAGCACTGGTCCACCCACATATCAAATTATCAAAGTAACGAATGCGAATCATATGAGTGTGATGAAAACTAGCTTGATGATAATTCCCATGTGTCCTCGAGAGCGCTTTTCTCCAGGCTTGTCCTTTGCTACAAAAAGGATTGGGCCACCTTGCTGCACCTTATTTACTTTCGTTGCTTGTTACCCATTACAAATTATCTTATCACAAAAATATATGTTACCTACAATTTCAGTGCTTGCAGAGAATACCTTACTGAAAACCACTTGTCATTTCCTTCTGCTCCTTGTTGGCTTCGACACTCTTACTTATCGAAAGGACTACAATAGATCCCCTACACTTGTGGGCCATCACGCCCCCCACACCTTGTCCAATTCGGACTAGAGGGGGAGCGGGCGCACGGCCCTGCGTTGGCCGCCCCTCCACTTCTCCACTAAGGCCCATAAGGCCCATTATACTCCCCGGGGGTTCCGGTAACCCCCTGGTACTCCGGTATATGCCCGAACTTGCCCAGAATATTTCCGAAGTCCAAACATATGTTGGAAATATGCCCTAGAGGCAATAATAAAAGTATTATTATTATATTTCCTTGTTCATGATAATTGTCTTTTATTCATGCTATAACTGTATTATCCGGAAATCGTAATACACGTGTGAATACATAGACCACAATATGTCCCTAGTGAGCCTCTAGTTGACTAGCTCGTTGTGATCAACAGATAGTCATGGTTTCCTGGCTATGGACATTGGATGTCGTTGATAACGGGATCACATCATTAGGAGAATGATGTGATGGACAAGACCCAATCCTAAGACTAGCACAAAAGATCGTGTAGTTCATTTGCTAGAGCTTTGCCAATGTCAAGTATCTCTTCCTTCGACCATGAGAGCGTGTAACTCCTGGATACCGTAGGAGTGCTTTGGGTGTATCAAACGTCACAACGTAACTGGATGACTATAAAGGTGCACTACAGGTATCTCCGAAAGTATCTATTGTTTTATGCGGATCGAGACTGGGATTTGTCACTCCGTGTAAACGGAGAGGTATCTCTGGGCCCACTCGGTAGGACATCATCATATGCGCAATGTGACCAAGGAGTTGATCACGGGATGATGTGTTACGGAACGAGTAAAGTGACTTGCCGGAAACGAGATTGAACAAGGTATTGGATACCGACGATCGAATCTCGGGCAAGTAACATACCGATAGACAAAGGGAATTGAATACGGGATTGATTAAGTCCTTGACATCGTGGTTCATCCGATGAGATCATCGTGGAACATGTGGGAGCCATCATGGGTATCCAGATCCCGCTGTTGGTTATTGACCGGAGAACGTCTCGGTCATGTCTACATGTCTCCCGAACCCGTAGGGTCTACACACTTAAGGTTCGATGACGCTAGGGTTATAAAGGAAGTTTGTATGTGGTTACCGAATGTTGTTCGGAGTCCCGGATGAGATCCCGGACGTCACGAGGAGTTCCGGAATGGTCCGGAGGTAAAGATTTATATATGGGAAGTCCTATTTTGGCCACCGGAAAATGTTCGGGATTTTTCGGTATTGTACCGAGAAGGTTCTAGAAGGTTCCGGAGTGGGGCCCACCTGCATGGGGGGACCCACATGGACGTGGGTAGTGGGGGCAAGGCCCCACACCCCTGGTCAAGGCGCACCAAGATCCCCCCTTAGAAGGAATAAGATCATATCCCGAAGGGATAAGATCAAGATCCCTAAAAAGGGGGGATAACAATCGGTGGGGAAGGAAATAATGAGATTTCTTTCCTCCCACCTTGGCCAACGCCCCAATGGACTTGGAGGGCAAGAAACCAGCCCCTCCACCCCTATATATAGTGGGGAGGCGCATGGGAGCTATAGACGAAGTTCTGGTGCAGCCCTCCCCCTCTCACAAGTACTCCTCCTCTCCCGCGGTGCTTGGCGAAGCCCTGCAGGATTGCCACGCTGCTCCACCACCACCACGCCATTGTGCTGCTGCTGGATGGAGTCTTCCTCAACCTCTCCCTCTCTCCTTGCTGGATCAAGGCGTGGGAGACGTCACCGGGCTGTACGTGTGTTGAACGCGGAGGTGCCGTCCGTTCGGCACTAGGATCATCGGTGATTTGAATCACGACGAGTACGACTCCATCAACCCCGTTCACTTGAACGCTTCCGCTTAGCGATCTACAAGGGTATGTAGATGCACTCTCTTTCTACTCGTTGCTGGTCTCTCCATAGATAGATCTTGGTGACACGTAGGAAAATTTTGAATTTCTGCTACGTTCCCCAACAGTGGCATCATGAGCTAGGTCTATTGCGTAGATTCTTTGCACGAGTAGAACACAAAGTAGTTGTGGGCGTTGATGTTGTTCAATATGCTTACCGTTACTAGTCCAATCTTGTTTCGACTATATTGTGGGATGAAGCGGCCCGGACCGACCTTACACGTACTCTTACGTGAGACAGGTTCCACCGATTGACATGCACTTGGTGTATAAGGTGGCTAGCGGGTGCCAGTCTGTCCCACTTTAGTCGGAACGGATTCGATGAAAAGGGTCCTTATGAAGGGTAAATAACAATTGGCATATCACGTTGTGGTCTTGCGTAGGTAAGAAACCTTCTTGCTAGAAACCCATAGCAGCCACGTAAAACATGCAACAACAATTAGAGGACGTCTAACTTGTTTTTGCAGGGTATGCTATGTGATGTGATATGGCCAAGAAGAATGTGATGAATGATATGTGATGTATGAGATTGATCATGTTCTTGTAATAGGATTCACGACTTGCATGTCGAAGAGGATGACAACCGGCAGGAGCCATAGGAGTTGTCTTTATTTATTGTATGACCTGCGTGTCATTGAAGAACGCCATGTAAACTACTTTACTTTATTGCTAAACGCGTTAGTCATAGAAGTAGAAGTAGTCGTTGGCGTGACAACTTCATGAAGACATGATGATGGAGATCATGATGATGGAGATCATGGTGTCGTGCCGGTGACGATGATGATCATGGAGCCCCGAAGATGAAGATCAAAAGGAGCAAAATGATATTGGCCATATCATGTCACTATTTGATTGCATGTGATGTTTATCATGTTTATGCATCTTGTTTGCTTAGGACGACGGTAGTAAATAAGATGATCCCTTACAAAATTTCAAGAAGTGTTCTCCCCCAACTGTGCACCGTTGCTACAGTTCGTCGCTTCTAAGCACCACGTGATGATCGGGTGTGATGGATTCTTACGTTCACATACAACGGGTGTAAGACAGTTTTACACAGCGAAAACACTTAGGGTTAACTTGACGAGCCTAGCATGTACAGACATGGCCTCGGAACACGGAGACCGAAAGGTCGAGCATGAGTCGTATAGTAGATACGATCAACATGAAGATGTTCACCAATGATGACTAGTCCGTCTCACGTGATGATCAGACACGGCCTAGTTGACTCGGATCATGTAATCACTTAGATGACCAGAGGGATGTCTATCTGAGTGGGAGTTCATAAGATGAACTTAATTATCCTGAACATAGTCAAAAGACCTTTTGCAAATTATGTCGTAAGCTTGCGCTTTAGTTCCACTGTTTAGATATGTTCCTAGAGAAAATATAGTTGAAAGTTGATAGTAGCGATTATGCGATCAGTAGAAAGCTTATGTCCTTAATGCACCGCTCAGTGTGCTGAACCCCAACGTTGTTTGTCGATGTTGCGAACATCGGACATACACGTTTTGATAACTACGTGATAGTTCAATTAAATGTTTTAAGTAGAGGCACCAAAGACGTTTTTGAAACATCGCGGAACATATGAGATGTTTCGAGGGCTGAAATTGGGATTTCAGGCTCGTGCCCACGTCAAGAGGTATAAGACCTCCCACGATTTTCTTAGCCTGCAAACTAAGGGAGAAAAGCTCAATCATTGAGCTTGTGCTCAGATTGTCTGAGCACAACAATCACTTGAATCGAGTGGGAGTTGATCCTCCAGATGAGATAGTGATGTTTCCCCAAAGTCATTGCCACCAAGCTGCTAGAGCTTCGTGATTAACTATAACATATCAGGAATAGATATGATGATCCTTGAAATATTCATGATGTTTGACACCGCGAAAGTAGAAATCAAGAAGGAGCATCAATTGTTGATGGTTGGTGAAACCACTAGTTTCAAGAAGGGCAAGGGAACAAAGGGATACTTCATAAAACGGCAATTCAGCTGCTGCTCTAGTGAAGAAACCCAAGGTTGAACCCAAACCCGAGACTAAGTGCTTCTGTAATAAGGGGAACAACCACTGGAGCAGCATTACCCTAGATACTTGGTAGATGAGAAGGCTGGCAAGGTCGATAGAAGTATATTGGATATACATTATGTTAATGTGTACTTTACTAGTACTCCTAGTAGCACCAGGGTATTGGATACCGGTTCGGTTGCTAAGTGTTAGTAACTCGAAATAAAAGCTACGGAATAAACGGAGACTAGCTAAAGGTGAGTTGACGATATATGTTGGAAGTGTTTCCAAGGTTGATATGATCAAGCATCGCACGCTCCCTCTACCACCGAGATTGGTGTTTGCGTTGAGCATAGACATGATTGGATTATGTCTATCGCAATACGGTTATTCATTTAAGGAGAATAATGGTTACTCTATTTTTGAATAATACCTTCAATGGTCTTGCACCTAAAGGAATGGTTTATTGAATCTCGGTCGTAGTGATACACATTTTCATGCCAAAAGATATAAGATAGTAATGATAGTACCACTTACTTGTGGCACTGCCATGTAAGTCATAATGGTATAAAATGCATGAAGAAGCTCCATGTTGATGGATCTTTGGACTCACTCGTTTTTGAAAAGTTTGAGACATGCGAACCATGTCTATTGGTGTATATGCATGAAGAAACTCCATGCAAATGGATCGTTCGGACTCACTTGATTTTGAATCACTTGAGATATGCAAATCATACCACATGGGCAAGATGACTGAAAAGCCTCATTTTCAGTAAGATGGAACAAGATAGCAACTTGTTGGAAGTAACACATTTTGATGTGTGCAGTCGAATGAGTGCTGACGCATGCAGTGAATATCATTATGTTCTTACTTCACAGATGATTCGAGTAAATGTTGAGTATATTTACTTGATGAAACACAAGTCTGAATTATTGAATGGTTCAAGTAATTTCAGAGTGAAGTAGCAGATCATTGTGACAAGAGGATAAAATGTCTATGATATGATCATAGAGATGAATATCTGAGTTACGAGTTTTGGCACACAATTAAGACATTGTGGAAATTGTTTCGCAATTAATACCGCCTGGAACACCATAATGTGATGGTGTGTCCGAACATCATAGTTGCACCCTATTGGATATGGTGCGTACCATGATGTCTCTTATCGAATTACCACTATCGTTCATGGGTTAGGCATTAGAGACAACCACATTCACTTTAAATAGGGCACCACGTAATTCCGATGAGATGACACCGTATGAATTATGGTTTAGAGAAACCTAAGTTGTCGTTTCTTAAAAGTTAGGGGCTGCGACGCTTATATGAAATAGTTTCAGGTTGATAAGCTCGAACCCAAAGCGGATAAAATGCATCTTCATAGGAAACCCAAAACAGTTGGGTATACCTCCTAATTCAGATCCGAAAGCAATATGGATTGTTTCTAGAATCGGGTCCTTTCTCGAGGAAAAGTTTCTCTCGAAAGAATTGAGTGGGAGGATGGTGGAGACTTGATGAGGTTATTGAACCGTCTCTTCAACTAGTGTGTGACAGGGCACAGGGAGTTGTTCCTGTGGCACCTACACCAATTGAAGTGGAAGCTTATGATATTGATCATGAAACTTCGGATCAAGTCACTCCCAAACCTCGTAGGATGACAAGGATGCGTACTACTTCAGAGTGGTACGTAATCCTGTCTTGAAGGTCATGTTGCTAGACAACAATGAACCTACGAGCTATGGAGAAGCGATGGTGGACCCGGATTCCGATAAATGGCTTGAGGCCATAAAATCCGAGAGAGGATCCATGTATGAAAACAAAGTGTAGACTTTGGCAGAACGGCTCGATGGTCGTAAGGCTAATGAGTACAGATGGATTTCAAAAGGAAGACGGACAATGATGGTAAATGTCACCATTAAGAAAGCTCGACTTGTCGTTAAGATGTTTTCCGACAAGTTCAAGGAGTTGACTACGATGAGATTTTCTCACTCGTAACGATGCTAAGAGTCTGTTGGAATTATATTAGCGATTACTGCATTATTTATGAAATCTTGCAGATAGGATGTCAAAACATTGTTTCCTCGACGATTTTAATGGGGAAATGTTGTATGTGATACAACCGGAAGGTTTTGTCAATCTCGAAAGATGCTAATAAGTATGCAAAGCTCCAGCAATCCTTCTAAGGACTGGAGTGAGCATCTCGGAGTTGGAATGTATGCTTTAATGATGATCAAAAATTTTGGGTTTGTACAAAGTTTATGAGAAACTTGTATTTCCAAAGAAGTGAGTGGGAGCACTATAGAATTTCTGATGAGTATATGTTGTTGACATATTGTTGATCAGAAATGACGTAGAATTTCTGGAAAGCATATAGGGTTATTTTGAAAGTGTTTTTCAATGGAAAGCCTGGATTAAGCTACTTGAACATTGAGCATCAAGATCTATAAGGATAGATCAAAATGCTTAATAATACTTTCAAATGAGCAGATACCTTCACATGATCTTGAAGGTGTTCAAGATGGACCAGTCAAAGAAGGAGTTCTTGCCTGAGTTGTAAGGTACGAAGTTAAGACTTAAAGCTCGACCACGGCAGAATAGAGAGAAAGGACGAAGGTCGTCCCCTATGCTTAAGACGTAGGCTCTTCAGTATGCTATGCTGTGTGCCGCACCTGAAGTGTGCCTTGCCATGAGTCAGTCAAGGGGTACAAGAGTGATCCAAGAATGGCTCACAGGACAGCGGTCAAAGTTATCGTTAGTAACTAGTGGACTAAGGAATTTTCTCGATTATGGAGGTGGTAAAAGAGTTCGTCGTAAAGGTTACGACGATGCAAGCTTGACACCTATCCGGATAGCTCTGAGTAGAGAGACCGGATACATATAATGGAGCAATAATTTAGAATAGCTCCAAGTAGAACAGTGTTTGGAATAGCTCCAAATAGAGCGTGGTAGCTGCATCTAGGAGATGACATAGAGATTTGTAAAGCACACACGGATCTGAAAGGTTCAGACCCGTTGACTAAAACCTCTCTCACAAGCAACATGATCAAACATAAAACTCATTGAGTGTTAATCACATAGTGATGTGAACTAGACTACTGACTCTAGTAAACTCTTGGGTATTAGTCACATGGCGATGTGACCTGTGAGTGTTAATCACATGGTGATGTGAACTAGATTATTGACTCTAGTGCAAGTGGGAGACTGTTGGAAATATGCCCTAGAGGCAATAATAAAAGTATTATTATTATATTTCCTTGTTCATGATAATTGTATTTTATTCATGCTATAACTGTATTATCCGGAAATCGTAATACACGTGTGAATACATAGACCACAATATGTCCCTAGTGAGCCTCTAGTTGACTAGCTCGTTGTGATCAACAGATAGTCATGGTTTCCTGGCTATGGACATTGGATGTCGTTGATAACGGGATCACATCATTAGGAGAATGATGTGATGGACAAGACCCAATCCTAAGACTAGCACAAAAGATCGTGTAGTTCATTTGCTAGAGCTTTGCCAATGTCAAGTATCTCTTCCTTCGACCATGAGAGCATGTAACTCCTGGATACCATAGGAGTTCTTTGGGTGTATCAAACGTCACAACATAACTGGGTGACTATAAAGGTGCACTACAGGTATCTCCGAAAGTATCTATTGTTTTATGCGGATCGAGACTGGGATTTGTCACTCCGTGTAAACGGAGAGGTATCTCTGGGCCCACTCGGTAGGACATCATCATATGCGCAATGTGACCAAGGAGTTGATCACGGGATGATGTGTTACGGAACGAGTAAAGTGACTTGCCGGTAACGAGATTGAACAAGGTATTGGATACCGACGATCGAATCTCGGGCAAGTAACATACCGATAGACAAAGGGAATTGAATACGGGATTGATTAAGTCCTTGACATCGTGGTTCATCCGATGAGATCATCGTGGAACATGTGGGAGCCATCATGGGTATCCAGATCCCGCTGTTGGTTATTGACCGGAGAACGTCTCGGTCATGTCTACATGTCTCCCGAACCCGTAGGGTCTACACACTTAAGGTTCGATGACGCTAGGGTTATAAAGGAAGTTTGTATGTGGTTACCGAATGTTGTTCAGAGTCCTGGATGAGATCCCGGACGTCACGAGGAGTTCCGGAATGGTCCGGAGGTAAAGATTTATATATGGGAAGTCCTATTTTGGCCACCGGAAAATGTTCGGGATTTTTCGGTATTGTACCGGGAAGGTTCTAGAAGGTTCCGGAGTGGGGCCCACCTGCATGGGGGGGCCCACATGGACGTGGGTAGTGGGGGCAAGGCCCCACACCCCTGGTCAAGGCGCACCAAGATCCCCCCTTAGAAGGAATAAGATCATATCCCGAAGGGATAAGATCAAGATCCCTAAAAAGGGGGGATAACAATCGGTGGGGAAGGAAATAATGAGATTTCTTTCCTCCCACCTTGGCCAACGCCCCAATGGACTTGGAGGGCAAGAAACCAGCCCCTCCACCCCTATATATAGTGGGGAGGCGCATGGGAGCTATAGACGAAGTTCTGGTGCAGCCCTCCCCCTCTCACAAGTACTCCTCCTCTCCCGCGGTGCTTGGCGAAGCCCTGCAGGATTGCCACGCTCCTCCACCACCACCACGCCGTTGTGCTGCTGCTGGATGGAGTCTTCCTCAACCTCTCCCTCTCTCCTTGCTGGATCAAGGCATGGGAGACGTCACCGGGCTGTACGTGTGTTGAACGCGGAGGTGCCGTCCTTTCGGCACTAGGATCATCGGTGATTTGAATCACGACGAGTACGACTCCATCAACCCCGTTCACTTGAACGCTTCCGCTTAGCGATCTACAAGGGTATGTAGATGCACTCTCTTTGTACTCGTTGCTGGTATCTCCATAGATAGATCTTGGTGACACGTAGGAAAATTTTGAATTTCTGCTACGTTCCCCAACAACATAGTCATCCAATATATCGATATTTATGTCTCGACCATTTCGATACTCCTCGTCAGGTCCGTGATCATATCCGGGACTCCAAACTACCTTCGGTACATCAAAACACATAAACTCATAATACCGATCATTAAGCGTGCGGACCCTCATATTGGCTCCTACATATTCTACGAAGATCTTTATCAGTCAAACCGCATAACAACATACATTGTTCCCTTTGTCATCGGTATGTTACTTGCCCGAGATTTCATCGTCGGTATCTCAATACCTAGCTCAATATCATTACCGGCAAGTCTCTTTACTCGTTCCGTAATGCATCATCCCACAACTAACTCATTAGACACATTGCTTGCAAGGCTTATTGAAAGTGCAACTATTCCTAGGTGGTTTTGGTAATTCCAACAACATATAGCTCATTGAGCTAATGCTATTTCAAGATAAGTATTTCAGGAAAGGTCAATGATTGGCATGGCATGGATGAGAAAAGTGGGACCCTCAAAATGCTAAGGACAAAAGGATTGGCTCAAGCTCAAATCTCAAGACTCTACATTTTCTATTTTAGTGATCCAAGATCACATTGAGTCTATTGGAAAAGCCAATACTATCAAGGAGGGATGAGGTGTTGCTTAATGAGGTTCTTGCTCAAAATGCTTAGTGATATGCTCCAATGTCCTCAACTACCTTCTCACATCCACATATGACCTAAACCAAAAGTCAAACTCGGCCCTACCGATTCTTTCTATCCGGCGCCACCGAGTTCAGATGTCATAGCCACTGCCACAAACCCTAGGCAAATCGGTCTCACCAATAGGGATCTCGGTCTCACCGAGATGGGATTGCAATCTCTCTGTTTCCCTTTGTAACGTTTCGGTCCCACCGAGATGAGCGATCGGTCCCACCGAGATTGCAATGTAAACTCTCTGTTTCCCTTTTGTAACATTTCGGTCTCACCGAAATGAGCGAATCGGTCCCACCAAGTTTACCTGACCAACTCTCTGGTTAGCTTATTACCAAAACCGGTCTCATCGAGTTTGTGTAATCGGTCTCACTGAGATTACGTTATGCCCTAACCCTAACCATATCGGTCCTACCGAGTTGCATGTCGGTCCCACCGAAAATCCTAACGGTCACTAGATTTGCTGAATCGGTCCGACCGAGTTTCTCAATTCAGTCCCACCGAGATTGGCAAGTTGTGTGTAATGGATAGATTTTGTGTGGAGGCTATATATACCCCTCCACCTCCTATTCATTTGTAGAGAGAGCCATCAGAACAAACCTACACTTCCAACTTACATTTTCTGAGAGAGAACCACCTACACTTGTGTTGAGGCCAAGATATTCCATTCCTACCATATGAATCTTGATCTCTAGCCTTCCCCAAGTTGCTTTCCACTCAAATCTTCTTTCCACCAAATCCAAATCCTGTGAGAGAGAGTTGAGTGTTGGGGAGACTATCATTTGAAGCACAAGAGCAAGGAGTTCATCATCAACACACCATTTGTTACTTCTTGGAGAGTGGTGTCTCCTAGATTGGCTAGGTGTCATTTGGGAGCCTCCGACAAGATTGTGGAGTTGAACCAAGGAGTTTGTAAGGGCAAGGAGATTGCCTAGTTCGTGAAGATCTACCACTAGTGAGGCAAGTCCTTCGTGGGTGACGGCCATGGTGGGATAGACAAGGTTGCTTCTTCGTGGACCCTTCGTGGGTGGAGCCTGAGGGAGTCCTGGATTAGGGGGTATCCGGACAGCCGGACTGTGTATAATGTCCGGACTATTGGAGCATGAAGATACAAGACTCAAGACTTTGGCCCGTGTCCGGATGGGACTCTCCTTGGCGTGGAAGGCAAGCTTGGCGATCCGGATATTATGTTTCCTTTCTTGTAACCGACTCCATGAAAACCCTAGCCCTCTCCGTTGTCTATATAAACCGGAGAGGTTGGTCCTTAGAAGGCCGATCACAATTACAATCATACCATCATAGGCTAGCTCTTAGGGTTTAGCCTCTATGATCTCGTGGTAGATCTACTCTTGTACTACCCATATCATCAATATTAATCAAGTAGGAAGTAGGGTTTTACCTCCATCAAGAGGGCCCGAACCTGCGTAAACATCTGTGTCCCTTGCTTCCTGTTACCATCAGCCTTGACGCACAGATCGGGACCCCCTACCCGAGATCCGCTGGTTTTGACACCGACATTGGTGCTTTCATTGAGAGTTCCTCTGTGTCGTCGCTACAGAGCTTGATGGCGCCTCCAATCGTCAACAACATGGTCCAGGGTGAGACTTTTCTCCCCGGGCAGATTTTTGTGTTCGGCGGCTTTGCACTGCGGGCCAATTCGCTTGGCCATCTGGAGCAGATTGACAGCTATGCCCCAGGCCGCCAGGTCAGGTTTGGAAGCTTGAACTACACGGCGGATATTCGCAGAGACTTGATCTTCGACGGATTTGGGCCTGCGCCAGGAGAGCCGAACAGTCACGATGAGCACGGCTTAGACCTGCTGTCAGACGATGCTCGGGATATCACCCCGGCAGAAGCCTCGGATCTAAATCCGGGGCAGGTTGCGTTGCCCAAGGACGAAGGGCTAAACCCCACCCCGCAGGCTGTACCCTCATCGGCGATGGAGCCGAACACAGGCCTCACTTTTGAGGAATCCTGTGACTCCGGACCCCCGGACTCCCATCCGGTTGTTGGTTCCGGTCCGCAGACCCTTGAGCCAGCCGAGTCAGGCTGGGCTCTGGTAATAGAGTTCACCGCTGCGGACATCTTTTAGTACTCGCCCTTTGGCGACATGCTGAACTCGTTAAAGTCTCTCTCTTTGTCAGGAGACTCTCGGCCGAACTATGTCCGGCTTGAGTGGGAAGCAGGCGACAACGGAATTCATTGCCCACCCACCACCCACTTCATTGCCACGATTGATGACTTAACCGACATGCTTGACTTTGACTCCGAAGACATCGACGGTATGGACGATGATGCAGGAGAATCACAGGAGCCACCGCTCACAGGGCGGTGGACGGTCACCTCCTCATATGATATATATATATGGTAGACACTCCGAAGGAAACCAATGGCGATGAGGCAACAGAGGATAACCCCTCAGGAAGAAAAGCAAAGCATGGGCGTCGTCGGCGCTGCTCCAAGCCCCGCCACAGCAATACCGGCCCCAGAGACGAAAGCAATCCGGATGGCGCCAAAGAGGAATACAACCCTGACCAGCCCGCCTTCGAGCAGGACAAACAGGAAGATGAGCAGTTCACCCCAGAAGAACAGGCGACGGACGGATACCTGGAGGAGGACAATTACATGCCCCCCTCTGAAGACGAGATTAGCCTCGGCGACGACGAGTTCGGCGTGCCTGAGGATCCCATGAGCAGGAGCGCTTCAATCATCGGCTTATAGCCACTGCGAGGAGCCTAAAGAAGAAGCAGCAGCAACTCCAAGCTGACCAAGACCTGCTCACAGACAGATGGACTGAAGTCCTGGCAGCCGAGGAATATGGACTCGAGCGCCAAACGGCTGACTGGCCACCGCGTGGCCGGGATAAAATTGGATGACCTGAGCCACATTACTCAACAGCCCGGAGAGTTAGCCAGGAAATTCTGGACTCGGTTCTTAACTAAAAAGAACCAAATAGTTGACTGTCCGGACGCCGAAGCCCTGGCGGCTTTTAAGCATAATATCTGTGACGAATAGCTTGCTCGACACCTTGGCCAGGAAAAACCCAAATCCATGACAGCTCTCATAACACTAATGACCCGCTTTTGTGCGGGTGAGGACAGCTGGCTGGCTCGCAGCGGCACCACGCCACATTCCGGCACTTCGGACGACCGCGATACTAACGGCAAGCCACGACGCAACAGACATAAGAGAAGGAGCAACGATGACAGCACTGAGGACACGACAGTCAACGCCGGATTCAGCGGATCTAAGTCCGGTCAGCGGAAAAAGCCGTTCAAAAGAAATAATCAGGGACCGTCCAGTCTGGACCGCATACTGGAGCGCTTGTGCCAAATTCCCCCCAATAGGGACTGTCGGGTGTTCAAACAAGCCGGCAAAATAAACTCCAAAAACAAGGACAAGGGGCTGCACAGCAACGATGATGAAGAGCCCCGGCGTCCGAACACGAGGGGTCAAAAGAAATCCCCCCCCCCAGTTGAAAACAGTCAATATGATCTACGCCACTCACATCCCCAAGCGGGAACGGAAGCGAGCACTACGGGACGTCTACGCGATGGAGCCAGTCGCCCCCAAATTCAACCCATGGTTAGCCTGTCCGATCACCTTTGATCGTAGGGATCATCCTACTAGCATCCGTCACGGCGGCTCTGCCGCATTGGTCTTCGACCCAATCATCGACGGATTCCACCTCACGCGAGTCCTTATGGACGGCAACAGCAGCCTGAACCTGCTTTATCAGGACACAGTGCGCAAAATGGGCATTGATCCTTCAAGGATCAAGCCCACCAAAACCACCTTTAAAGGTGTAATTCCTGGTGTAGAGGCCCGCTGTATGGGCTCTATAACATTGGAAGTGGTCTTCGGATCCCCGGACAACTTCCGGAGCGAAGAGCTAATCTTTGATATCGTCCCTTTCCGCATTGGTTACCATACACTGCTCGGACGAACCGCATTCGCTAGATTCAATGCGGTACCACAATATGCATACCTCAAGCTCAAGATGCCAGGACCTCGCGGGGTCATCACTGTCAATGGAAGTATGGACCGCTCCCTTCGAACAGAAGAGCATACGGCAGTCCTCGCGGCAGAAGTACAATGCGGCCTACTCCGACAAACCAATCTGGCAACAACTCCGAGCACCGTCAAGAGAGTCCGGAGCACCCCGCAACAGGATCATGAAGCATGCCAAGAGCGCGACTAGCAGTCCGGCCTCCACTCAAGCCCCATCGAAGCAGCATTCGTGCCACGCGTACACAATTACGCACTCAAGATACCATGGGCATGAGCGAAGGCGCATCAAATGACTCAGTCAATAGTGCGGGTAACCGTCAAATACCTTCATAATCTTCCCCCTTACCTTTCAGGACACCGCTTTAGTGCAGCATTCTTAGAAGAGCCGACTTGCCGGACTTACATGGGAGAGACATCCAAGGAGGCAACAGACGTTGTGCGCAGAAGGAAATACCCAGGTGGAATCTATTTACGATCATTATACCTGCTTTATCTATCTGTACACAGCCTGCTCCTGGATAGGACATGTCAAATAGTCCTACCTATCTCCGCTTAATGCATCCATTGTAAACATACGCTTAAACGTATCAATGGGAGATCATATATAGCGTCAGCTTATTATTATTAATTGAGCATTTTTCTCTTATAAATGTTTATCTGATATTGCATCCGTACACCTTGGTACGGTCAGTTTGCCAGGGGCTCCTCATGGCGCCCCGTAATATGGCAGGAAATGTCCGAACACTTTCAACAGTGCGGCACCCCGAACTTCTAGCACTATATGCATCAGCTCTGAATCATGTCTTGGGTCTACAGTTGGGATAGCCCGGCTCCCTTGTTTTGGTGCCTTATGTTCCGTTATATCGGCTAAGGTAGCGCAGGGAGAACTACTGCGATTGTGTCCCGGTTCTTCTGGACAAGCACCTCAGTAGAGAAAGCCGAAAACTGACCGGCATGTTGTGGCGAGAGTTGGTCGCTGTTCAAGAGGTTTTAAAATCTTTAAAGATTTTCCACTTTAGGCGATAAATCGGCTTTGTCCGATCTAGGCGTGTATAGCGCCCCAATTCGGCCTTCCGAATTCTAGGGGCTTCACCAAAATTTAAAATTGTAGACTTCTATGGCTAAGCGAAAGTTATAAAGACGCATAGTCCGATTGCCTTGTTCGCTGCGCCGGACACCTCCTTCAGGGACCAAACGCTTGGATAAAGAGTGTCCAGGTTTTCCAACGAACACCTCAGTACTAGTTACGTGGGGGCGGAAGCCGACGACTGGCCTACTTTCAGAATTTTATAAACAGCCGCACAGAAGGTAATATTTTAAATAACAAAAGCGCTACATGGCGCAAGTAACTTCGTCTTTAAATTACAAACATGACAGAAGTGAATTCATTCAAAAATGGCGTCCTTGGTACATTCATCAGCCATGAGACGAGCACCCTTCATAACGCCATCATAGTACATCTCGGGATGACGATGCGCCTTGCCCTCCGGCGGCCCGTCCTTGACCAGCTTCTCCGCATCTAGCTTGCCCCAATGCACCTTGACGCGGGCAAAAGCCCGGCGGGCACTCTTGATGCAAACGGATCGCTAGATCACTTCAAGCCGTGGACAGGCATCCACCATCCGCTTTATCAGGCCAAAGTAGCTACTGGGCAGGAGCTCACCAGGCCACATCCGGACTATGAAGCCTTTCATAGCCAGTTCGGCCGCCCTGTGGAGTTCGACCAACTGCTTCAGTTGGTCACTCAGAGGCATTGGATGTTCGGCCCCCGCATACTGGGACCAGAACAGCTTCTCTGTTGAGCTCCCCGCTTGGGCACGGTAGAACTCCGCAGCGTCTGATACACTGCGTGGCAGATCTTCGAATGCCCCTGGAGAGCTCTGAATTCAAGTAAGTAAAAGAAACGCCTCCTCCACATGTTTGCTTTGCATAAAGAACTTCTTACCCGCTGCTATCTTTTTGGCCTCCTGGATCTCCCACTGTGCCTTTTCGGCCTTGGCCTTGGCGTCTTTCAAACTCACAAGGGCCTTCGCAAGCTCGGCCTCTTTCATCTTCAGATCATGCTCCATGGACTCGTACTTCTTGCCGAGGTCCCGGAGCTCTTGCTATACCTCGCCAACTCTAGCACTCTGCTTTTCGCGCTCCTTGCATTCCAAGGCCGCTTTGTCTTCGGCCTCGGACAGCGCTTTCTTCAGGGACGCCACTTCGGTGGTGGCCTCTGTTACACAGTCACGACGCTTCGGCGTTAGACTAGCTAATTTTGCCTATCTTTACATATATGCGAGCGGGGAATCACTTACATTTATTCTCCTCGAGCTGCCTCTTCATGAGGCCGAGCTCTCCCTGCACTTGCTCCAGGTCCATCTTTAGTTCGGCAACCTCGGCGGTGCGGGCAGCAGCAACAAGCAGCACAGCCTGCTTATTCACACGAATACTTATTATTAGACTCCTATGGATTATAATTGACCCTCAATTTGGCTTATCTTTCCGAACACCAAACAGAGTATCAGGGGCTACTACCTATCGGGTGGTAATTTTACACATATTTATTACTTACCTCAAAGCCTATCAGGAGACTGGTGCAAGCTTCGGTTAGTCCGCTCTTGGCGAAAGAAACCTTCCGAATCACCGTACTCACAAGAGTACGGTGCTCTTCATCCATGGAAGCACCGTGAAGCGCTTCCAGCAGACAATCCGGCGCCTTGGGCACAGCGGAAGTCCTCGATGCAGACGGCTCGCCCTCCCTAACGAGGGGTTGTCCGCCTGAGTTTGGAACCATTGAAGGTTCCGGGGCAGTTTTCGGCTGAGAGCCCGGCTTGCTGTGGCTCTCATCGACACGATCCGCGGGGATCTTGAACCCTGCGTGTCCGACATCTGGGACCCCGCCTCAGGGCGTCTCGAGAGTCACCTCCCCCTGCTTTGGGAGCCTTCGGGACAACACCTCTGTGTCATCTGCGGGCTGAGGAGTAGTGGCCGTCGGAAGCGAATTCATCTCTGAATCGCTCAGGGACCTGGAGGAAGATACCTCGGGGTGAGCCCTGAACGGACTGCACATATGTTCGGCGTTAAACAAAAACTATAGAGTGAAGTCATGATGAAGTGCGGACACTTACGATCGCACTGGGGGCTTCCCCCTGGGCAGCCACCCCTCCTTGCTGTGAGCGGCCGTGGCGGAGTAGTCCGAAAGGGACACCTTCCCCTTCTTGGACGCCCCAGCCTCCCCTTCCGGGGCGGCTTTTCTCTTCTTCTCCCCCCCAGTGTGGGGAGGCATAATTTCTTCTTGATTCCCCCCGCCTCCACGGGAGGAATCCGTCTCGTTGTCGTCGGATGACAGGGGTATGACGGCGTTACACCGAGGGCCTTTTCTGGCCCCCTGGTCCGTCTCCCCGGGCTCCTCATCCTTTCCGGATGGGGCGTCTTCTTCTTCTTCCTCCTCCTCCCCTTCGTGGGAGGAGTGCGCCTCGTCGTCTTCGGACGGGGCTTCTGGCGTAACCTTGCACCGGAGACCCTTTCGGGTCCCCGGGGGCCTTCTTCTCGGCCTTCTTCTCCGGCACCTTGTACGATGCCGGGATCAGCATCTCCGTCAGAAGAGCATCAACTGGGCCTTCTGGCAACGGAGCCGGACGGTCAACCTGCTCCGCCGTCTCCACATAATCCTGGACAAATGTGCATAACTACTTAAGGCACTCCTATGAAAAAATTGGGGAGAACCGAATCCGGTGGTAGTCTGAGAACTCAACTGACTAGGAGCTCGCGCGGCGTGAAGCCCGCGGTCCTCGGACGAGGGAGGAGGTACTTCGGAGGCCTTGAACAACACTTTCCATGCGCCTTTGTGCGTCATGTCGTAGAGCTTCCGGAGCGTCTGGTGTTCGGTCGGGACGAACTCCCATAGATTGAATGCCCGCCTTTGGCATGGCAGAATCCAGCGAACGAGCATGACCTGGATCACATTGACAAGCTTGATGTTCTTGTCGTTCATGCTCTTGATGCAGGTCTGGAGTCCGGTCAGCTCCGTGGGTTCGCCCTAGGACAGGCCTTTCTTTTCCCATGAGGTGAGCCGCATGGGGGCTCCATATCTGAACTCGGGGGCCGCCGCCTAGTTGGCACCTCGCGGCTCGATGATGTAGAATAACCCCGATTGCCACCCTTTTACGGTATCCGCACAGGAGCCGTCCAGCCAGGTGACATTAGGCATCTTGCCCACCATGGCTCCTCCGCATTCCGCTTGCTAGCTGCTTACGATCTTCGGTTTCACGCAGAAGGTTTGCAGCCACAGGCCAAAGTGAGGCCGGATGCGGAGGAAGGCCTCGGACACGACGATAAACACCGAGATGTTGAGGATGAAATTTGGGGCTAGATCATGGAAATTTAGCCCACAGTAGAACATAAACCCGCGGACGAAGGGATGAAGTGGAAATCCCAGTCCAAGGACGAAGTGGGCAACGAACACGACCCTCTCGTGGGGTCCTGGGGTCGGAATGACCTGCCCGGCGTCCGGTAGCCGGTGCGCTATGTCAGCGGCCAAGTATCTGGCCGCCTGAAGATTGGCGACATGCTTCTCCTTGACGGTGGATGCCACCCACTTGCCTCCTGCTCCGGACATGTTTAGCTGTGCGGAGAAGACCTAGGCTTGAGCGCTGGAGCTCGAGGGGGCAAGAGTGAGCAAGGGAGAAAGAAGGCGTGGGTAAAAATGAGGAAGTCTTATATCTTTATAGAGGCGACGAAAGCGATCCGCCTCCCCACTTGCCCGTTAGAAATCGCTTGCTTCCCAAGCGCCACGATTGATGGCCTGGTGGGATTACCCATACCCGTATTGATGAGAATCCAGTGATAAGGGGACACGATCTTTGCCTTGACATGACGTGTCTAAGAAACCGCCTCGCAATATGCGCTGTGGTAGGTTGTGGGAAAACAGTTCGAATAATGATCTGACCGTAATAACATGTCACGTCGCCTAAAAAGTTGTCAGTTGATTGCATTCGTGAAATATCATTCTCTCTACGGTGGCATGTGAAGATCATCTTGTGGATCCGGACACGATTCAAGTCTTCGATAATTACTTTGGAGTATTCAGAGAAGGAACCCGCCTTGCAATGCCAAAGACAATACTGCGCGCCGGACTCATCGTCATTGAAGCATGGTTCAGGGGCTACTGAGGGAGTCCTGGATTAGGGGGTATCCGGACAGCCGGACTGTGTATAATGTCCGGACTATTGAAGCGTGAAGATACAAGACTCAAGACTTCGGCCCGTGTCCGGATGGGACTCTCCTTGGCGTGGAAGGCAAGCTTGGCGATCCGGATATTATGTTTCCTTTCTTGTAACCGACTCCACAAAAACCCTAGCCCTCTCCGGTGTCTATATAAACAGGAGAGGTTGGTCCTTAAAAGGCCGATCACAATTACAATCATACCATCATAGGCTAGCTCTTAGGGTTTAGCCTCTACGATCTCATGGTAGATCTACTCTTGTACTACCCATATCATCAATATTAATCAAGCAGGAAGTAGGGTTTTACCTCCATCGAGAGGGCCCGAACCTGGGTAAACATCTGTTTCCCTTGCTTCCTGTTACCATCAGCCTTGACACACAGATCGGGACCCCCTACCCGAGATCCGCCGGTTTTGACACCGACAGAGCCCTCCGTGGACTCGCGCAGCCATTACCCTTCGTGGGTTGAAGTCTCCATCAATGTGGATGTACAATAGCACCACCTATCGGAACCACGACAAAAACATCTGTGTCTCCTATTGTGTTAGCACTCTCCAAACCCTTCCCTTTACATTATTGCAAGTTGCATGTTTTACTTTCCGCTGCTCATATACTCTTTGCAAGGTTGCTTGAATTGTGTTAAGATTGCTTGAACCATGCTAAGTTGCTAAAATATGCCAAGAACTAAAATTGGGAAAAGGATAGATTTTTATTTGGTCAAGTAGTCTAATCACCCCCCCCCCCTCTAGACATACTTTTGATCCTACACTTATAGTGATGTACATTACCGAGAGGGCCCAGAGATACCTCTCCGACAATCGTAGTGACAAATCCTAATCTCGATCTATGCCAACTCAACAAGTACCATCGGAGACACCTGTAGAGCACCTTTATAATCACCCAGTTATGTCATGACGTTTGGTAGCACACAAAGTGTTCCTCTGGTAATCGGGAGTTGCATAATCTCATAGTCATAGGAACATGTATAAGTCATGAAGAAAGCAATAGCAGTAAACTAAAATGATCAAGTGCTAAGCTAACGGAATGGGTCAAGTCAATCACATCATTCTCCTAATGATGTGATCCCATTTATCAAATGACAACTCATGTCTATTGTTAGGAAACCTTAACCATCTTTGATCAACGAGCTAGTCAAGTAGAGGCATACTAGTGACACTATATTGTCTATGTATTCACACATGTATTATGTTTCCGGTTAATACAATTCTAGCATGAATAATAAACATTTATCATGAAATAAGGAAATAAATAATAACTTTATTATTGCCTCTAGGGCATATTTCCTTCAGTCTCCTGCTTGCACTAGAGTCAACAATCTAGATTACACAGTAATGATTCTATCACCCATGGAGTCTTGGTGTTGATCATGTTTTGCTCGCGAGAGAGGCTTTGTCAATGGGTCTGCAACATTCAGATATGTATGTATCTTGAAAATCTCTATGTCTCCCACCTGGACTTGGTCACGGATGGAATTGAAGCGTCTCTTGATGTGCTTGGTTCTCTTGTGAAATCTGGATTCCTTTGCCAAGGCAATTGCTCCAGTATTGTCACAAAAGATTTTCATTGGACCCAATGCACTAGGTATGACACCTAGATCGGATATGAAATCCTTCATCCAGACTCCTTCATTTGCTGCTTCCGAACCAGCTATGTACTCTGCTTCACATGTAGATACCGCCACGATGCTTTGTTTAGAACTGCACCAACTGACAGCTCCACCGTTCAATATAAACACGTATCCGGTTTGCGATTTAGAATCGTCCAGATCAGTGTCAAAGCTTGCATCGACGTAACCATTTAGGACTACCTCTTTGTCACCTCCATAAACGAGAAACATATCCTTAGTCCTTTTCAGGTATTTCATGATGTTCTTGACCGCTATCCAGTGATCCACTCCTGGATTACTTTGGTACCTCCCTGCTAAACTAATAGCAAGGCACACATCAGGTCTAGTACACAGCATTGCATACATGATAGAGCCTATGGCTGAAGCATAGGGAACATTTTTCATTTTCTCTTTATCTTCTGCAGTGGTCGGGTATTGAGACTGGCTCAACTTCACACCTTGTAACACAAGCAAGAACCCTTTCTTTGCTTGATCCATTTTGAACTTTTTCAAAACTTTATCAAGGTATGTGCTTTGTGAAAGTCCAATTAAGCGTCTTGATCTATCTCTATAGATCTTGAAGCCTAATATGCAAGCAGCTTCACCGAGGTCTTTCATTGGAAAACTCTTATTCAAGTATCCTTTTATGCTATCCAAAAATTCTATATCATTTCGAATCAACAATATGTCATCTACATATAGTATTAGAAATGCTACAGAGCTCCCACCCACTTTCTTATAAATACAGGCTTCTCCAAAAGTCTGTATAAAACCATATGCTTTGATCACACTATCAAAACATTTATTCCAACTCCGATAGGCTTGCACCAGTCCATAAATGGATCGCTGGAGCTTGCACACTTTGTTAGCACCTTTTGGATCGACAAAACCTTCTGCTTGCATCATATACAACTCTTCTTCCAGAAATCCATTCAGGAATGCAGTTTTGACATCCATTTGCCAAATTTCATAATCATAAAGTGCGGCAATTGCTAACATGATTCGGACAGACTTAAGCATCGCTACAGGTGAGAAAGTCTCATCGTAGTCAACCCCTTGAACTTGTCGAAAACCTTCCGCAACAAGTCGAGCTTTGTAGACGGTAACATTACCGTCAGCGTCAGTCTTCTTCTTGAAGATCCATTTATTCTGGATGGCTTGCCGATCATCGGGCAAGTCAACCAAAGGCCATACTTTGTTCTCATACATGGATCCCATCTCAGATTTCATGGCCTCGAGCCATTTTGCGGAACCTGGGCTCATCATCGCTTCCTCATAGTTCGTAGGTTCGCCATGGTCAAGTAACATGACCTCCAAAATAGGATTACCGTACCACTCTAGTGCGGATATTATTCTGTTTGACCTATGAGGTTTGGTAGTAACTTGATGTGAAGTTTCTTGATCAATATCATTAGCTTCCTCACTAATTGGTGTAGGCATCACAGGAACCGGTTTCTATGATGAACTACTTTCCAATAAGGGAGAAGGTACAGTTACCTCAACAAGTTCTACTTTCCTCCCACTCACTTCTTTCGAGAGAAACTCCTTCTCTAGAAAGGATCCATTCTTACCAACGAATGTTTTGCCTTTGGATCTGTGATAGAAGGTGTACCCAACAGTCTCCTTTGGGTATCCTATGAAGACACATTTCTCCGATTTGGGTTCGAGCTTATCATGTTGAAGCTTTTTCACATAAGCATCGCAGCCCTAAACTTTAAGAAATGATAACTTTGGTTTCTTGCCAAACCATAGTTCATAAGGCGTCGTCTCAACGGATTTCGATGGTGCCCTATTTAACATGAATGCAGCCATCTCTAAAGCATAACCCCAAAACGATAGCGATAAATCAGTAAGAGACATCATAGATCGCACCATATCTAGTAAAGTACGATTACGACGTTCGGACACACCATTACATTGTGGTGTTCCGGGTGGCATGAGTTGTGAAACTATTCCACATTGTTTCAAATGTAGACCAAACTCGTAACTCAAATATTCTCCTCCACGATCAGATAGTAGAAACTTTATTTTCTTGTTACGATGATTTTCCACTTCACTCTAAAATTCTTTGAACTTTTCAAATGTTTCAGACTTATGTTTCATTAAGTAGATATAACCATATCTGCTCAAATCATCTGTGAAGGTGAGAAAATAACGATATCTGCTGCGAGCCTCAATATTCATTGGACCACAAACATCAGTATGTATGATTTCCAACAAATCTTTTGCTCGCTCCATTGTTCCGGAGAATGGCGTTTTAGTCATCTTGCCCATGAGGCATGGTTCGCAAGTACCAAGAGATTCATAATGAAATGATTCCAGAAGTCCATCAGTATGGAGTTTCTTCATGCGCTTTACACCAATATGACCCAAACGACAATGCCACAAATAATTTGCACTATCATTATCAAATCTGCATCTTTTGGCTTCAACATTATGAATATGTTTATCACTACTATCGAGATTCAAGACAAATAGACCACTCTTTAAGGGTGCATGACCATAAAAGATATTACTCATATAAATAGAACAACCATTATTCTCAGATTTAAATGAATAACCGTCTCGCATCAAACAAGATCTAGATATATTGTTCATGCTTAACACTGGCACCAAATAACAATTATTCAGGTCTAAAACTAATCCTGAAGGTAGATGTAGAGGTAGCGTGCTGACGGCGATCACATCGACTTTGGAACCATTTCCCACGCGCATCGTCACCTCGTCCTTAGACAATCTTCGCTCAGTCCGTAGTCCCTATTTTGAGTTGCAAATATTAGCAACAGAACAAATATCAAATACCCAGGTGCTACTACGAGCTCTAGTAAGGTACACATCAATAACATGTATATCACATATACCTTTGTTCACCTTGACATCCTTCTTATCCGCCAAATACTTGGGGCAGTTCCGCTTCCAGTGGCCAGTCCCTTTGCAGTAGAAGCACTCAGTCTCAAGCTTAGGTCCAGACTTGGGTTTCTTCTCTTGAGCAGCAACTTGTTTGTCGTTCTTCTTGAAGTTCCCCTTCTTGTTTCCTTTACCCTTTTTCTTGAAACTGGTGGTCTTGTTGACCATCAACACTTGATGCTCCTTCTTGATTTCTACCTCCGCAGCCTTTAGCATCGCGAAGAGCTCGGGAATAGTCTTTTCCATCCCTTGCATATTATAGTTCATCATGAAGCTCTTGTAGCTTGGTGGCAGTGATTGAAGAATTCTGTCAATGACACTATCATCAGGAAGATTAACTCCCAGTTGAATCAAGTGATTATTATACCCATACATTTTGAGTATATGTTCACTGACAGAACTATTCTCCTCCATCTTGCAGCTATAGAACTTATTGGAGACTTCATATCTCTCAATCCGGGCATTTGCTTGAAATATTAACTTCAACTCCTAGAACATCTCATATGCTCCATAACGTTCAAAACATCGTTGAAGTCCCGGTTCTAAGCCGTAAAGCATGGTACATTGAACTATCGAGTAGTCATCAGCTTTGCTCTGCCAGGCGTTCTTAACATCGTCAGTTGCATCTGCAGTAGGCCTGGCACCAAGCGGTGCTTCCAGGACGTAATTCTTCTGTGCAGCAATGAGGATAATCCTCAAGTTACGGACCCAGTCTGTGTAATTGCTACCATCATCTTTCAACTTTGCTTTCTCAAGGAACGCATTAAAATTCAACGGAACAACAGCACGGGCCATCTATCTACAACAACATAGACAAGCAAAATACTATCAGGTACTTAAGAACTCCCACTTAGATAGACATCCCTCTAAGCATCTAAGTAATCATGTGATCCAAATCAACTAAACCAAAACCGATCATCATGTGAGATGGAGTAGTTTTCAATGGTGAACATCACTATGTTGATCATATCTACTATATGATTCACATTCTACCTTTTGGTCTCAGTTTTCCGAGGCCATATCTGCATATGCTAGGCTCGTCAAGTTTAACCCGAGTATTTCTGCGTGTGCAAAACTGGCTTGCACCCGTTGTAGGTGAACGTTGAGCTTATCACACCCGATCATCACGTGGTGTCTCGGCACGACGAACTTTGGCAACGGTGCATACTCAGGGAGAACACTTATATCTTGAAATTTAGTGAGAGATCATCTTATAATGTTACCGTTAATCAAAGCAAAATAAGATGCATAAAGGATAAACATCACATGAAATCAATATAAGTGATATGATATGGCCATCATCATCTTGTGCCTTTGATCTCCATCTCCAAAGCACCGTCATGATCACAATCATCACCGGCGCGACACCTTGATCTCCATCGTAGCATCATTGTCGTCTCTCCAACTATTGCGTTTACGACTATTGCTACCGCTTAGTGATAAAGTAAAGCAATTACAGGGCGATTACATTGCATACAATGAAGCGACAACCATATGGCTCCTGCCAGTTGCCGATAACTCTGTTACAAAACATGATCATCTCATACAATAAAATTTAGCATCATGCCTTGACCATATCACATGACAACATGCCCTGCAAAAACAAGTTAGACGTCATCTACTTTGTTGTTGCAAGTTTTACGTGGCTGCTACGGGCTGAGCAAGAACCGTTCTTACCTACGCATCAAAACCACAACGATATTTTGTCAAGTTAGTTTTGTTTTAACCTTCACAAGGACCGGGCATAGCTGTCGGTGTCAAAACCGGCGGATCTCGGGTAGGTGTCCCGATCTGTGCGTCTAAGGCTAATGGTAACAGGAGGCAAGGGACACGATGTTTTACCCAGGTTCGGGCCCTCTCGATGGAGGTAAAACCCTACTTCCTGCTTGATTGATCTTGATGATATGAGTATTACAAGAGTTGATCTACCACAAGATCATAGAGGCTAAACCCTAGGAGCTAGCCTATGATGATTATGATTGTCCCTACACGGACCAAACCCTCCAGTTTATATAGACACCAGAGGGGGCTATGGTTTACACAGAGTTGGTTACAAAGAAGGAGATCTAACATCCGGATCGCCAATCTTGTCTTCCACGCAAAGGAGAGTCCCATCCGGACACGGGACGAAGTCTTGAGTCTGTATCTTCATGGTCCATCAGTCTGGCCAAAGTATATAGTCCGGCTGTCCAGATACCCCCTAATTCAGGACTCCCTCAGTAGCCCCTGAACCAGGCTTCAATGACGATGAGACCGGCGCGTAGATTGTCTTCGGCATTGCAAGGCCGGTTCCATCTCCGAATACTCCAGAGTAATTATCGAACACTTAAATCGTGTCCGGATCTGCAAGATGATCTTCACATGCCATCATGGAGAGAATGATATCCCACAAATGTAATCTGCTGACAACTCCAGACAACGTGACATGACACTACAGTCGAGTTATTATTCGAACCATTTTCCCACAACCAGCCGCAGCACGTATTGCAAGGCAGTTTCCTCGGCACGTCTTGTCGAAGCAGAGATCATGTCCCCTTATCACAGGACTCTCATCAATACGAGTACGGGTAACCCAACCACACCATCAATCGTGGCGCTTGGGAAATAAGCGATCTTCAACGGGCAAGTGGGGAGGCGCGCCGTTTTCGTCGCCTCTATAAAAGGATAAGGATTCCCCATTTTTACCCACGCCTTCTTCCTTCTTCGCTTATCCATTCTCGCACCCTTGAGCTCCAGTGCCCTAGTTCACGCCTTCTCCGCACAGCCAAACATGTCCGGAGCAGGAGGCAAGTGGGTGGCCTCCACCGTCAAGGAGGACCATATTACGAAGCTCCGAGCGGCCGTGTACTTGGCCGCAGATAATGCGCACCGGCTGCCGGACGCAGGGCAGATCATTCCGACTCCGGGACCCCACGAGAGGGTCGTGTTCCTTGCCCACTTCGTCCGTGGACTGGGATTTCCACTTCATCCCTTTGTCCGTGGGCTCATGTTTTACTATGGGCTGGACTTCCATGATCTAGCCCCGAATTTCATCCTCAACATCTCGGCGTTTATCGCCGTGTGTGAGGCCTTCCTCCGCATTAGGCCCCACTTCGGCTTGTGGCTAAGAACCTTCTGCGTGAAGCCAAAGATCGTGAGCAGCCAACAAGCGGAGTGCGGAGGCGCCATGGTGGGTAGGATGCCCAATGTTACCTGGCTTGATGGCTCCTTCACGAAGACCGTGAAAGGGTGGCAATCAGGGTGGTTCTACATCACCGAGCCGCGCAACACCAACTGGGCGGTGGCCCCCGAATTCCGATCCAGAATTCCTATGTGGCTCACCTCCTGGGAAAAGAAGGGCCTGGCCTAGGGTGAACCCGCGGAGCTGACAGGACTTCAGAACTACATCAAAAACATGATGGACAAGAAAATCAAGCTTGTCAACGTGGTCCAGGTCATGCTCGTCCGCCGAATTCTTTCATGCCAAAGACGGGCGTTTAATCTGTGGGAGTTTGTTCCGGCCGAACACCAGACACTTCAAGAGCTCTACAGCATGACACACAAGGACGCATGGAAGGTGCTGTTCAAGGCCTCCGAAATACCTCCTCCCACATCCGAGGACCGCGGACTTCACGCCATGCGGCTCCCCCATCCGGTGAGTTTTCTGACCATCATCAGGTGTAGCTTTCTTAGCATACTCATGGGAGGATTTTAAGTCATCGTGTGTATTTAATCAGGATTATGTGGTGATGGCGGAGCAGATCGACTGTCCGGCTCCACTGCCAGAAGGTCCAGCAAATGCTCTCCTAACGGAGATGCTAGTCCTGGCGCCCTACAAGGCGCCGGAAAAGAAGGCCGAAAAGAAGGCCCCGGGGACCAGGAAGGGTCTCCCGCGTAAGGTCGTACCGGACGCCTCGTCCGAAGACGACGAGGCACACTCCTCCCCCGAAGGGGAGGAGGAAAAGGAAAGGGCTGCCCCACCTGGGGAGGCCGAAGGGCCAAAAAGGGCGACCCAGGGGACCAGGAAGGGTCCCCGGTGCAAGGCCGTCATAAACTCGTCGTCCGAAGACGACGAGGCAGATTCCTCCCGCGGAGGCGGGGGGAAATACGAGGAAACTCCGCCTGCCCGCACTGGGGAGAAGAAGAAAAGGAAATCCGCCCCGGAGGGGGAGGCTAGGACGCCCAAGAAGGAAAAGGCGTCCCTTCCGGATTAGTCCACCACGGCCGCCTACAGCGAGGAGGAGTGGTTGCCCAGGGGGAAGCCCCTAGTAAGATCGTAAGTATCCGCACTCTGTTGTACTTTACTGCGACTTCGCTTCATAGTCTGTTATAACACTGAACACGCATATGCAGTCCGGCCAGGGCCCATCCCGAGGTATCCTCTTCGGATGGGTCTTTGAGCGATTTTGCGATGAATTCGCTCCCAACGGCCACTTCCCCTCGGCCTGCGGATGACATGGAGATGTTGTCCCAAAGGCTCCCAGAGCAGGGGGAGGCGACTCTGGAGACGCCCCAAGGCGAAATTCCAGACGCCGGGCACATAGGGCGTAAGATCCCCGCAGATTGTGCCGACGAGAGCCGTAGTAAGTCGGGATCCCAGCCGGACACTGTACCGGAACCTCCAAAGGTTCCGGATTCGGGAACGCAGCCCCTCGCTAAGGAGGGCGAGCCGATCGTGCCGATGACTTCCATTACGCCTGAGGCGTCGGATAGTCTGCCGGAAGTGCTTCGCGGCGCTTCCATGGATGAAGAGCACCGTACTCTTATGAGTGCGTGATACGTCCATTTTCCATCATGCTTTTATATCAATATTTATTGCATTATGGGCTGTTATTACACATCATATCTCAATACTTATGGCTATTCTCTCTTATTTTACAAGGTTTACCATGAAGAGGGGGAATGCCGGCAGCTGGAATTCTGGCTGGAAAAGGAGCAAACGTTGGAAACCTATTCTGCACAACTCCAAAAGTCCTGAAACTCCACGAAACAACCTTTTGGATTTAATAAGAATTTATGAGTGAAATAAATAGGCCAGGGGGCCCACACCCTGTCTAGGAGACAGGAGGGCGCCCCCCTGTAGGGCGTGACCCCCTATCTCCTAGGCCCCCTGGTGGGCCTCCGGCGTCCATCTTTAGCTATATCATCACTTTTACCCTGAAAAATTGTGGGCAAGCTTACGGGACGAAACTCCGCCACCACGAGGCGGAACCTTGGTCGAATCAATCGAGGGCTCTGGCGGAGCTGTTCTGCCGGGGACACTTCCCTCCGGGAGGGGGAAATCATCACCATCGTCATCACCAATGATCCTCTCATCGGGAGGGGGTCTATCTCCATCAACATCTTCACCAGCACCATCTCCTCTCAAAACCGTAGTTCATCTCTTGTATCCAATCTTGTATCAAAACCACAATTGGTACCTGTGGGTTGCTAGTAGTGTTGATTACTCCTTGTAGTTGATGCTAATTGGTTTACTTGGTGGCAGATAATATGTTCAGATCCTTTATGCATATTATTACTCCTCTGATTATGAACATGAATATGCTTTGTGAGTAGTTACGTTTGTTCCTGAGGACATGGGTGGAGTCTTGCTATTAGTAGTCATGTGAATTTGGTATTCGTTCGATATTTTGATGAGATGTATGTTGTCTTTCCTCTAGTGGTGTTATGTGAACGTCGACTACATGACACTTAACCATTATTTGGGCCTAGAGGAAGGCATAGGGAAGTAATAAGTAGATGATGGGTTGCTAGAGTGACAGAAGCTTAAACCCTAGTTTATGCGTTGCTTCGTTAGGGGTTGATATGGACCCATATGTTTAATGTTGTGGTTAGGTTTACCTTAATACTCCTTTTTGTAGTTGCGGATGCTTGCAATAGGGGTTAATCATAAGTGGGATGCTTGTCCATGTTAGGGCAGTACCCAAGTGCCCGTCTACCCACATATCAAATTATCAAAGTACCGAACGCGAATCTTACGAACGTGATGAAAACTAGCTTGACGATAATTCCCAATGTGTCCTCAGGAGCTCCTTCTTCATTATTAGAATTCGTCCAGGCTTATCCTTTGCTACATAAAGGATTGGGCCACCTTGCTGCACTTTATTTACTCTATTTACTTTTTGCTCATTACTATTTATCTTATCACAAAACTATCTATCACCTACTATTTCAGTGTTTGCAGAGAAAACCTTACTGAAAACCGCTTATCATTTCCTTCTGCTCCTCGTTGGGTTCGACAATCTTACTTATCGAAAGGACTACGATAGATCCCCTATACTTGTGGGTCATCAAGACTCTTTTCTGGCGCCGTTGCCGGGGAGCGTAGCGCTTGTGGTGAGTAGAACTTGGTAAGGAAACATTTATATAGTGTGCTGAAATTTTCTGTTACTTGTCACTATGGAAACTAATCCTTTGAGGGGCTTGTTTGGGGTATCTTCACCCCAACCAGAAGAGCAAAGAGATGCTCCTCAACCTACTGAACTTTATGAAAATATTCACTTTGAGATTCCTTCGGGTATGATAGAAAAACTGCTAGCTAATCCTTTTGCAGGAGACGGAACATTGCATCCCGATTTACACCTTATATTTGTGGATGAAGTTTGTGGATTATTTAAGCTTGCAGGTATTCCCGATGATGTTGTCAAAAGGAAGGTCTTCCCTTTATCTTTGAAGGGAGATGCAATGACATGGTATAGGCTATGTGATGATACGAGATATTGGAATTATAAGCGATTGAAGTTGGAATTTCACCAGAAGTTCTATCCTATGTATATTGTTCATCGTGATCATAATTACATATATAATTTCTGGCCTCGCAAAGGAGAAAGCATCGCTCAAGCTTGGGGGAGGCTTAAGTCAATGTTATATTCATGCCCCAATCATGAGCTCTCTCGGGAAATGATTATTCAGAATTTTTATGCTCGGCTTTCTCTTGATAATCGCAACTTGCTTGATACTTCCTGTGATGGTTCCTATATGCTGAACACTATTGATTTCAAATGGGACTTATTGGAAAGAATTAAATGCAACTCTGAAGATTGGGGTTCCGACGATGGTAAGGAGTCAGGTATGACACCTAAGTTCGATTGTGTTAAATCTTTTATGGATACCGATGCTTTCCGTGGATTTAGCTCTAAGTAGGGACTTGACTCTGAGATAGTAGCTACTTTTTGTGAAACTTTTTCTACTCACATTGATCTCCCTAAAGAGAAGTGGTTCAAATATAATCCTCCTGTTGAAGTGAAAGTAGTTGCACCTATTACAGTCGAAGAAAAGATTATTACATATAGTGATCCCATTGTTCCTACTGCTTATGTTGAAAAACCTCCTTTTCCTGTTAGGATAAAAGATCATGCTAAAGCTTCGACTGTTGTTCGTAAGAGTAATACTAGGACCTATACACCTCCTGAGCAAATTAATGTTGAACCTGGTATTGCTATGATTAAAGATCTCTTGGATGAGGACTTAGATGGGCATGTTATCTCTTTCTTGGGTGAAACTGCTAATATTGTTAGACTTGATACTAAGACACGTAGACCTGTTATAGGCACACCTGTTATTTCTGTTAAAATAGGAGATCATTGTTATCATGGCTTATGTGATATGGGTGCTAGTGCTAGTGAGATACCTCATGATCTTTCTAAAGAAATTGTGCATGATATTGCACCTGTTGAATTAGAAGACATTGATGTTACTACTAAGCTTGCTAATAGGGACACCATTAAACCTATTGGGATTGTTAGAGATGTTGAGGTTTTGTGTGGGAAGATTAAATACCCTGCTGATTTTCTTGTTCTTGCTTCCCCACAAGATGATTTTTGTCCCATTATTTTTGGTAGACCCTTCTTGAATACTGCTAGTGCTAAGATTAATTGTAAAAGGAAGGTCGTCACTGTTGGCATAGATGGTATGTCTCATGAGTTTAATTTTGCTAAGTTTAGTAGACAACCTCGTGAAAGGGAACCACCTAGTAAGGATGAAATTATTGGTCTTGCCTCCATTGTTGTTCCTCCAACTGATCCGTTAGAACAATATTTGCTAGACCATGAAAACGATATTTTTATGAAGGAAAGGGAAGAAATAGATGAAGTGTTCCTTAAACAGGAACCTATGCTGAAACATAACCTTCCCGTTGAAATTCTTGGGGACCCCCCTCCACCCAAGGGTGATCCCGTGTTTGAACTCAAACCCTTACCTGATAATCTTAAGTATGCTTATCTTGATGAAAAAGAAATATATCCTGTTATTATTAGTGCTAACCTTTCAGAGAAAGAAGAAGAAAGATTATTGAAAACTCTGAAGAAGCACCGAGCTGCTATTGGATATACTCTGGATGATCTTAAGGGCATTAGTCCCACACTATGTCAACACAAAATTTCAGTGGAGAAAGATGCCAAACCAGTTAGAGATCCTCAAAGACGATTAAATTCCAAAATGAAGGAAGTGGTAAGAAAGGAGATTCTAAAACTCCTTGAGGCAAGTATTATTTATTCCGTTGCTGATACTGAATGGGTAAGCCCTGTCCATTGTGTCCCTAAAAAGGGAGGTATTACCGTTGTTCCTAATGATAAAGATGAATTGATTCTGGAAAGAATTATTACAGGTTATAGGATGGTAATTGTTTTCTGTAAATTAAATAAAGCTACTAAGAAAGATCATAACCCTTTATCTTTTATTGATCAAATGCTAGAAAGGCTATCCAAACACACACATTTTTGCTTTCTAGATGGTTATTCTGGTTTCTCTCAAATACCTATGTCCGCGAAGGATCAATCTAAAACTACTTTTACTTGCCCTTTTGGTACTTTTGCTTATAGAAGTATGCCTTTTGGTTTATGTAATGCACCTGCTACCTTTCAAAGATGCATGATGGCTATATTTTCTGATTTTTGTGAAAAGGTTTGTGTGGTATTCATGGATGACTTCTCCGTCTACGGATCCTCTTTTGATGATTGTTTGAGCAACCTTGATCGAGTTTTGTAGAGATGCGAAGACACTAGTCTCGTCCTGAATTGGGAAAAGTGTCACTTTATGGTTAATGAAGGCATTGTCTTGGGGCACAAGATCTCCGAGAGAGGTATTGAAGTTGATAAAGCCAAAGTTGTTATTGAAAAGATGCCATGTCCCAAGGACATAAAAGGTATAAGAAGTTTCCTTGGTCATGCCGGATTTTATAGGAGGTTCATTAAGGACTTTTCTAAAATCTCTAGGCCTCTGACTAATTTATTGCAAAAAGATATTCCTTTTGTCTTTGATGATGATTGTGTAGAAGCATTTGAAACACTTAAGAAAGGCTTGATCACTGCACCTATTATTCGGCCACCTGATTGGAATTTACCTTTTGAAATTATGTGCGATGCTAGTGATTATGCTGTAGGTGTTGTTTTAGGGCAAAGAGTCGATAAGAAATTGAATGTTATCCAGTATGCTAGTAAGACTCTTGATACTGCCCAGAGAAATTATGCTACTACTGAAAAAGACTTCTTAGCAGTTGTGTTTGCATGTGATAAGTTTAGACCTTATATTGTTGATTCCAAAGTTACTCACATATTCCAGAGTTTTTACTGGCCTACTCTCTTCAAAGATGCTCATAAGTTTGTCTTATCTTGTGATGAATGTCAAAGAATAGGTAACATTAGTAGACGTCAAGAAATGCCTATGAATTATTCTCTTGTTATTGAACCGTTTGATGTTTGGGGCTTTGATTATATGGGACCTTTTCCTGCCTCCAATGGTTATACACATATTTTAGTTGCGGTTGATTACGTTACTAAGTGGGTAGAAGCTATTCCAACTAGTAGTGATGATCATAACACTTCTATTAAAATGCTTAAAGAAGTTATTTTTCCGAGGTTTGGAGTCCCTAGATATCTTATGACTGATGGTGGTTCACATTTTATTCATGGTGCTTTCCGTAAGATGCTTGCTAAGTATGATGTCAATCATAGAATCGCATCTCCTTATCACCCGCAGTCCAGTGGTCAAGTAGAGTTGAGCAATAGAGAGCTCAAATTAATTTTGCAAAAGACTGTGAATAGATCTAGAAAGAATTGGTCCAAAAAACTTGATGATGCATTATGGGCCTATAGAACTGCATATGAAAATCCTATGGGTATGTCTCCTTATAAGATGGTTTATGGAAAAGCATGTCATTTACCTCTTGAACTTGAACATAAGGCATATTGGGCTATTAAAGAGCTCAATTATGACTTCAAACTTGCCGGTGAGAAAAGGTTATTTGATATTAGCTCACTTGATGAATGGAGAACCCAAGCATATGAGAATGCCAAGCTTTTCAAAGAAAAAGTCAAACGCTGGCATGATAAGAGGATGCAAAAGCGTGAGTTTAACGTAGGAGATTATGTGTTATTATTCAACTCTCGTTTAAGATTTTTTGCAGGAAAACTTCTCTCAAAATGGGAAGGTCCCTACGTTATCGAGGAGGTCTATCATTCTGGTGCAATAAAAATCAACAACTTCGAAGGCACAAATCCGAGTATGGTAAACGGTCAAAGAATTAAACACTATATTTTAGGTAATCCTATCAATGTTGAAACTAATATTATTGAAACCATAACCCCTGAGCAATACATAAGAGACACTTTCCAGAATGTTCCAGAGTCCGAAAAGGCATAGGTACGTGGTACGGTAAGTAAACCGACTCCAAAACAACTCTAATAGCAATTTTTATCAGTTTTGGCTTATTTAAGAATTTTAGGAAGAAAGAAGTAGTCCGAAAGGGACACGAGGCTCCCACGAGAGAGGAGGCCGCCCCGCCCCCCCGTAGGACGCGCCCCCTGTCTCGTGGGCACCTCGTGTGCATCCCGGACTCTGTTTTCTTGTATGTTACGTATTTTGGTCGCTAAAAATTCTTTATTTATACTCCCGAAGGTTTTGACCACCGTATCATGCAAATATCCTCTGTTTTCGTTTTGAGCTGTTTCTGTTTCAGACCTAGAGCATCATGTCGTCTCCGAGCACTCCCAAGGACAAGTTTTTCAATAGGGTTATCAACCCCTATCTTGCGGAGGTGCTGCATCACCCTCAAACCATTGAGATGCGTGAGGGGGTGCTGCACATCCGCGATGTGGAGGGACCAAGGCGTACCGGGAGCATGGAGACAAAGCTCGAAGCCATGGAGCAAGAAGTTTTCAAGTGTCAAGGGATGGTGGAGCGTGGACTCAACGCCAACCAGATGATGATCACGGAGTTCACCAACAACCACAAGCTGGATGCCAAAGTCATTGGGGAGACCATCTTCAAGCTTCAAGAGAAAATCGAGAACCTCCAAGCCCAGATTTATGACCTGCAAAACCAGAACTGTGAGTATGAATATAGATTCAATCGAATGACTTTGGCTGTAGATTTAAGGATCTCGGAGACTCGATCATCCTTTTATGATGGAGAGCCTATGCCTTGGAAGACGGACAACAAGCCTACATCATCAACAACTCCTACTTCATCACCTTCGAAGAAATAATCACATGGGTATGGGCACTCCCCTTGGCAACTGCCAAGCTTGGGGGAGGTGCCCCGGTATCGTATCACCATCACACTCTTATTTTTACTGCTTTATTTAGTTCGATCCTTTTAGAAGTATCTTGATCTAGTAGTTTGAAATTTTGATATCAAGTAGTTTTGAGTGTTGCATCGTGATCTCTTTATGTAATCGAGTCAGTGTGCTATCTATAATAAAGATTAGTGTTGAGTCAAGGGCTTTGCTATGTTGCTATGATCTTGAGAAAGTAGAAAGAACAAAAGAGTTCATATTGATCTTATGGATAGTGATAACTTCACACATAGAAAGTATGAGGCATAAAAATTGTTGAGAGTTGATGAACGTAGTGTTGGTCATCGTTGCAATTAATTGGAAGTGATAAGGAAAGAGGGGTTCAGATATAAATATATTATCTTGGACATTTTCTATAATTGGGAGCACTCATTAGGTATGACATGCTAAAACAGTTGACGTTGGACAAGTAAGACAATGTAATGGTTTATGTTTTCCGACATCTCAGTTAAAGTATATTGTCATTGACCTTCCAAACATGTTGAGCTTGCCTTTCCCTCTCATGCTAGCCAAATTCCTTGCACCAAGTAGAAATACTATTTGTGCTTCCAAATATCCTTAAACCCAGTTTTGCCATGAGAGTCCACCATACCAACCTATGGATTGAGTAAGATCCTTCAAGTAAGTTGTCATCGATGCAAGCAATAAAAATTTCTCTCTAAATATGCAAGACTTATTAGTGTCGGCGTTCTGGGAACGGGGGTCCCCAGACTTGCCTGCCTGTGGTGTGGCTCAAAGGGGGGCCCAACACAGCCCATCTTCATCAACGTGAACTCAAGACCCTCGCGAGGGGCCAAGCCTCACGGGGCAGGCGACAAGGAGCTTCCTTAGGCGCGGCCTCGTCAGGCTAGCTCACGAGGAGGCGGAGAGATCAAGGCGGGGTACCTCGCGAGGTGCCCATGACACAAGCCATGACCACCAAGGGCGCCAGGCGGGCGCCAGCCCGCGCAGTGTCCTCCTTTCCTCTTTGGTGCAAAGGGAGCAAGCGCAGGCGAGAGTATCAAGCAAAGGCGTCCATTTCGATGCAACAAGACCAAGACCAGTCCAATGGCGGGATGGAGGTCATCATGGAGACCAAGCCGGCGTCACCACCAGAGCCTTTGACAGGCGAGGACCAACTTTAGTCAGGATAAGTGTACCAGATGTTCCCCTTCAAAATGGCCAATTGTTGGCGCCCTTCCCACTCAATATTTGGGAAGAGGCCCAGGGCCTTTGCCTATAAATAGGACTAGCCACCATAGTATAGGGCATCTGGAATCAACCCCTCCGAAGGGACAACACCATCGCAAGAACAGACCCTCGCGAGGCTGTTCTTCCTTTTATTGTTCGTCATCAGCCCAAGAGGCAATCCACCACACCACACACTGGAGTAGGGTATTACACCGCAATGGTGGCCTGAACTAGTATAAACACTGTGTCTCTTGTGTTGTTCTTTTCATATCTTAGATCCTAGCATGGCGGTAGGGTGCAGGCAGGTAGTGGGCGAGATCTCAACGCGCACCCCAGTGTTCGAACCTCAAGGGTCTGCCGGAACCCGAAATCCAACATTTGGCGCGCCAGGTAGGGGTGCGCCGGAATCCACCCTCTGCCACTTCGCGTTCCATCGCATCGTCATCGCCATGTCTGGCGACCAAGCAGGCAACCCTGATCCCTGGGAGGCATGGCCCGCCCGTGCAGAGCCGCTCGCCTCGGGCGACCCCATGCCCCAGGCAGCTCGCGGTCCGTAGGGCGCTGCGGGCCGCGGGCGACGCGGACAGGCTTCGACAGCTCTCACACCATGACAGGCACGGTCGGCAGCAAGGGCCTCCAACCACGCTGCGGCTACAACGCCGTACACCCGGCGGGAGCAGGCGAACTCAAGGGCCGCGCTCACGGTGGCCCGAGAGCTACTGCAGTGCAGGCTGCTAGAAGGCGGCTGCGACGTGTTGCTTGAGCGGGTGGCAGAGCTCCTGGGCTTTGCCTCCTCGGGGGCTCACCCCTTCTGCACCCAGCTCCCATCTCAGGTCCAGGACGGCCCGCGCGGGGGCTCCGCGCGCGCCCGCGGGCTCCAAGGCTACTCCAACACCAGCGAGGCTGTCAGCACCGGGCCAGTGGCAGCGCTGCCTCCGCCCCCGTCCAGCGAAGGAGGACTCGACGCAACCCACGACCCCAGTAGGCCGCCGCGCTACCACCCCCACGCGGGCGCGTCGAGCAGGGCTGCATGGCACGCGGAGCACTATGGCGCGACCTTCGGAATGACGGCCCCAGAAGAATACGTGCCCCACATGGTGGACCAAGGGCACCCGCATGAGGGCGAACAAGGCTCGCTCCTCAGCCCAAGCTGGGGGGACGAGGCGCCAGAAGCTGAGCTCTTCCAGGAACCCCGGGACGGCCCCATCGGCCACACTGGAAGCAACGATTATCGGGTACCACTAATTCCTCAGGAGCAGGCATACGCTAATCGTGGATCGCAGGAGGTGCAGGTCGCCGCAGCGAGCAGCTGCCCCGCTCCCGCGGTCTCCTACCCCTCAGGAGGATGGCATTGGGGGCTACCGGAGAGGGGCCAAGATCCGGCATCACCACCGCGACGTTGGAGCAAGGCGTTCTCGGGAGGTAGGCCCGCTGCTGGGGAGGTGCCTCAGGGCCTGCCCCTGGCGGAGGACCCGTGGTCGTCGGGGGAACCGCTGGCGACCGCTCTACCCCATCGGCGGCGTCCTGGTTTCCGGTCATCATCGATGGCACTAAAGTGTGGCGCAAGGTGGGGCCCTCGTCTGGCGATATGAAGCAAGGCCGGTACCTGTGAAGAAGGCCCAGTGCCTGTGAAGCTCGCCGCCCCGTGACACTCTCACGTAATAATGAGTGGGGCTGTACATGCCCCGGAGTCTCAGGGGTGCCGGCCTCAGGCCCTAGGGCTCCCTCCCACGCCCAGTGGCAGCACTTAGCTCCGTGCTGGTGAGAAGACGTCCAAGACTAGACTAGGTGCCGGACGCGGCCTTTTTCTGCTTTCATTGCCTTTCCCTTTGGTTGTCGCTTTCCCCTGCTGAATTTGAGTTGGATTCGAATTTGAGATTTGCGTGTGTTTGGGGAAGGGGTGTGTCGGTGTCAAAACCGGCGGATCTCGGGTAGGGGGTCCCAAGCAGTGCATCTTAGGATCAATGGTAACAGGAGGCAAGGGACACAATGTTTACCCAGGTTCGGGCCCTCTCGATGGAGGTAAAACCCTACGTCCTGCTTCATTGATATTGATGATGTGGGTATTACAAGAGTTGATCTACCACGAGATCAGAGAGGCTAAACCCTAGAAGCTAGCCTATGGTATGATTGTTGTTGTATATATCTCTATCGACTAGCCTGGCCTCAGTTTATATAATGCACCAGAGGCCTAGGATAACAAGAGTCCTAGCCGAATACGCCGGTGGGGGAGGAGTCCTTGTCTTGATCACCAAGTCTTGTGGAATCTTCCTTGTATGCGGCAACTGTCCGGACTGGCCCATGAGTATACGGCCATGGGGATCCTCGGCCCAATCCAACTGACTGGGAGACGACGTGGTGAGTACCCCCTAGTCCAGGACACCGTCAGTAGCCCCCTGAACCGGTCTTCAAGTTGGGGACGCTCCTCGATTCTTCCGAACTGTTCTTCATCTTCGGTCGTCGGTCTTGAAAACTGGTTCAACAAATCTTCTCATCTTCGATCTTGAGAATCACCAAAATGCATTCGACGAGTTTACACGTCGGGTATCCGAGGAGCCCCTTTAAGTTTCCGGCGTTTATCAATGCCTTGTTATTTTTATGCCACACCTCGGGTTTGAAGTTGTTCCCGGGCGGCAATGTCCTCTTGCGTCCGAGCTCCAACGTCGGACTGCATTCGAGGTATCTTTCGCAGCTGAGCACCAACGCCGGACTGCTTCCCAGCTCTAACGTTGGACTATGTACCCGAGCTCCAACGCCGGACTGTATCCGAGCTCCAACGCCAGACTATGTATCCGAGCTCCAACGCCAGACTGTATCCGAGGTGTCGTAAATCACCTTGGTTCAAAGAGTTTTGAAGGAGTTTAGCCGAGCTTAATGCCGGAAATGCCCTCTATGGAGCCAGCCACTAGCGGCCGAGCTTTATCTCGACTCCTTCCGAGGTGGTGCACCACCCTGAATGTGGGCTGATTTTTGTCAATATTTTTGATTGGTGCCAGTAGCCCTCAAGGTGGGTATCGGTCTAAAACCCGAGATGCACATGAAGGATGACATAAGACCGCTGATCCCCATAGCCGCTGAGACTCAGGTTGATTTGCAAAATCGGTCTGAGGATCAAGTCCTAGCTCGGCAGAATACTTAGGGACACAAAAAGTGGCGTGCTCAGTCCTCAAGACTCAGGTTGGGTGCGGCCGACCAACCTGAGGATCAAAATCTCCTCGGAGACTGTATTACACTTAAAATTTTCTGCATAGAACAGGCAATGCAGTAGCCCCTGAGACACTGGTCGGGTGGCAACACCAGATCAGGGGATCGATGTGCCCCTTTAATATTTGTAAATAATAAGCCCGAAGCCCAGTAGCCCCCGAGCCTTAATGCGGGCACGGGAGGCCGAATTAAGGATCAATATCCATAGTAAAATCACAAATTATGTGTAATGACTCTATGTATCCAAGTACTTTACGTCATTAATGCTCGGATCCGCATTGTACAAAACTTTGTTGACCGACCATCGGCTTCCACCTCCTCGGCCAATAGCCGAGGAGTGTTTGTCCTACTTTATAAAGCCTTTATGAGGGCAAAGATTTACAACAAACAAGGCAATCAGGCCATATGGTTTTATAAACAAAGGTACGCGGAGAGACATGTTATATTACTGTTTAACAGAAGAAATGTCTTCCAAAGAAAATAGTCCCGCTATCGGTTCCTTTCTTTGGGTTGTCATGCTAAGCATGATCATGAAACCTCAGCTCTAATGGAAGAGCCAAATATTGAGGATTTAGTTTGGAAGGCCAGTTACTAGCCCCCGGTAGTGTTCAGCGACAGTCGAGGTCAAGCCATAAACACTTCGGCCAATGTTATGAACGGCTCGTCATTTAATATAGTCATCGACTTTCTCCACTGAACAGTTTACGCCTATTGAGATAGTCAGTTTTCAGCTTTCTCCACTGAGGTGCTTGACCATGCGAGCTGGAAGCACAATCGCAGTGGTTCTCCCTTGGCACACCTAGCCAAACAAAGCGGAACGTAGGCGGCAAACACAGGAGCCGGGCAACCCAACTATTGACCGAAGACACAATTCGAAAACGATGCATATATAGCAATACCCGAGAATGTTTTTGCCGAATCTCTAAAGGTGTCCGGCGATGCACTGCGAGACTTGTGCTGAAAACAGACAAATAGTTTAAAAGTGCCATGGGATTGAAAAGCCAAAAACTTATTCAAAAGGTTAATGTCCGAACTAGATCAAGTGTTCGGTGCCAATCCGAAAATTGGACTTTGGAAAAAAAAAGGTGCTTATGCCGTGCTTTAACATGACACATCCTATCTCAAAACTTCAAGCGGGTCAGCCTTCGGCTTCAACCTCCTATCCCGAAGGTGGAGTACTTCTTACTAGGCCAGTTTAGCAAACTAAACTCTAGCGGCTTTGAGAGAGAAATTAGGCTCCCCGGCTAGTGACCGCACACTTGCGTCGAAAAAAGGAGTGATAAATAATAATAAAAACTTTGCAACAACTAAGAAGAAAAACACTTATCATAAAACGGCTCATATAAATTTAAGAGCCCCCAAGTGACTTGGGTAAAAGAATGATTGCATGTACCGAAGTACTTATATCATATCTATGTTCAACCGAACTTTAAACGCGTCTTAACCGACCGTCGGCTTCTCCCTCTTCGGTCAAGGACCGAAAAGTGTTATGTACTCCATCTGTCGAGAATATCGACGGTGTTTCCAATAACCAGGCAATAAGGCCATAAGGCTGTAACAGACAAAGCGCGCTCAGGGAACTTATGCTATATTACTGCGAAGAGTAAGAAGCATCTTCGAAGAAAATAGTACCCCCACCGATACCTTTCTTCGGTGCACATTGTTATTATGAGACTTGTGCAATAGATTTTTTGTACTCATGAGTTCCGTTGTGTGCCGACCATGATTGAAAACAATAAGAGCGCTAGCTTTCGGCTTCACCCAGTCTGAGGTCCGGCTCGGGTGACCCGATCGTGACAATCGCAGAGGTGCTCCCTTTACTCCCTAGCCGAACAATCAGGAACATAGGGGTAAGAACAGGAGCCAGGCAACCCAGCTTGCAAATCGCTTAAGTCAATATGGTGCATATTGTGGCGTAATACACGAAGAAGGAACGAAGCCGTACAAGTATAACCATATGCAAGAGGAAAAAGCTTCATGAAGGAAGCCCCCAAGTAAACGGGGTATTTGAATTTGCGCGTCATAAACAAAGTTTGGACAAGGAAATTTTTACAAGCAACTTTTTTCCAAAAAAGTATAATGCTTGGCCGAGCCGAACACAAGTTAAAAATTGAAAACTTTGAGCATGAAGACAACTTAGCTGGTTAATGTGTTCGGTATTTGATGACACAGTCCGAGCTTGATGCGGGACAAGGTTCCATCCCCGAGCCGGTCCCGAGGTGGCGGAGCAAAGAGCTCGGCACTCCGAAGTGGTGACATAGCACGGTCAATGCAGGACGGCAGGATGATGCTGAAGTCCCCGGCATGGGCTAATGAAGTATTGACGAAGCCCCCCGTCCAGCCGAGGTGACGCCAAAGGATATAGTCCGGCTGGATCATTTTCTTGTGCACAAAAAATAGTGCAAACCGGAGATAATAGTAATAATAACAAAAATAAAAATAAAAAATCCGTTACATAACAAATAATTTATGTAAAGTGAGTAATAAAAGAAATATCGCCTAGCGCCGAAGTCAATGTCGATGCAGGGCGGCGGCGTGATGTGGTAAAGGCATGGCAAGGCCTGAATTCACAGGTCGGTTCGAGTTCCGGATGCGGCGTTCGCCGGACTATGTACGGAAACTGAACGAACCACCATGTGACCATCGTTAATGCGGCCACCATTTGATAGACCTGCGTACATATGACGGACAAACCAGAGTAATAATTCATTGGAAAAAATGAACCCTAACAAGCAAAAAATACTAGGATTAATAGCACCTGGCTTATTTGTTGTAGCAATCCGAAGAAAGGTGATTCCCAAAATTGGGACTCGATCCGCACACCTATCGCCTGATGGGCGATAAAGCAACGGCATGGCGATGCTGGCAAAGGTTGGATCGCCGAGGCAAAGCCCTCGGTCCAGCTAACGTGACGGAGCTGGTCGGCCAGCGATGCCGAAGTCTCCGGAGTAGGTTGATGAAGAGATGATGAAGCCCCCAGCCCAGCGATGCAGGTCGTGACGTGGTCGATGCCGGCTTGATTAAGTGACCGTGTAGCGATGCAGGTGTGCCCGCTCCATGTAATCCGTGGGGCGGCGATGTTGGTGACGATTTATCCTTCGCGATGTCGAACTATTGTTCGGCTGGCCGAGATGATGATCCGAAGAAATTGAGCTCGGCTCAACAAAGCGACGACGTGTCTAACGCAGGTTGGCCGCCACCGTGGAGTGATGTTGTCGGGCTGGTTTGACACCGGCGCGACGGTGAAGTTCGTATTGCAAGAATACTTTTAATACTACTGGGATGTGTTTGAGAATAGAACACAACACCCCATACGAAAACTTCCTTCAAAAAGGATGTCTGAGATCCCGTTCATAAAGAAGATGAATTCGGGTCGGATTCGTTCTCGCGCAGAAAACAGATCCAAAAAGTGACGCATTAATCGGAAGTTTCCAGGAGTTTGGACGGTCGGATCGAGCTGAATTTTTGGAAGGTGGTAGATATGGGAATTCCATAGCAAATCAAAGGTTGGATCCTCCAAAGGACATCTGAGCTAGATGCTGGATACCACGCCCTAAACTTGTTCGGATTCTCGTCCAGATTCAACAGGGCTCCGGTATATCGGAGATTGCCGGAGATTCCTCCATCGGAACTCGACGAAATTTTTGCAGGGTTGTTGTAGACTTAATTCCGCATAATTCCACCGAAGTAATCATTTAAGCGACACTCAAGGAGGCGGTGGCGGCGGATACAAGTTTGCTGTCCAGAAAGATAGCACGGTCGCCTGAGGGCAATGTTGACGTTGAGCCCCCGAGCTCCATGGATGACTCCTCCATGATCTTGATAGAGATCGGAGTTGGTGTTGATGAAGGCCTTCATTCAAACATGACGATCGGAGGTAGGGCGCAGTCCTCGGTCAAGCCAAGGTGACCAGTCGAGCTGGTGACGAAGAAGCCGATGTTGCAGTTGACCTGCGGTCGAGCCATTGATCCTTTCGCCGATCACACAGCGGAACTCTCAATGAAAGCACCAATGTCGGTGTAAAAACCGGCGGATCTTGGGTAGGGGGTCCCAAGCAGTGCGTCTTAGGATCAATGGTAACAGGAAGCAAGGGACACAATGTTTACCCAGGTTCGGGCCCTCTCGATGGAGGTAAAACCCTACGTCCTGCTTGATTGATATTGATGATGTGGGTATTACAAGAGTTGATCTACCACGAGATCAGAGAGACTAAACCCTAGAAGCTAGCCTATGGTATGATTGTTGTTGTATATATCTCTATCGACTAGCCTAGCTTCGGTTTATATAATGCACCAGAGGCCTAGGATAACAAGAGTCCTAGCCGAATACGCCGGTGGGGGAGGAGTCCTTGTCTTGATCGCCAAGTCTTGTGGAATCTTCCTTGTATGCGGCAACTGTCCGGACTGGCCCATGAGTATACGGCCATGGGGATCCTCGGCCCAATCCAACTGACCGGGAGACGACATGGTGAGTACCCCCTAGTCCAGGACACCGTCAGGGTGCTTAGTCTCGTTCGAGCAATCTCTCGCATTTCGCTTACCACCTCGCCTCAGCTGCCTCCCCTCGCGAGCCCCTCGCGAGCCGGGTCTGGCCTAGCCTGCGTGCAGCCCAGACTGCCGCCGCCGCATCCTCTCAGGAGGGTTTTTACTGCAGATCCTACGGGCTCAATCAGGAGACGCTCGAAGCACCACGGCCTCCCACGGGCTATCCCAAGGCCCATACAGGACAAAAGGTAAACTAGCAAACCAGCTCGTCGCTTAGCTAACCACTTGGTGTGGGTGTGGGGGTGATGTAAGCGTACAACAGTACGATGAGCACAAGTTTTACATGAGGGGCTCCCCCTCCCAAAATGCTCTCAGAACCATCAGGACGAAACCTGAGTTCTATTCATGCAGGGTAAGGAAACAGGAACGATGCGCGGTCAGTCGGATAAATCCCCCAATGCATATTCAGGAGCACCGCCCGAACCGCTGCTGGCGTCGCTGGCCTCGCCATCGCCCTCTGCGCTGCCATTGGCGGCGTCCAGGCCGTTCACTACGCCACCCTCATCAGCAGCTACGATCACGCCGTCGTTATCTGAGGCGAAGGCCCTGACAAGGGCATCCACATGGTATTCCACCCAGTGCGCCAGGTCGTCCCGGACGGCCTGGGTGACTGGGGCGATGGCGGCGTCAAAGTCGAAGTGAGGATCCATGTTCCGGAGATGGCTGAAGACACGAGAAAAGGCGCGCCCGAGGATTGCGCGGCTCCTCTCCTCCACCAACCTGTCGGCTCTGACCAACCGCGCCTCCAGCTGCGTCACCACGTCGGTGAAGAACTGAAGGTTGCCGGCATAGTTAATTGCGTGCGGCTCGCCAACGGCCGCCTCGCAGATGTTACCCAAGGCCGTGTTGGCTTTCTCCCGGAGTGTGGTGAGCATGGGGCCGTGCTCGTGCTCCAGAAGACGCCGCTGGCGTATCTCGTCCGCATTTTGGCGCGCGACGGCCTCAGCCTCATCCACCCTTTGGTGAAGGAGGAGCACCTCGGCGTGGGAGGTGGTTAACTCCCCCTGCGCCACCTCGAGGGCGGCCCGAAAAGCATCAGCCCGCCGTGTTGCCTCCTCCAGCTTGACCCTCAAGGCAGCGGTCCTACCTTCGGCCTCGACCCGGATCAACCCCAGCCTATCCTCGAGCCCACGCTCAAGGTTCAAGCGCGCCGTCGCCACCTGGCGTCCAACCACTTTAAGAACACGAGCTTCCCGCGCGGCAACATCATCCTCTGCCTGCGTCACCAAGCGCTCCCTTGTCTCCAGGCGTTCGTACTCGCGTACGCGTTCAGCGGCTTCCAGCGTCAGCGCCTCCTCACGCTTCTGGAGCTCTGCCGGATCGCCCAAAGCCACCTTCATCAACGCCAGGGCCGACTCGCGCAGCTCCACTTGCTCCTCCAGTGAGTGGCACCGGGCCAGGAGTTCCCGTGCCCGCTCCTCCACCGCCTATCGCCGCTTGTCAGCCTCTCGGGCCTCCTCGACGGCTCGGGAACAGACCTCCCGAGAGGCCACCCGCGACGCCTTGGCCTCCTCATTGTCAAGATCGCGCTGGTGGCGCGCAAGGGTGACAGCACCCTACAGCTCACGCCTCTCTGCAGCCAGGCGTAGGCCCTCGGCCTCCAGGCGCGCGTCTTCATCAGCAAGCTCTTCGCCGAGCAGGCTCACCGCGTCAGCCGCCCTCCGAAGAAACCCTTGGCGAAGAGCGCGACGCTCTCGGGCACGCTTGATTACGTCTTCCACACCGTCATCCACCCCAAGCGGGTGCCAAGAGCCACGAATCAGTGCTCCCCCTTCGGGCAGGGGGCTGGGGGCTAGCACCCTCGCGACGGCCGGGCACGCCTCGCCAGAAGCCCGGCCTGGAGCCAGCCCATCGCCACAAGAATGGCGGGAGTACCTCAACCAACCGCGGTCCACGGCCAGACGAGAAGCCCACGACAGGCTGGCTATGCCACGAGAAGGCTCGTGAAGGAAGGTCGCGGGGCGCGCAGGGCCGCGGTGCACCCCAGGGTGGTCTGCCTCTCTGACCGACCCCACCATAAGGGCTCTGCTGCTCGGAGCGCTCGAGGACGGTGGAGAGGGTAGCGGCGATGGGTATGGCTCCTCAGTCATCTCCGTGAGCTCAGCAGGAAGGGGCCTGCGGAGCAAGAATCAGTAAAAGCAGCAGAAGGATCAGGAGCTAGAAAGGGAGGAGGCTTACTCATCGACGGCGAAGTACTTCCTACGCTTCAGCAAGCGACAAGGGTAGTCGTCACCCAGGGCCTCCCTTCTCTTCCGGAGGGCCTCAAAGTCCACACGAAAGAAACCCAAGAGTTGAGCGCAGGGGTCAACCTGCGACGAAGAAGCGTCAAGGCGATCCGCATCAGGGGCGTCTGCCCGAAGGGCGCTACCGGTCGCCTCATCAGGAAGAACAGCTGGGGCCTCAAGGGCCTCAACCGCGGGTGGCTACTCGCCGCCCTCAGCCACGGCAGCACGGGCCTCAGGAGCTGCTCCCTCATGCGCGCCTCCTGATGCTGTCACCTCGGTGGGGGCCTTACCGGGCCCCGGCGGCTCATGCCTCCCTGCTCCGCCACTTGAGGACGAGTCGCCTTGGCCAACTGAAAGGGCGGTCACCACCACTTGATTCTCGCGAGGCCCCTGGAGGCCGGCGGGGCGCGGTCCCCATTCATCAAAGGCGGGCATCTGATTCACTAAGTCTCTCCTGCCTGAACAGAGGTACAACAAGGCCCCCCTTGCTGGATGCTGCCAGGATTGGGGTCCCCAGTCAGGACCAGGAGCACCTTCCTCAATGCTTCAGGTGTCAGGTCCTCTTCCTGGAGCCTCATACGATCCTCATGCCCGCTGAAGGCCCACATGCGGCGAGAATGGCGCTGGAGAGGGGCGACATGGCATATCAGGAACTCCTTCACCACCTTGGGCACCGTCATGCCAAGCGACCTCAAGCACGCGAAGCGATGCCAGACGAAGATGAGCAGGGGACTCGTGAGCGTCTCCTAGCCCCAGCCTGAATTAGGGACAGCAGGCAAAGTCGGCTTCGACAGCAGGGGGCTGGGCACCCCCACGTCCACATACAGCCACCGCTCACGGAACCCAGGCGCAAGCAGAGGAAGGCCAAAGTCAATCCCAGAGGCCGCTGTCTCGGGTGAAGCAATGAAGCTCACGCACCCCAAGCATTGGGCGGGGTCGACAAGGCGCAGAGAGAAGAAGTGGCGCAACAAGGCAACCGAGGGGAGGATGCCTACCATGGCCTCGCAAACGAAGGCGAAGACCGCAAGAAGAGTAATGGATTCAGGACCCAGATGCATCATGTGGATCTGATAGTGGGAGAGCACGGCGTTGAAGAAATCGGAAAAGGGGGGAACCAGTCCCGCCCACAGGGCGTCGACGAAAAATGGACCTCGGTGACTATCCTGTCGATGGAGAAGCGAGATGCGGGTCAGGTCGTCGTCCTCCCGCATTCATTGAAGATGGTGGCCAGGGCCGAGCTGACCTTGCCCAAGCCCTCTCGATTGAGTACGATCGACCGATCCACGGCGGGGGCCGCCAGCGACGGCGAGCGAGGCGGAGGCATGGGTCCCTTCCCTCTTCCCTTCTTCGTCAGGGCCATGGCGACGGAAGGGGGGAGGAAAGGTTCGAGATTGGCTTGGGAGCGGAAGCTGGAGTTTGAGAGGAGGAAGGACAGAGGGCGCTCGAGCGACGGTAAGGGGAGTGGCTGTGTAAAACTACAAGTCCGCCTAGCCTGGCACCAAATAAGGAGGCATGGGGGAACAGTGCCGCCCACATCCCATCAACCTCCACGCGGTGCCCAAGGCCGCAGGCTGTTAGGGCCCGTGGTGCTTCACACTTGCCCTTTCGCCTCTCTGCTCGGCCAAGTCCGGGCACGCCTTGGGCCCGGGGGCTACTGTCGGCGTTCTGGGAACGGGGGTCCCCAGACTTGCCTGCCTGCGGCCTGCGGCGTGGCTCAAAGGGGGGCCCAGCATGGCCCATCTTCATCAATGCGAGCTCAAGACCCTCACGAGGGGCCAAGCCTCGTGGGGCAGGCGACAAGGAGCTTCCTCAGGCGCGGCCTCATCAGGCTGGCTCGCGAGGAGGCGGAGAGATCAATGCGGGGTACCTCACGAGGTGCCCATGACACAAGCCATGACGACCAAGGGCGCCAGGCGGGCGCCAGCCCGCGCAGTGTCCTCCTTTCCTCTTTGGTGCAAAGGGAGCAAGCGCAGGCGAGAGTATCAAGCAAAGGCGTTCATTTCAGTGCAACAAGACCAAGACCAGTCCAACGGCGGGATGGAGATCATCCTGGAGCCCAAGCCGGCGTCACCACCAGAGCCTTTGACAGGCGAGGACCAACTTCAGTCAGGATAAGTGTACCAGATGTTCCCCTTCAAAATGGCCAATTGTTGGCGCCCTTCCCGCTCAATATTTGGGAAGAGGCCCAGAGCCTTTGCCTATAAATAGGACTAGCCACCATAGTATAGGGCATCTGGAATCAACCCCTCCGAAGGGACAACACCACCGCAAGAACAGACCCTCGCGAGGCTGTTCTTCCTTGTATTGTTCATCATCAGCCCAAGAGGCAATCCACCACACCACGCACTGGAGTAGGGTATTACACCGCAATGGTGGCCTGAACCAGTATAAACACTGTGTCTCTTGTGTTGTTCTTTTCATAGCTTAGATCCTAGCATGGCGGTAGGGTGCAGGTAGGTAGTGGGCGAGATCTCCGTGCGCACCCCAGTGTTCGAACCTCAAGGGTCTGCCGGAACCCGAAATCCGACAATTAGTGCAGAGAAAATAAGCTTTGTACGAACTTGTTGTGGAAGTAATAAAAGCGACAGATTGCATAATAAAGGTCCACATACAAGGGGCAATATAAAGTGACATTCTTTTGCACTAAGACTTTATGCATCAACCCTAAACATGCATCACAACCTCTGCTTCCCTCTGCGAAGGGCCTATCTTTTACTTTATGTTTTTACTTTATGCTTGAGTCAAGGTGATCCTCACCTTTCCCCTTTTTAATTTTATCCTTTGGCAAGCTCCTTGTGTTTAAAAGATCATGATACATATATCCAATTGGATGTAAGTTGGCATAGGCTATTATTGTTGACATCACCTAAAGGTGAATACATTGGGAGGCAACACAATAAGCCCCTATCTTTCTCAGTGTCCGGCTGAAACACTATAACCACAAGTATTGCGTGAGTGTTAACAATTATGGGAGACTATGAGATAGTTGAGTATGTGAGCTTGTTGAAAAACTCTATTATTAACTCTTTCTGATGTCACGATAAATTGCAATTGCTTCAATGACTGAGATTATAGTTTGTTAGTTCCTAATGAAGTTTTTGAACCATACTTGACATTGCGAATCGCTTATTACTTGAGCATAGGAAATCATATGACAAAATCTATTTATGTTGCTGTTATTAGAATGATCATGATGCCCTCATGTCCGTATTTTGTTTTTATCGACACCTCTATCTCTAAACATGTGGACATATTTTTCGGTTTCGGCTTCCGCTTGAGGACAAGCAAGGTCTAAGCTTGGGGGAGTTGATACATCTGTCGGTGTCAAAACCGGCGGATCTCGGGTAGGGGGTCCCGAACTGTGCGTCTAGGCGGATGGTAACAGGAGACGAGGGACACGATGTTTTACCCAGGTTCGGGCCCTCTTGATGGAGGTAAAACCCTACGTCCTGCTTGATTAATATTGATGATGTGTGTTACAAGAGTGGATCTACCACGAGATCAAGGAGGCTAAACCCTAGAAGCTAGCCTATGGTATGATTGTTATTCGTCCTATGGACTACAGCCATCCGGTTTATATAGACACCGGAGAGGGCTAGGGTTACACAGAGTCGGTTACAAAGGTAGGAGATCTACATATCCGTATCGCCAAGCTTGCCTTCCACGCCAAGGAAAGTCCCATCCGGACACGGGACGAAGTCTTCAATCTTGTATCTTCATAGTCTTGGAGTCCGGCCGATGATGATAGTTCGGCTATCCGGACACCCTCTAGTCCGGAACTCCCTTAGTAGCCCCTGAACCAGGCTTCAATGACGACGAGTCCGGCGCGCATATTGTCTTCGGCATTGCAAGGTGGGTTCCTCCTCTGAATAATTTTATAGAAGATTGTGAACACCAGGATAGTGTCCGGCTCTGCAAAAATAAATTCCACATACCACCGTAGAGAGAATAGTATTGCACAAGATCAATCTGCTGACGTATTATGTGGCGTGACGTCACACCACTTCCAAGCCTTTACTCGAATTGTTTTTATTGTTCCACCTCAGCGCGTTTAGCGAGGCGGTTTCCTTGGCACGTCTTGTCGAAGCAGAGATCGTGTCCCCCTTATTCCGGGATTCCCATCAATACGGACGTGGGTAACCCAACCGCGCCATTAATTGTGACGCTTGGGAGATAAGCGAGCTTTACCAGGCCGGTGGGGACGCATGTTTCCGTCCGCCCATATAAGGGGATAAAGATCCAACCTTTTTACCTGCGCCTTCTTCCTCCTTGGCTTATCCATCTCTGCGAACTCGAGCTCCAGCACCCAAGTCCGCACTTCTCACCTCAACCTTCTCCAGCTATGTCAGGAGCGGGAGGCAAGTGGATGGCCTCCTCCGTCACGGAGGGGCAGATCCAGAAGCTGCGCAACGCCGGATACTTGTCCAGCGACATCGCGCATCGGCTCCACGACGAGTGAGAGCTCATCCCCACCCCCAGGCCCCATGAGAGGGTAGTGTTTCTTCCCCATTTCCTCCGCGGACTGGGCTTCCCGCTCCATCCCTTTGTCCGGGGGCTCATGTTCTACTATGGCCTGGATTTCCACGATCTGGCCCCGAATTTCATTCTCAACATCTCGGCGTTTATCGTCGTGTGTGAGGCCTTCCTCTGCATCCAGCCCTACTTCGGCTTGTGGCTCAAAACCTTGAGTGTCAAGCCAAAGGTTGTGAAGGGCAGCCAAGCGGAGTGCGGAGGCGCCATGGTGGGCAGGATGTCCCACATTACGTGGCTGGAGGGCACTTTTGTGGAAACCATCAAGGGGTGGCAATCGGGGTGGTTCTACATCACCGAGCCGCATGACCCCGAATGGGTAGCGGCCCCCGAATTCAGATCCGGCATCCCCACACGGCTCACCTCCTGGAAAGAAAGCGGACGGATTTGGGGCGATTCGGAGGAGCTGACCGGACTCCAAGCTTGCGTCCAAAAGCTGGTGGACAAGAAGCTCAAGCTTGTCAACGTAGTCCAGGTCATGCTCATCCGCCAGATTCTCCCGTGCCAACGACGGGGCTTTAATATGTGGGAGTTCGATCTGGCGCAGCACCAGACTTTGAATGGGCTCTTCAACACTACGTACGAAGAGGTCTGGAAGGTGCTGTTCAAGGGCGCCGAGGCTCCCGCATCCGCTACCGAAGATCGCGGATTCAGCTTGGAGCGTCCAGCTGATGAAGTAAGTTATTCTGGCCTTTAAGGGACGTTTGTTTTCCATAGTTTGACTCTATGCGGGATCTAAACTCCCTTTCCTTTGACAGGACTGGCTGAAGAAGGCCGCACAGGCTATCTGTCCGGCCCCATTGCCAGAGGACCCAGCTGACGCCCGCCTAACAGGGCTGCTGGCTCCGGCACCCCACGTGGTGCCGGAGAAGAAGGCCAAGAAGAAGGCCACGGGGACTCGGAAGAGTTCCCGTTTTCAGGTGCTATCGGATGATGAATCCGAGGCCGACTCCTCCCACCAAGGCGAGGAGGAGAAGAAAGCCTCTCCCCCAGCGGGGGGAGGGAAGAAAAGGAAGGCCTCCCCAACAAGGGAGGCCGAAGGGTCCAAGAAGGGAAAAATTCTTCCCTCGGACCACTCCGCCAACGCCGGTGACGACGACGAGGACTGGCCTCCAAGGGCCAAGCCCCGGGCGAGATCGTAAGTATCCGGACTCCCGAATAACTTCAAGGATTCCCTTCCGACTGCCTCCAGCCCCGACTGCCTCCAGCCCCGGACCAACGCCAGTATGTCTTTCTAATGCCGCATACAACCCTGTAGTCTGCCCAAGGATGATCTTCCTGTTTCGTCGAGCGGGTCCTTGGGTGCGTCGGATATGGATTCCCTTCCGACTGCCTCCAGCCCCGGTGCCACGGGACGCCGAGGTGGGGTCCCAGGAAGGGACCTACCAGGAGGAGGAGGCCCCGGAGGTGTCGCAAGACAACCTCCCGGACTTTGCACCGGACTCAGCCCCGGAGGCCACAGTGGCTCCGGAGTCCGGCGGTCGACCCCTTCGTAAGAAGGGCAAGACCGCGACGCCGGCTGCCTCCGTCCAACCGGAGGTGCCGGAAAATTTGCTGGAGGCGCTCAACGGCGCCTCCATCAAAGAGGAACACCGCACTTTTATGAGTGCGGTGATTCAGAAAGTTCAGCTCGCCAAGAGCGGGCTGACTGAAGCCTGCAGCAGCCTTCTAACAGGCTTTGAGGTAAGAATTTCAATATATGTAAAATGGTACCGCATAGACAGTAGCCCCTGATGCTCGGTTCGGTGTTCGGAAAGAAAAGCCGGACTGAGGATCTTTAGAAAGATAAACGCATGAGTCATGAAAATATGTCAATATGGGATTGCAGGCTGTGCTGCAGACCTCCGCCGCACTGACTGCGGAGGTCAATACTTTGAAGGAAAACCTCGAGCGGTCCGAGAACGAGCTCGGCCGTGCCAAGAAGCAGCTCGAGGAAAAAGAAGGTGAGTAATACCTTATGAAAATTGTACCTTACAGAAAAGGATTTGGTTGCAAGAAAAAATGACAAGGATAACTTGGGTATTGCAGGGGCCACTAACAAGGTGGCGACCCTGAAGGAGGCGGTGGCCGCGGCCGAACGCAATGCGGCCGCGGAGCGCACCGAGCAAGAGAGGCAGGAGGCGCGGGTGGCGGAGGTACAGCAAGAGCTTCAGGATCTCGTGAAAAAACATGAGAGCTTGGAGCATGACTCGAAGACTCGAGAGTCTGAGCTTGCAACGGCTCTTGAGAGTGCCAAAGCCGCTAAGGACGAAGCCTACAAGGCCCTCCAGGAGATTGAGGCGGTGAAGAAAATAGCAGCGGGTAAGGCATTTTTCATGCAAAGTAAGCATGTGAATGTTAATTACCTGTTGCTTACCCGAATTAGGAGCTCTCCAGGAGCGTTCGGAGATCTTCCTCGCAGCGTGTCCGATGCTACCGCATTCTACCGGGCCGAGGAGGGGAGCTCGATGGAGAAGGTCTTCTGGTCTCAGTATGCTGAGGCCGGACATCCGATGCCCCTTAGCGACCAGCTGAAGCAGCTGGTCGAGCTCCACAAGGCGGCCGAACAGGCCATGAAGGGCCTCGTAGTTCGGTTGTGGCCTAAGGAGGCTATGCCTGGGAGCTACTTCGGCCTGGTGCGGCGGCTGGTGGATGCGTGCCCGTGGGTTGAAGTTATCAAGCACTCCGCCTATATTGAGGGTGCCCGTCGGGCCCTTGCCCGCGCAAAGGTGCACTGGGGCAAGATGGATGCCCAGAAGCTTGTGACGGACCCCCCACCAGAGGGCAAGGAGCATCGCACGCCCGAGATGTATTATAAGAGTGTGCTGAAGGGCGCCCGCACTATTGCGGGTGAGTGCTCCAAAGATGTAATATTTGAGTAGACTCGCATTTTGTTATCCTGTGCGCTGAAAACTTGGTTCGTATGCGCTAAGCAACGCTTGTTAATTTAAAATATTACCTTCTGTGCGGCTGTTTATCAAATCTGAGAGATGGCAAGTCGTCGGCTTCAGCCCCCATGCCACGAGTGCTGGGGTGTTCGGGATAAACTCGAGCGCTCTTGTTCCCATTTTTGGGTCCATCTAGGGAGGCGCTCGACACAGCGAACAAGGCAACCAGACTTATAATGCTTTAAGACTCTCACTTAGCCATAGAATTCTATAATTTTAAATTTCGGCGAAGCCCCTAGTCTTCGGAAGGCCGAATTTGGGGCGCTATCCACGCCTTGGTCGGACAGTATCCGGCTCCTCGCTCTAAGCGGCATAAGTCTTTAAGGACTCGCAAAAAACCTCTCGAACAGCGACCGGCTCTCGCCTCATCATGACGGTCAGTTTTAGCTTTCTCCACTGAGGCGTTAACCCAGCTCAACTGGGGCGCAATCGCAGTGGTTCTCCCAGTGCTACCTTAGCCGATATAACGGAACGTAAGGTACCAAATTATGGGAGCCGGGCAAACCCAACTATTGACCCAAGACATGATTCGGAGCCGATGCATATAGTGCTATAAGTTCGGGGTGCCGCACTTGTGAAAGTGTTCGGACTCATCACACCATGACATGGGGAACATAAGCCACTGGTGTGTATTAGCCGTACCAAAGTGTACGGATGCAATATGCTGTGAATGAACATATGTATGAAAAGGAAATGCAATTATAAGCAAAAAGGTGTTGCATTGTTTTATTTAATAAGTGCTGCTACGAATGCAGAACGATACAAATAGTGCGATAAGCAAGGTATGGGACTGTTAAATATGTCCCCCTCCAAGGGTAGGCTGCAGATTGGCATATAAAAATGCTCGTAACGAAGACCACCTGTATGTTCGTTGTAGCCTTTATCCTTCCCTGGCTGTTGCATCGTGAGTTCGGCAGATCTGCTGCCGGACAGGGCCTCTGACGAACGGAGTCCTTTGTGCAAAAATAAAAGGTAAAAAGAAAAAAGAACGACACACTTGAGAGCCCCTGGTGTGGTTGAGCCGTAGTCTGGGTTTATCGTGGTCGTGCCCCTCTCCCCATGCCCATGGTATCTTCAGAGCGTAATGGTGTACGCGAAGGATCTGCTTTAACGTTTTGCAGGAGCTGGGGTTGGGGCCGCACTGCTACGCGTGCTCGGAACGTGCCAGGTGGTCTTGTTGTAAGTTACTCCGAGCGCGCTTAGCTGTGTCCGGCCGCTTAAAGGCCGGACTCAAGAATTGCCTTAAGAGGCTGCATTGCACTTCTGCCGCAAGAGCCCCTGTATGTTCCTCCGTGCGGAGAGAACGTTCAGTGTTTCCGTTGACCGTGATGACTCCTCGAGGGCCTGGCATCTTGAGCTTGAGGTATGCGTAGTGCGGCACCGCGTTGAACTTTGCAAACGCAGTATGTCCGAGCAAGGCATGATAGCCGCTGCGGAACGGGACTATGTCGAAGATTAACTCCTCGCTTCGGAAGTTATCCGGGGATCCGAAGACCACTTCCAGTGTAATTGAGCCTGTACAATTGGCTTCTACACCTGGTATGACGCCTTTAAAGGTCGTTTTGGTAGGTTTAATCCTTGAGGGGTCTATGCCCATTTTGCGCACTGTATCCTGGTAAAGCAGGTTCAGGCTGCTGCCGCCGTCCATCAGGACTTTGGTTAGGTGAAATCCATCGACGATTGGGTCTAAGACCAGTGCGGCGAATCCACCATGGCGGATGCTGGTGGGGTGGTCCCTTCGGTCAAAAGTGATCGGGCAGGAGGACCATGGATTGAACTTCGGGGCAACTGGCTCCATCGCGTAGACATCCCTGAGTGCACGCTTCTGCTCCCTTTTGGGTATGTGCATTGCGTATATCATGTTCACCGCCGCACCTGTGGGGGGAAACCCTTCTGTCCTCTATTGTTCAGCGGTTGGGTCTCGTCCTCGTCATCGCTATGCAGCCCCTTGTCATTGTTTTCGGCAATTAACTTGCCTGCCTGCTTGAATACCCAACAGTCCCTGTTGGTATGGTTAGCTGGCTTTTCGGGGGTGCCATGTATCTGGCACAAGCGATCGAGTATTCGGTCCAAATTGGACGGACCCGAAGTAGTTCATTTGAATGGCTTTTTCCGCTGACCGGGTTTAGAGCCTCTGAATCCGGCATTGACTGTCGTATCCTCACCATTGTCGCCGTTAATGCGGCGTTTGTTTTTGTTATGATGCTGCCTGCCATTTCGGTCCTTGAAATCCGGACTGCTAGAATTTTTCCTGAGGTTGTTGCTGCGTGCTAGCCAGCTGTCCTCACCCGCGCAGAAGCGGGTCATGAGTGATGTGAGGGCTGCCCTGGATTTCGGCTTTTCCTGTCCCAGGTGCCGGGCAAGCCACTCGTCGCGGATGTTATGCTTGAAGGCTGCGAGTGCCTCCGCATCCGGACAGTCGGCGATTTGGTTTTTCTTGGTTAGGAACCATGTCCAGAATTGTCTGGCCGATTCGTCTGGCTACTGAATTATGTGGCTTAGGTCATCAGCGTCTGGTGGTCGCACATAAGTGCCCTGGAAGTTATCGAGGAATGCGGCTTCCAGGTCCTCCCAACTCCCAATTGACTCTGCTGGCAAGCTGTTGAGCCAATGTCGGGCTGGTCCTTTAAGCTTGAGGGGGAGGTATTTGATGGCGTGAAGATCGTCACCGCGGGCCATGTGGATGTGAAGGAGATAATCTTCGATCCAAACCGCGGGGTCTGTTGTGCCATCATAAGATTCAATATTGACGGGTTTAAACCCTTTGAGGATTTGATGATCCATTACTTCATCTGTGAAGCAAAGTGGGTGTGCGGCGCCTCTGTACTGGGCGATATCATGACGGAGATCAAGGGAGCTTGGTCTATTTTGTTCGGCCCGGCCGGACTTACTGTGTCCGGCGCATCAGTTGTCGTCACGTATCGTGGGACGCCCACATGATCCATAGATCGATCTTGATTGTCTTGCCTTATCCTCCAATATATCTCGCAAGTCCGGAGTGTTCCCCTGTGGCCGTGTGCTTTTCGAGCGATGCCGGGGTACGGGTCTGGTGAAGGGCCTAGAGGCCACTCTGTCGCGACCACGGGGTGGCCGGTCAGCCATATTGTCTCCTGGTGATGCGGGTTCGTAAGCCTCCTCCTCTAATCGGGGGAGCAGCTTGCGTTTAGGGTAGCTTTTGGAGGGGCGTTCGAGCTCATGCTCTTCGGCCGCGAGGACTTTAGTCCATCTGTCGGCTAGCAGATCCTGATCAGCTCTAAGCTGTTGCTGCTTTTTCTTGAGGCTGTTCGCCGTGGCCATAAGCCTGCGTTTAAAACGCTCTTGTTCGACGGGATCCTCAGGCACGACGAATTCGTCATCGTCGAGGCTCGCTTCATCTCCGGAGGGAGGTGTATAATCCTCTGCCTCTTCTTCTGCCGCTCCTTCATAAGGGCTGGCGTCTCCGTCCTCCTGCGCTGCATCTTGCTAGAGTGGGTTGTCTTCGGCATTGTCCGGTGTATTATTGTCTCCGGTGCCGGAGTCTTCATTCTTGCTGTGGCGGGATTTAGAGCGGCGCCGCTGACGCCGGCGCTTGGACTGCTTTTTGGAGGGGTCATCCTCCTCTGTTCCTTCGCCATTCCCATCTTTTGGGATATCCACCATGTATATGTAATATGATGAGGTGGTTGTCCAGTGCCCCGTAGGCGCTGGTTCTTGGTCGTCTCCGGCATCGTCGTCCATACCGTCGATGTCCTCAGAGTCGTAGTCTAGCATGTCGGTTAAATCGTCGACAGCGGCTACCAAGTGGGTGGTGGGTGGGCTTTGACTTTCTTTGTCGTACGCATCCCAACCGTCCTAACCGCAGTCCGGCCAGGGCTCTCCTGATAACGAGAGATATTTTAGCGAACTCAAGATGTCGCCGAAAGGTGAGTGTTGGAAGACGTCCACTGCGGTGAACTCCATGATCGGCGCCCAATCGGATTCGATCAGGGCGGGCGCGGCAGGTTCGGAGTCCGGCGAGGAGTCCGGCACCTTGGAGTCACGAGCTTTATGAGGGACAAAGTCAGTTTTCGGCTCTATCGCCGTAGAGGTTGCAGCCCCCGAGGTGGTGTCTAGGCATCCATCCTCGATCTGCGGAGCTGGCTCCGAATTGAAGATCGGAGCAGTTTCGAGTGCGGCCTCCAGGGTACTGTCCAGCGGCAGAGCTAAATCATGCCCGACGTGATAGTGCGGCATGCTCGGCTGTGGCTCGAATTCGTCGAAGATCAAGTCCCCGCGGATGTCAGCCGTGAAGTTCAAACTTCCAAATCTGACCTGACGGCCAGGGGCGTAGCTTTCGATCTTCTCCAGTTGGCCAAGCGAATTGGCCCGCAGTGCAAAGCTGCCAAATATGAAGATCTGTCCGGGGAGGAAGGTCTCACCCTGGACTACGTCGTTGATGATGATCGAAGAAGCCATCGAGCCTATCGGTGACGACACAGAGGAACTCTCAATGAAAGCACTAATGTCGGTGTCAAAACCGGCGGATCTCGGGTAGGGGGTCCCGAACTGTGCGTCTAGGCGGATGGTAACAGGAGACGAGGGACACGATGTTTTACCCAGGTTCGGGCCCTCTTGATGGAGGTAAAACCCTACGTCCTGCTTGATTAATATTGATGATGTGTGTTACAAGAGTGGATCTACCACGAGATCAAGGAGGCTAAACCCTAGAAGCTAGCCTATGGTATGATTGTTGTTCGTCCTATGGACTACAGCCATCCGGTTTATATAGACACCGGAGAGGGCTAGGGTTACACAGAGTCGGTTACAAAGGTAGGAGATCTACATATCCGTATCGCCAAGCTTGCCTTCCACGCCAAGGAAAGTCCCATCCGGACACGGGACGAAGTCTTCAATCTTGTATCTTCATAGTCTTGGAGTCCGGCCGATGATGATAGTTCGGCTATCCGGACACCCCCTAGTCCGGAACTCCCTCAACGTCCATTTTGCATCATGCTTTTATATCAATATTTATTGCATTATGGGATGTTATTACACATCATATCTCAATACTTATGGCTATTCTCTCTTATTTTACAAGGTTTACCATGAAGAGGGGGAATGCCGGCAGCTGGAATTCTGGCTGGAAAAGGAGCAAACGTTGGAAACCTATTCTGCACAACTCCAAAAGTCCTGAAACTCCACAAAACAACTTTTTGGATTTAATAAGAATTTATGAGCAAAAAAATTGGCCCGGGGGCCCACACCCTGTCCAGGAGACAGGAGGGCGCCCCCCTGTAGGGCGCGGCCCCCTATCTCCTGGGCCCCCTGGTGGGCCTCCGGCGTCCATCTTCTGCTATATCATCACTTTTAGCTGAAAAAAATCATGGGCAAGCTTATAGGACAAAACTCCGCCGCCACAAGGCGGAACCTTGGCGGAATCAATCTAGGGCTCTGGCGGAGCTGTTCTGCCGGGGACACTTCCCTCCGGGAGGGGGAAGTCATCACCATCGTCATCACCAATGATCCTCTCATCGGGAGGGGGTCAATCTCCATCAACATCTTCACCAGCACCATCTCCTCTCAAAACCCTAGTTCATCTCTTGTATCCAATCTTGTATCGAAACCACAAATTGGTACCTGTGGGTTGCTAGTAGTGTTGATTACTCCTTGTAGTTGATGCTAATTGGTTTACTTGGTGGAAGATCATATGTTCAGATCCTTTATGCATATTATTACTCCTATGATTATGAACATGAATATGCTTTGTGAGTAGTTTCGTTTGTTCCTGAGGACATGGGTGAAGTCTTGCTATTAGTAGTCATGTGAATTTGGTATTCGTTCGATATTTTGATGAGATGTATGTTGTCTTTCCTCTAGTGGTGTTATGTGAACGTCGACTACATGACACTTCACCATTATTTGGGCCTAGAGGAAGGCATAGGGAAGTAATAAGTAGATGATGGGTTGCTAGAGTGACAGAAGCTTAAACCCTAGTTTATCCGTTGCTTCGTTAGGGGTTGATATGGACCCATATGTTTAATGTTGTGGTTAGGTTTACCTTAATACTCCTTTTTGTAGTTGCGGACACTTGCAAGAGGGGTTAATCATAAGTGGGATGCTTGTCCATGTTACGGCAGTACCCAAGTGCCAGTCTACCCACATGTCAAATTATCAAAGTACCGAACGCGAATCTTACGAACGTGATGAAAACCAGCTTGACGATAATTCCGATGTGCCCTCGGGAGCTCCTTCTTCATTATTATAATTTGTCTAGGCTTATCCTTTGCTACATAAAGGATTGGGCCACCTTGCTGCACTTTATTTACTTTATTTACTTTTTGCTCATTACTATTTATCTTATCACAAAACTATCTATCACCTACTATTTTAGTGTTTGCAGAGAAAACCTTACTGAAAACCGCTTATCATTTCCTTCTGCTCCTCGTTGGGTTCGACACTCTTACTTATCGAAAGGACTATGATAGATCCCCTATACTTGTGGGTCATCAGTGCGGTGATTCAGAAGGTTCGGTCCGTCAAAAGCGGATTGACCGAAGCCTGTACCAGGCTCCTGACAGGCTTTGAGGTAAGTAATTAAAAGTGTGGGAAATTATCACCCAATAGACAGTAGCCCCTGATACTCTGTTTGGTGTTTGGAAAGAAAAGCCAAACGGAGGGTCAACGCTAAACCGCAGGAGTCTAACAGTATGTGTCTATGTGAATAAGCAGGCGGTGCTGCTTGCCGCTGCTGCCCGCACAGCAGAGGTCACCGGACTCAAACGGGACCTGGAGCAGGCCCAAGGAGAGCTCAGCCTCACAAAGAGTCAGCTCGAAGAGAACAAAGGTGAGTGATACCCCATTCACATATCACAAAGAATAGAAAAAATTGGTGACGCTAACAAAAAAGCGTCATGATTTTGTAATAGGGGCCACGACCGAAGTGGCATCCCTGAAGGAAGCGCTATCCGAGGCCAAAAACAAGGCGGCCATGGAGCGCGTTGAGTGTGAAGAGAAAGATGCTAGGGTGGGCGAGGTACAGCAAGAGCTCCAGGAGCTCGGCAAGAAGTTTGAGTCCTTGGAGCGTGACTTCAAGATGAAAGAGTCTGAGCTTGCGAAGGCCCTTTTGAGCATGAAAGATGCCAAGGCCGAAGCCCAAAAGGCCCAGAAGGAAATCCAGGCGGCCAAGAAGATAGCGGCGGGTAAGACATTCTTTATGCAAAGCAAGCATGTGGAGGAGACAATTTTTTTAATTACCCGAATTCGGAGCTCTCTAGGGGCATTCGCAGATCTGCCACGCAGCATATCGGATGCCGCAGAGTTCTACCGTGCCAAAGAGGGGAGCTCAACAAAGAAGTTGTTCTGGTCCCAGTATGCTTTAGCCGAACACCCGATGCCTCTGAGTGACCAATTGAAGCAATTGGTTGAACTCCACAGGGCGGCCGAAGTGGCTATGAAAGATTCATAGTCCGGATGTGGCCCGGTGAGCCCCTGCCCGCCAGCTACTTCGGCCTGATAAAGCGGATGGTAAATGCCTGCCCGCGGCTTGAAGTGATCAAGCGATCCGTTTGCATTCAGGGTGCCCGCCGAGCCTTTGCCCGTGCGAAGGTGCATTGGGGAAAGCTGGATGCGGAGAAGCTGGTGAAGGATGGACCGCCGGAGGGCAAGGTGCATCGCTATCCCAAGAAATATTATGATGGCGTTATGAAAGGTGCTTGCCTCGTGGCCGATGAATGTACCAAGGACACGATCTTTGAGTGAATGTACTCCTGTCGTTTTTGTAATATAAAAACGAAGTTGTTTGCGCTATATAGAGCTTTGTTGACTTAAAATATTACCTTCTGCGCGGATGTTTATAAAATTCTGAAAGTAGGCCAGTCGTCAGCTTCCGCCCCCACGTAACTAGTACTGGGGTGTTCATGGAAAACCCAGGCACTCTTTATCCAAATATTTGGTCCCTAAAGGAGATGTTTGGCGCAGCGAACAAGGCAATCGGACTATGCGGCTTTATAACTTTCACTTAACCATAGAAGTCTACAATTTTAAATTTCGACGAAGCCCCTAGAATTCGGAGAGCCGAATTGGGGCGCTATATACGCCTAAATCGGACGAGGCCGATTTCTCGCCTAAAGTGGAAAAAATCTTTAAGGATTTTAAGACCTCTCGAACAGCGACCAGCTCTCGCCGCATCATGCCAATTAGTTTTCGGCTTCTCTACTGAGGTGCTCATCCAGAAGAACCGGGACACAATCGCAGTAGTTCTCCCTGCGCTACCTTAGCCGATATAACAGAACGTAAGGTACCAAAACAAGGGAGCCGGGCAAACCCAACTATTGACCCAAGACATGATTCGGAGCTGATGCGTATAATGTTATAAGTTCGGGGTGCCGCACTGTTGAAAGTGTTCAGACTTATCTTGCTGTATTATGGGGCGCCATAAGAAGCCCCTGGCAAATTGAATGTACGAAAGTGTACGGATTCAATATTTACTAAATATTTTTAGAAAAAATGTGAAGATAGGAATAATAAGCTGAAGCTATATATTATCTCCCATTGATAAATAATACGTCCCAGCGTATCTTTACAATTAATGCGTTCAGGAGTAGTAAACAGGACTATTTGACACGTCCTATCTAAGGATGGGCCGCGTGTAGGTATATAAAACAGGTATAACGATCATTAACAGATACCACCTGGGTATTCCCTTTGTGCGCAAAGCCTTTTGCCTCCTTGGTTCTCCCTCCTATGAGGAGTCCGATGATCCGGCTCTCTGAAGAGGCTGCCCGAAAGTAGGGTCCTGAAAGATAAAGAGGGTTATTAAAGTATGTTGCGGCTGAACCGCACTGTTAACCGCGTCACTATTGCGCCTCCGCCTGTGCCCATGGTATTTTAAGTGCGTAATTGTGTACGCGCGGCACGAATGCTGCCTGAATGGGACTGGGGCGGAGGCCGGACTGCTAGTCGTGCTCTTGGCGTGCCTGGCGATCCTTTTGCAGGGTACTCCGAACTTGCTTGACGGTGTTCGGGGTTGTTGTCACCGGATTGGTGGCTTGCCGGAGAAGGCTGCTTTGTACTTCTGCCGCGAGGGCTGCAGTATGCACTTCTGTACGAAGAGAGTGGTCCGTGTTTCCATTGACTGTTATAACCCCGCGAGGTCCTGGCATCTTGAGCTTGAGGTATGCATAGTGTGGTACCGCATTGAATCGAGTGAATGCACTTCGTCCAAGCAGTGCATGATAGCCACTACGGAAAGGGACGATGTCGAAGATTAACTCCTCGCTTCGGAAGTTATCCAGAGATCCGAAGACTACTTCCAGTGTTATGGAGCCCATGCAACGGGCCTCTACTCCTGGAATTACACCTTTGAAGGTGGTTTTGGTGGGCTTGATCCTTGAAGGGTCGATGCCCATTTTGCGCACTGTGTCCTGATAAAGCAGGTTCAAGCTGCTGCCGCCATCCATAAGGACTCGTGTGAGGTGAAATCCGTCAATGATTGGGTCTAGGACCAATGCGGCTGAACCACCGTGACGGATGCTGGTCGGGTGATCCCTCCGATCAAAAGTGATCGGACAGGCTGACCATGGGTTGAGCTTTGGGGCGACTGGCTCCATCGCATAGACGTCCCATAGTGCTCGCTTTCATTCCCGTTTGGGAATGTGGGTGGCATAGATCATATTGACCGTTTTCACCTGGGGAGGAAATTTCTTCTGTCCCCCCGTGTTCGGACACCGGGGCTCCTCGTCTTCGTCGATGTGCAGCCCCTTGTCCTTGTTCTCGGCATTTATTTTACCGGCCTATTTGAACACCCAGCAGTCTCTGTTAGTGTGGTTTGCTGGCTTATCCAGGGTGCCGTGAATTTGGCACGAGTGATCAAGTATGCGGTCCAGACTGGACCGTCCCTGATTATTTCTTTTGAACGGCTTTTTCCGCTGACCGGATTCTGAGCCACTGAATCCGGTGTTGACTATCGTGTCTTCAGTGTTGTCTCCATTGTTCCGACGCTTATGTCTATTGCGTCGTGGCTTGCCGTTATTGTCGCGGACATCTGAAGTGCTAGAGTTTATTGGCGTCATGAGTGTCGTGAGGGCTGCCATGGACTTTGGTTTTTCCTGGCCAAGGTGTCGGGTGAGCCACTCATCGTGGATATTATGTTAAAGGCCGCCAGGGCTTCGGCGTCTAGACAGTCGACAATTTGGTTCTTTTTAGTTAGGAATCGAGTCCAGAATTTTCTGGCTGACTCTCCGGGCTGTTGGGTAATGTGGCTCAAGTCATCGGCATCCGGTGGTCGCATGTACGTGCCCTGGAAGTTGTCGAGGAACGCGTCCTCCAGGTTTTCCCAACTGCCAATGGAATTTGCTGGCAGGCTATTTAGCCAGTGTCGGGCCGGTCCTTTGAGCTTAAGGGGAAGATACTTGATGGCGTGTAGATCATCACCGCGGGCCATGTGAATGTGGAGAAGGAAATCTTCGATCCATACTGCGGGGTCTGTTGTGCCATCGTATGATTCAATGTTTACGGGTTTAAACCCTTCTGGGAATTCATGATCCAGTACTTCGTCAGTGAAGCAGAGGGGGTGTGTGGCGCCTCTATGCCGGGCTATGTGGCTACGCAGTTCGAATGAGTCTGGTTGGCTGTGTTCGGCCCAGCCGGACTTGCTGATAGTGTATCCGGCATGACGATCATCATCACGTGTTGGGGCATGCCCCCGCGATCCGTAGATCGATCTTGGCTGTCCTGCCTTGTTTTCCAATATGTCTCGCAGGTCCTGCCAATTGCCCCGGGCCGTAGTGTATTGGCGTGGGGGTGCGGGCTGGTATTCGGGCTGATACGCCATTTTAGCCCGGCCACGAGGTGGCCGGTCAGCCTCGTCCTGTGTTGGTAGCATAGGCTCCTCCTCGAGTTGAGGTAGCCACTTGTGCTTTGGATAACCTTTGGTGTGGCGCTCGAGTCCATATTCCTCGGCCGCCAGGACTTCAGTCCATCTGTCTATGAGCAGATCTTGATCAGCTTGGAGCTGTTGTTGCTTCTTTTTCAGGCTCCTCGCAGTGGCCATAAGCCGGCGCTTGAAGCGCTCCTGCTCTACAGGGTCCTCAGGCACGCCGAATTCGTCGTCACCGAGGCTAATCTCGTCTTCGGAGGGGGCATGTAGTTGTCCTCCTCCGGGTACCCATCGGTCGCCTGTTCATCTAGGCTGACCTGCCCGTCTTCCTGTTCGGCCTGCTCGAAGGCAGGCTGATCGGGGTTGTATTCATCTTCAGCACCATCCGGATTGTTTTCGTCTCCTGTGTCGGTATTGCTGTGGCGGGGCTTGGAGCGGCGCCGATGACGCCCATGCTTTGCTTTCTTCCTTGAGGGGTTATCCTCCATTGCCTCATCACCATTGGTTTCTTTCGGAGTGTCCACCATATATATATATCATATGAGGAGGTGGCTGTCCAGCGCCCCGTGGGCGGTGGTTCTTGTTCATCTCCTACATCATCATCCACACCGTCGATGTCTTCAGAGTCGAAGTCCAGCACGTCGGTCAAATCATCGACCGTGGCAATGAAGTGGGTGGTGGGTGGGCAACGAATTCCCTCGTCGCCTGCTTCCCACTCGAGCCGAACATAGTTCGGCCAAGAGTCTCCCGACAAAGAGAGAGACTTTAACGAGTTCAGCATGTCGCCAAAGGGCGAGTGCTGGAATATATCCGCAGCAGTGAACTCCATTACCGGAGCCCAACTAGATTTGGCGGGCTCGGGGGTGCGCGGACCGGAACCTACAGCCGGACACGAGTCCGGGGGTCCGGTGTCACAGGCTTCCTTGGGCGTGGAGTCTGTATTCGGCTCTACCGCCGATGAGGGTGTGGCCTCTGGGGCGGGGTCCATCCACCCGTCCTCGGATGACGCGATCTGCCCCAAATTTAGGTATGGAGCTCCTGCAGGTACGATATCCTGAGTATTGTCCGACAGCGGGCCTAAGCCGTGCTCGTCGTGACTGTTCGGCACACCTGGCGTTGGCCCGAATCCGTCGAAGATCAAGTCTCCACGGATATCGATCGTGTAGTTCAAGTTTCCGAACCTGACCTGATGGCCAGGGGCGTAGCTGTCGATCTGCTCCAGATGGCCAAGCGAATTGGCCCACAGTGCGAAGCGGCCGAACACGAAGATCTGTCCGGGGAGAAAAGCCTCACCCTGGACCGCGTTGTTGTTGATGATTGAAGGAGCCATCGAGCCTTGAAGCGACGACACAGAGGAACTCTCAATGAAAGCCCCAATGTCAGTGTCAAAACCGGCGGATCTCGGGTAGGGGGTCCCGATCTGTGCATCTAAGGCTAATGGTAACAGGAGGCAAGGGACACGATGTTTACCCAGGTTCGGGCCCTCTCGATGGAGGTAAAACCCTACTTCCTGCTTGATTGATCTTGATGATATGAGTATTACAAGAGTTGATCTACCACGAGATCGTAGAGGCTAAACCCTAGGAGCTAGCCTATGATGGTTATGATTGTCCCTACACGGACCGAACCCTCCAGTTTATATAGACACCGGAGGGGCCTATGGTTTACACAGAGTCGGTTACAAAGAAGGAGATCTAACATCCGGATCGCCAAGCTTGTCTTTCACGCAAAGGAGAGTCTCATCCGGACACGGGACGAAGTCTTGAGTCTTGTATATTCACGGTCCATCAGTCCGGCCAAAGTATATAGTTCGGCTGTCCGGATACCCCCTAATCCAGGACTCTCTCAGTAGCCACACTCGATTCAACTAAAGTTGGGGAAACTGACACCCGCCAGCCACCTGTGTGCAAAGCACATCGGTAGAACCAGTCTCGCGTAAGCGTACGCGTAATGTCGGTCCGGGCCGCTCCATCCAACAACACCGCCGAATCAAAGTATGACATGCTGGTAAGCAGTATGACTTGTATCGCCCACAACTCACTTGTGTTCTACTCGTGCATATAACATCTACGCATAAACCTGGCTCGGATGCCACTGTTGGAGAACGTAGTAATTTCAAAAAAAAACCTACGCACATGTAAGATCATGGTGATGCATAGCAACGAGAGGGGAGAGTGTCGTCCACGTACCCTCGTAGACTGTAAGCAGAAGTGTTATGACAACGCGGTTGATATAGTCGTACGTCTTCACGATCGACCGATCCAAGTACTGAACATACGACACCTCCGCGATTTGCACACGTTCAGCTCGGTGACGTCCCACGAACTCACGATCCAGTAGAGCTTCGAAGGAGAGTTCCTTCAGCACGACGGCGTGATGACGGTGTTGATGAAGCTACCGACGCAGGGCTTCGCCTAAGCACCGCTACGATATGACCGAGGTGGATTATGGTGGAGGGGGCCACCACACACGGCTAACGATCAATGATCAACTTGTGAGTCTTAGGGTGCCCCCCGCCCCCGTATATAAAGGAGATAGGGGGGAGGCGGACGGACAGGAGGAGGGTGCACCAAGGGGGGGAGTCCTACTCCCACCGGGAGTAGGACTCCTCCTTTTCTAGTAGGAGTAGGAGAAGGGGGAAGTAGGAGAGAGGGGGGAAGGAAAGGGGGGCGCCCCCCCTCCTTGTCCAATTCAGACTAGACGGGGAGGGGGCACGCGGCCCTACCTTGGCCGCCCCTCCTCTTCTCCACTAAGGCCCATTATACTCCCCGGGGAGGTCCGGTAACCCCCAGGTACTCTGGTATATGCCCGAACTTGCCTGGAACATTTCCGAAGTCCAAACATAGGCATCCAATATATCGATCTTTATGTCTCGACCATTTCGAGACTCCTCGTCATGTCCGTGGTCATATCCGAGACTCTGAACTACCTTCGGTACATCAAAACACATAAACTCATAATACCGATCGTCACCGAACGTTAAGCGTGCGGACCCTACGGGTTCGAGAACTATGTAGACATGACCGAAACACGTCTCCGGTCAATAATCAATAGCGGAACCTGGATGCTCATATTGGCTCCTACATATTCTACGAAGATCTTTATCGGTCAAACCGCATAACAACATACGTTGTTTCCTTTGTCATCGGTATGTTACTTGCCCGAGATTCGATCGTTGGTATCTCACTACCTAGCTCAATCTCGTTACCGGCAAGTCTCTTTACTCGTTCCGTAATGCATCATCCCGCAACTAACTCATTAGTCACATTGCTTGCTAGGCTTACAGTGATGTACATTACCAAGAGGGCCCAGAGATACCACTCCGACAATCGGAGTGACAAATCCTAATCTCGATCTATGCAAACTCAACAAGTACCATCGGAGACACCTGTAGAGCACCTTGATAATCACCCAGTTACTTGTGACGTTTGGTAGCACACAAAGTGTTCCTCCAGTAATCAGGAGTTGCATAATCTCATAGTCATATGAACATGTATAAGTCATGAAGAAAGCAATAGCAGTAAACTAAAACAATCAAGTGCTATGCTAATGGAATGGGTCAAGTCAATCACATCATTCTCCTAATGACGTGATCCCATTTATCAAATGACAACTCATGTCTATGCTAAGGAAACCTTAACCATCTTTGATCAATGAGCTAGTCAAGTAGAGGCATACTAGTGACACTATATTGTCTATGTATTCACACATGTATTATATTTCCGGTTAATACAATTCTAGCATGAATAATAAACATTTATCGTGAAATAAGGAAATAAATAATAACTTTATTATTGCCTCTAGGGCATATTTCCTTCAGAATCTCATCTGGGAAACTGCAGAAGCGGAAGGCGAATATTGAGCCTTTAGTGATGTTGAATGTCCTTCCAACTTTAGGCCAGTGGCTATGGATAATTTCCTGCCCAACCTTCGTCCTCTTGAGAAAGACTTCAATATTGTACCATGGGTGTTGAATGAATACATTCCTCGCCTCTTGACCATGCAGGTGGTTTGAGAGGTAATCATCGGTGAACTACTTTGAAATGGACTGAAAACAAAGATATGCATAAATAGTTGTTCTAAATTTTGAAATGGCACAAGCGGAAAAAATAAGGTAAAAGAGTAGGTACCATCCTATAGTTGATTGATATCTTCTTCACTGTGCAAACAAAGATCTTGCTATTATTTGTGCAAGTTTCTTTATCCTAAATATATTTCTGAGTTTCTTGACTTGACTGATACTTATGGACATCTCATTTCTCCATGTGCAAAATGGGTCGAACAGTGGGTCTAAACCTCTGACAGCCGGACCTACATGTGCAAGACCAAATTGTTAAAAACATAAATATTAGAATGATTCCTATAACTGCACAATAATGTGCCCTGTATCATGAAATGGTACCAACACGTTGTGGTAAAAAAATTGTCTGATTTGGGACAAGTTATGGTATAAGCTTCTTACAACCCGGAGTTTCTCTTAAGAAGCCTCATGGTTCCGAGAAGGGACGTGTCACCTCTGTGTGTGAAACGACATACACCGCCTCTTCCCACCTTGATTTTTTTTACAGATGCAACGTAGACTAGTAGGAGTATCATGCTAAATTTGGAATTTTTCAGGGTTCTTTTTGCCTTTTTTTATACATTACTTGAGTTTTCTAGCCATTTAATGTGCATAATTCAAATTTGAACTACAGGCACATCTTCTAGTGCACCAAAGTTGGTTAAAAAATCATATGTGTGCCCTTGAGTGAATGTTTAGGTCCCATGCAAGAATTGAGAATGAATTTCAATCAGCTCAGCATCGTGGCTAGGCTGGAAACATTGAGATACTTCGTTTTAATTTTTTTGTAAATCCAAAAATCGCCTTAAAATCATGAAACTTGGCATGCTATCATAAAATGGCACCAACATGCTGTGGCAAAACATTTGTCCGATTTGGGACAAGTTATGGTCGTTGACTCCGTCCTTTATTGAATAGCCAAGTCGTCGTGAGTAAGCGTACGATCCGCGATTCGCCACGTGAAAGCGGGGTTAAGGTGAGGCAGGCGATTGCTCAACCGTACTTTTGCTATCTTACGTAGAGCTGAATTAGGTTTTTTTCGGTGTTCTCGTCAATAAGCTTCTTACAAACTGGAATTTCTCTTAAGAAGCCTCATGGTTCCGAGAAGGGATGTGTCACCTCTGTGTGTGAAACGACATACACCACCTCTTTCAGCCTTGATTTTTTTACAAATGCAACATAGACCAGTAGGAGTATGCTGAAATTCTGTTACAATGTTGTTGTTATTACTTTATTTTGTCCCATTTTTTTTGGAACTTTTTATTCTATTTTGTCCACAGAAACTGTCATTTTTCGTCACAGAAGAAATTGCCCCGCAATGCTTGAAACGGTGTCACGCATGAAGGTGCCTTCATCCATGTAGCAGGCTGCAAGAAGCAACTCGGCCATGAAGCTTCTTCTGATTCAAACAAAGGCATCTTAACACTTGCTGAGACTTTTTGTGAGGGGAACATTTGCTGAGACTTGGTATTGAGACGTACGTTGACGTAAAGATACAGAGTTTGCAGATAAGCAAGCAGAAGAGGTAACTAGATAGCTCTGGCATTTGCTTTCTTTCCTCTGCCAACAAAAATGTTTGTAGGTCATACACTGGAATTAAGCAGTCAAGGAAAAACTGTGAGAAATGCAAGCCATGGGCGTGTACCGAAGGCTCCGTGAGTTTAATCCATTTCTGAACTTTTGAGCTATGACGTGTCTTGAAAATGTGAGACGATGTTTTTTTAGGGATTTTTTTTTAGGGAAGTGAGACGATATTCAAGACGCACCCCAGCCACCGTCTGTTAATGAAACTAAACGATATGATATAACTGATACAAGTCGTACTGAAACAATGGTGCTTACGATATTCGACAGTCTGATGACCGAGTCGGCCAGTTCAACATTCACACAAAAGAGAGTGGTGATCACATTTGTGGTTCAGTTTTCCTGAGCTGATCACATTGCCAAACAACTGCAGATTAAACCGCATCCGCCCATTTGCACCTGAAACAAAATGCCATCAAAGAGCATGACATCAGGTCATCAGCATGGCGATTCCGGACTTGTTCCCAGCCAAAAATCAGAAAACAAGCTTGCCAGTCACCAACACTAAGCAGCAAATAATAATTTACCAAAAAATGGGCAATAATACATTAGAGCAGCACATCGCTATGATTTATGGGTACAAACTCTTTCAACGACCTTTTCTAACTCTTTCGATGATCTTTTCTACAAGTTGTAGCTAGCTACTCTTTTGATGATCTTATCTACAACAAGTTGCAGGTCTTTAACTGATACAGGTCGCAGTGAAACAATGATGCCCCATGCAGGCAACAACATACATCATCATCCTGGCATACCTCTAGTACACCAGTGGTTCAGCACTAGCAAGTGATCTAACAAATCGCCCGTGCATCAGCAATTCAGCATTAGTAAAAAAGGCAGAGCATTTGAGTATGTTGTTGGAATTTACAAGAATTTCCGTAAGAGGGTGGGCGGGTGTCTGATTTGTACCTGAAATCAAATGCAGTATTACATTGGCACTTTGGCAGTGGCAATTCAACAGCACCACATTTGTTCCCAGACAAAATACTACCTCCGTCTGGGTTTATCGGCCCTTCGTATTTTGGGCTAGACTTTGGCTATCTGTAGACTACTAAAATATAAATTATGTGCTATAAAAAAATTAGACTGTTGGGTTTGTATTTGAAAGAGCTTTCCGACAATATAATTTTTGTGACATATAGTTTACATTTTGTTAGTTAAATTTCTTCCCATTTGTTAGTTAAATCATCATCAATGGCAATCCAACATCACATTTCTTCCCATTCAAAAGTCAGTTCATGAACTGATGATACATAAGAGCAATGCATCCTTATGATGGTTTTGTGGATGTTCTCTACTAACACTGAATTCAAAATCTGCAAAAGAGAAAGGAGCTGCAGGTGTGATAACTGAGGAACCTCGGCGTCAACGGCTGGATCACTTCTCCGGAGCAGGAGCAGGAGCCGCCTCCTCGGCCTCCGTCATGGCCTCCTGGCGCGCGCGGAGGGCGGCGAGGACGGAGACGGCGGGCATCTGGAGGCATCCGAGGAGGTACTGGTAGGACTGCACCCTGGTGGGCATGGCTTCGAGCTGCGCGAAGTCGTCGGGGCCGTAGAGGCGGCCCTCGTAGACGGCGCCGGTGAAGTCGTTGAGCTGGAGGCGCCACTCCTTCTGGAAGTCGCGGTAGGGCCGGAGGGCCGGCGGGATCTCGTCGGAGCGCACGAAGAGCCAGGCGTTCATGCCACGGGCGCAGGGGCGGAGCGACTCCCAGCGCGTGCCCTCGACCGCCGCCGCGAGGTCGGAGTTCTTGGCGACCAGCAGCCGCGCCGTGGAGGGGAGCGACGCGCGGATGCTGCGGAGCTGCGCCACCGTGAAGCCGTGGCACCAGATGCCCGCCAGGAGCTGGCACCCGTCCAGCTCGCGCCGGAGCGCCTCCTGGCGCGCCCGCTCCACCGCCAGGCGGATAGGCGGCAGCGCGACCCCGGCGGCGCTGCGCACGGACGTCATAGTCGGCGCTGGTGGCGGCGGCGAGGGTTCTGGGGGCGTCGATGCGAGTGTGCGTCTGACTTTCGACTCGGGGAGCTGCTATGCGCGATTCGCACAGAGAGTTTCCAGCTGGGCCAGCCCAACACTGTGCAATCTGTACCATAGAGGAAAGAGGCTGTAGCGATCGAGAAAGGAGCTGTAGCGAAAGATTTTCTTTGTTTAACGAAAAAAATTCGGAAAAAGGAAAAATATATTTTGAAACGCGACCATTTTTTTCTAAACATTTTTTTAAACACAAACAATTTTTGAAAATGTGAATTTTTTCAAATTTTCAAACATGTATCCACGTCTAGGCAACAACCTACAAGCTTAACGATGTTCTTGTGGATGACTTGAGACTGTATGATGACATCATTTGCAAATTGCTTGTTCTCCAGCACATTACCACTAATTGGTTTCTTTACTGCGACTAGTAGTATGTTATCAACAACCCACTTGTAAACTTCACCAAAGCCACCTTTTCCAATTAAATTGCTACTTCCTCCGTAAACAAATATAAAAACGTTTAGATTACTAAAATAGTGATCTAAACACTCTTATATTTCTTCATAGAGAGAGTACTTTTTAAAATTGGCTTGAGCTCCTTCTTTTTAAAAAGCTTTATAACTTTAGCTTTCTCCAAGGTAAGACCGTCATTTTTCTCATAAAACTCTCTGGTCTTTTGCTTCTCTTTTCGAATAATACTTCCTCCGTTCCTTTATCTAAGGTGCATTTTTCCAGCTCGGTGACCAAGGCAGCAATTTTTGAAGCATCTCGTACAATACTACCCCTGATATTAGTTTAGCGTTGGAAATCAATTACGTGAGCCTCCACTGATTTGGCCGCTGCATGCAGATATGATGCCGGCCTTGCATGGCACATGCAATCCGTGTATCCCAGTAAATCAGGATGCAAATAACTGTCTTGCCTCTTATACGGAAATGAGTACCCATGTACGCGCGCGGGCCATCAGGAAAAGGGAGGGATGAATGCCACAACTGCGATGACAAGTGTACCGCCTATTACACCTATATATGGACAAAGAAGCAAACCTAAATATTTTAATTAAAGATATCATGATTATTATTCTGCTAATTATTTTAGTAAATTCATTTTTAATTAAGTTTACGGATTGCTCGGAATCATTGCATATATTAACTTATACTCCCTCCGTTCCAGAATAGATGACTCAACTATGTACTAACTTTAGTACAAATTTAGGTCATCTATTTTGGAACGGATGGAGTAGAAAAAGTAAGATACTGAAACTGAATGTACCCGCGTCTCAGAGCGTACATGATATAAGATTGTGTCCCTCGGTGGGGAATTATTTGTTCATCAGTTGATCGACTGGAACTTTGTTAAGTCAGGTCACTTGTAGGTCTCAAACATGCATCACTCCCCTTACATCCACCCGCTCATTCATCTAGCTAACTCTAGGAGGCACTAACGATAACAAAATACATATAAATGGAGCTACATATAAAGATTGCTTAATTTCTGTTGTCCAATTTAAGTGAACGTAGAGGAACTAAATATTTGCAGAACTGATAATTAACAAAATCAAAACACTAAAAGTAGTTTGCCTGAGGTTACCTATGGAAATTTGTGCAGGAAGTGGGAACTTTGGAGCGTGGGTCCAGTTCTTGGGTCATCGCTCTCATAACCTGGATGACAGGTGCATTGGTAAGATCCTTGAGTGTCCTTGCAGATACCGTAGCAAGGATACTTTGCTGGATGTGCACATTCATCTATATTTGTGTTACACAAATTTACAAAAATAAGCATTAGGGCATCAATCGACCGCCTTAAACCATATTTCTAATAACAACGGGGTCTTAGAAAACATGCAGTCAGACTTCTATTTTGAGTACTGATTAGCAAGAAAAAGGATCTTCATATTTGATTTCTACGTACATATATTTCATACAAAGATTGATGGTCAGTTACTTGCTGTAATGGAATTTGTGAAGTCCAATACTTGTTGTAATGGATTTTGTGAAGTCAAATACTTGTTGTACTTCTTTCTTTATGCTCAAATACTTGCTGGAGTTCTTCCTATATGCTCAAATACTTGCTGAAATTGTTCTTTATGTGAAAGTACTTGCTGAAATTACCTTTTTGTTTCTACAAGACTCATCCAGAGGATGAACAATACCTTAACAAGACTATTATTCATTATAAGGAGATGATGAATATAGCTGGAGGGAGCATGGCTATAGGGCAATATGCAAAAGACTCAAGTGACCCTCTTGCTACAGAAGTGGTTAATCTTGAAGAAGAGACAACCAAGAAACCCACTGCCCCACATGAAGAGGTTGCACAATCAACCAATGCAGGTTCATCCGGTCCCAAACCAAACAAAGCCAAACCAAATCCTTGTGCGGAAGACAGGCTGCATGCCACCATACTTGCATCTAGTGAAAGAATTGCTATTTCCATAGAGAAGAGTTCTAGAATGGAGAACAATGCCATAGATGGTCTTTGGAAGAGCATGAAAGTACTCCCTGGGTTCAGTTTGGATTACCTTGCTCATTACTATGCATATTTGGTTGACAATACTCGTGTTGCTATGGCATTCAAGGTGTTGGAAGAGGATCAAAAGAAGGTATGGGTTTCTAGGTATGCCAAGAGTACCTTTCCTGAAGCGTAAGGATGGTGAGTGCATATGCGGTGAACTGATGATTGACTTGTACTTTTGATGGAACCAAAACAGTAAATATGGGCTGTATGGATTAGCGCTTTTGACAACCAAGACAATAACTATTGGTTGTATAACTATTAAGTTCTAGTAGCACTCTGTAGAATGTTGAACTATGAGTTCTATGCACTTGACTTATGTATGGAATGTTGAATTATTATATGCGATGAAGCTCAAAATTTCTACTATTGTTTTGTTTTGGTTTGCTGTGAAAAAGTTAAGATTTTCGAAATTATGACTGCACATACTGTATTTTCCTTCCTTCCATTGAAAAAGTCCAAATTATGAGGGTAATCTCACCGCCTCAAATAAAAAAGGTTACCACAACCCTTATCCTTCATTCATCCCTTGAACCAAACACTTCAATGCCTATCCTCAACCACGATTCATCCTTTGAACCAAACAAAACATGGGATAACCCCACCCTTCCAACCAAACAAAAAAGGGCTATCCCTAGCCACCTAGTTGGGGATACCCACAACCACCCTAGTATGTCCCTCAAACCAACACATCCTAAGTGCAAAGTAAATATTTTAGGGACTATTGAGATTACTAAAATTCAACGAATTTCATCGAGTCTTACGGAAAGTGAAATCGTACTACTTACTGGTGCATCCATCCGCAAGGTAGGCGTTGCCCTCATAGCCTTTAGAGCACTTGCAGATGTAGCCAGGTCCATTATGTTGGGGAATATTGCAGGGGAAACAAAAAAATTCCTACGCTCACCAAGATCAGTCTAGGAGATGAACATCTATGGGAGGAGAGATTGCATCTACATACCCTTGTAGATCGCTAAGAGGAAGCGTTAAGAAACACGGTTGATGTAGTCTAACTCTTCGTGATCCAATCACGATCCGTCCCGCAAACTCCCGATCCAAGTGCCGAACGGACGGCATCTCTGCATTCAACACACGTACGGCTTAATGACGCCTTCACCTCCTCGATCCAGTGAGCAATGATGTAGCTCGAGTCCTCCGGCAGCACGACGGCATGATGCCGGTAGTGCTGGAGAAATCTCAGCAGAGTTTCGCCAAGCCTCGGCGAAGAAGAAGGACTACGAGGGAGAGGGAGGGTAGCACCGTGGCATAGATGGGTGCGGCTGCCCTCCCTCTACCCCTCTATAAATATGGGGAAGGGAGGAGGAGGGGCGCCCTAGGGTTCCCTAGGGGGACGGCGGCCACCAGGAGGAAACCCTAGATGGGTTTTGTTGCGCCTCCCCCCCCCCGGGAGCCTTGGCCCCCAAGGCAAAGGGGGTGGCTGCCCTAGGGGAGCGCCCCCACCCCTTCTGGTTACGTGGGAAAGGGTGAGGGGGGCGCACAGCCCCTTAGTGGGCTGGTTTGCCCCCTCCCCTGCCCCCCCCCCAACACTTGTCAGGGCCCCCCGAAACCTCTTTCGGTGATGCTGGTCATCACCCGGTACCCACTGAACAATTCCGGACTCCAATACCCTTCGTTCGATATATCAATCTTCACCTCCAGACCATTTTGGAGTTCCTCGTCATGTCCGGGACTCCGAACTACCTTCGGTAACTACCATAATGACTGAACTATACTTATATCATGACCAAACATTAAGTGCATAGACCCTGCGGGCTCGAGAACTATGCAAACATGGCCGAGACACCTCTACGGTCAATAACCAATAGCAGGATTTGGATGCCCATATTGGTTCCTACATATTCTACGAAGATCTTATCGGTCGAACCTCAATGTCAAGGATTCTGCTAATCCCGTATGCAGTTCCCTTTGTCTATCGGTATGATACTTGTCCGAGATTCGATCATCGGTATCCTCATACCTAGTTCAATCTCGTTACCGGCAAGTCTCTTTACTCGTTCCGTAATACAAGATCCTGTGGCTACCCATTAGTCACATTGCTTGCAAGCTTACTACGATTTTGTATTACCGAGTGGGCCCTGAGATACCTCTCCATCATATGGAGTGACAAATCCTAGTCTTGATCCATGCCAACTCAATAGACACCCTCGGAGATACCTTAGAGCACCTTTATAGTCACCCAGTTACGTTGCGATGTTTGGTACACACAAGTTACTCCTCCGGTGTCAGTGAGTTGCATGATCTCATGGTCATAGGAACATATACTTGACATGCAGAAAATCATAGCAATAAACTTGACACGATCATATGCTATGTTTATAGTTTGGGTCTTGTCCATCACATCATTCTCCTAATTAATGATGTGATCTCGTTATCAAATGACAACTCATGTCTATGGTCAGGAAACCTTAACCATCTTTGATCAACGAGCTAGTCTAGTAGAGGCTCACTAGGGACACGTTGTTGTCTATGTATCCACACATGTATCTGAGTTTGCGATCAATACAATTCTAGCATGGGTAATATGATAATAACCAATTTATTATTGCCTCTAGGGCATATTTCCAATAGTCTCCCACTTGCACTAGAGTCAATAATCTAGTTCACATCACCATGTGATTAACACCCAATGAGTTCTGGGGTTTGATCATGTTTTGCTTGTGAGAGAGATTTTAGTCAACGGGTCTACAACATTCAGATCTGCTTGTACTTCACAAATCTCTATGTCATAGTGTAGATGATGCTACCACGCTCCACTTGGAGCTATTCCAAATGGTTGCTCCATGATACGCATCCAGTTTGCTACTCAGAGTCATCCGGATTGGTATTTAAAGCTTACATCAACGTAACCCTTTACGCCGAACTCTTTATTACCTCCATAACCGAGAAACATTTCCTTATTCCTCCAAGGATAATTTTGCCCGATGTCCAGTGATCCACTCCTAAATCACTCTTGTAACCCCTTGCCAGACACATGGCAAGGCACACATTAGGTGCAGCACACGGCATGGCATATAGTATAGAGCCTATGGCTAAGGCATAGGGGACGACCTTCATCCTTTATCTTTCTTCCGCCATGATCGAGCTTTGAGTCTTACTCAACTCCACACCTTACAACTCAGGCAAGAACTCCTTCTTTGACTGGTCCATTTTAAACTTCTTCAAAATCATGTCAAGGTATGTGCTTTGTGAAAGTCTTATCAGGCGTCTATATCTACCTCTATAGATCTTGATGCCCAATATGTAAGCAGCTTTACCCAGGTCTTTCTTTGAAAAACTCCTTTCAAACAACCCTTCATGCTTTCTAGAAATTCTACATCATTTCTGATCAACAATACGTCATCCACATATACTTATGAGAAATGTTGTAGTGTTCCCACTCACTTTCTTGTAAATAAAAGTTTCTTGCAAACTTTGTATAAACCCACAAGCTTTGATCACCTCATCGAAGCATATATTCTAACTCCGAGATGCTTGCACCAGTCCATGAATGGATCGCTGGAGCTTGCACGCTTAGTCAGCATTCTCTGGATCGAAAAAACCTTCCGGTTGCATCATATACAACTCTTCCTTAAGGAACGTTGTTTTGACATCCATCTGCCAGATTTCATAATTGAAAAATGCAGCTATTGCCAACATGATTCTTGACGAACTTAAGCATCTCTATGGGTGAGGAAGTCTCATCGTAGTCAACTCCTTGAACTTGTGAAAACCCCTTTGCCACAAGTCGAGCTTTATATATGGTGACATTACCCTCCGCGTCTGTCTTGTTCTTGAAGATCCATTTATTCTGAATGGCCTTTTGCCCTTCAGGTAATACTTCCAAAGTCCATACTTTGTTTTCATACATGGATCCATCTCGGATTCCATGGCCTCTAACCTTTGTCAGAATCTGGGCCCACCATTGCTTATCCATAGCTCGTAGGTTCATCGTTGTTGTTGTCCAACAACATGACCTCTAAGACAGGGTTACGGTACCACTCAGGAGCAGTACGTATCCTTGTCGACCTACGAGGTTCGGTAGTAACTTGATCTGAAGCTTCATGATCACTATCATTAGCTTCCTCTTAAACTGACATAGGTGTCACAGAAACATCTTTTTGTGCTGCACTACTTACTGGTTGAAGTAAAGGTTCAACAACCTCATCAAGTTCTATCTTCCTCCCACTCAATTCTTTCGAGAGAAACTCTTTCTCGAGAAAGGACCCATTTTTAGCGACAAACACTTTGCCCTCGGATTTGAGATAGAAGGTATACCCAATCGTCTCCTTTGGGTATCCTATGAAGACGCGTTTGTCCGCTTTGGGTTCGAGCTTTCCCGGCTGAAGCCTTTTGACGTAGGCATCACAGCCCCAAACTTTAAGAAATGACAACTTAGGTTTCTTGCCAAACCACAGTTCATACGGTATCGTCTCCATGGACTTAGATGGTGCCCTATTTAAGTGAATGCAGTTGTCTCTAACGCATAACCCCAAAATGATAGTGGCAGATTGACAAGAGACATCATAGAACGCATCATATCCAATAAGGTACAATTACGACGTTCGGACACACCATTACACTGAGGTGTTCCAGGCGGCGTTAGTTGTGAAACAATTCCACATCGTCTTAAGTGATCGCCAAACTCATAGCTCAGATACTCTCCCCTTCGATCAGATCGTAGGAATTTGATCTTATTGCTACGATGATTCTCAACTTCATTCTGAAATTGCTTGAACTCTTCAAACATTTCAGACTTATGCTTCATCAAGTAAATATACCCATATCTACTCAAATCATCGGTGAAGGTGAGAAAGTAACGATATCCACCACGTGCGTCAACACTCATCGGATCACACACATCAGTATGTATGATTTCCAGTAAGTCAATTGCCCGTACCATTGTTTCGGAAAGCAGGGTTTTAGTCATCTTGCCCATGAGGCATGGTTCGCATGTGTCAAGTGATTCAAAATCAAGTGACTCTAAAAGTCCATCGACATGGAGTTTCTTCATGCGCTTTACACCAATATGACCTAAGTGGCAGATCCACAAGAAAGTGCTATTATCATTATTAACTCTACATCTTCTGGCCTCAATGTTTTGAACATGTGTGTCACTATGATCGATATTCAATACACCATTCACATTGGGTGCATGACCATAGAAGGTATTATTCATGTAAACAGAATAACCATTATTCTCTGACTTAAATGAATAACCGTATTGCAATAAACACGATCTAATCAGGTTCATTCTCAACACAGACACCAAATAACATTTATCTAGGTTCAACACTAATACCGAAGGTAGAGGGAGCGTGCGATGGTGATCACATCAACCTTGGAAACACTTTCAACACACATCGTCACCTCGCCCTTAACTAGTCTTTCCGTAGCTTTTGTTTCGAGTTACCAATGTTAGCAACTTAACCGGAATCTAATACCCAAGTGCTACTAGGAGTACTAGTAAGGTACACACTAATAACACGTATATCAAATATTCATTTGTTGAAGTTGCCAGCCTTCTTATCTACCAAATATTTGGGGTAGTTCTGCTGCCAATGACCGTTCCCCTTACAATAGAAGCACTTAGTCTCGGGTTTGGGTTCAACCTTGGGTTTCTTCACTAGAGCGGCAACTGGCTTGCCATTCATGAAGTTTCCCTTCTTGCCCTTGCCCTTCTTAAAACCAGTGGTCTTGTTAACCATCAACACTTGATGCTCCTTCTTGATTTCTACCTCCGCGGCCTATCACGAACAGCTCTGAGATCATCTCAATCCCTTGCATGTTATAGTTCATCACTAAGTTCTAGTAGCTTGGTGATGGTGTCTGGAGAACTCTATCAGTCAGTATCTTATCTGGAAGATTAACTCCCACTTGATTCAAGCGATTGTAGCACCCAGACATTCTGAGCACATGCTCACTGGCTGAGCTATTCTCCTCCATCTTGTAGGCAAAGAACTTGTTAGAGGCTCGTACCTCTCAACATGGGCATGAGCTTGAAATACCAATTTCAGCTCTTGGAACATCGCAGATGTTCCATGGCGTTCAAAAACGTCTTTGGAGCCCCGATTATAAGTCGTAAAGCATGGCGCACTAAACTATCAAGTAGTCATCAGAACGTGTCTGCGAGATGATCACAACATTCACAAATGACGCTAGAGGGGTTGGCATACCGAGCGATGCATCAAGGACATAGTCCTTCTGTGTAGCAGTGAGGACAATCCTCAGACTACAGACCTAGTCTGCATAATAGCTTACAATATCTTTCAACTTAGTCTTTCTCTAGGAACGTATTAAAACAGGGAGCTACAGCATGGGCTATTAATCTACAACATAAATTTGCAAAGGCAACTTTAGACTATTGTTCATGATAATGAGTTCAATTAATCATATTACTTAAGAACTCCCACTTAAATCGACATCCCGTTGGTCGTCCGAGTGTAACACGATCCAAATTCACCAACCCAAGTCTGATCATCACTTGAGATGAGGTGGTTTCAATGGTGAACATCTCCATGTTGATCATATCTACTATATGACTCCTGTTCGACCTTTCGGTCTCTTGTGTTCCGAGGCCATGTCTCTACATGCTAGGCTCGTCAAGTTTAACCCAAGTGTTCCGCATGTGCAAAACTGGCTTGCACCCGTTGTATGTGAACATAGAGTCTATCACACCCGATCATCACGTGGTGCTTTGAAATGTCGAACTTTTGCAACGGCGCACACTTGGGGAGAACACAATTTTATCTTGAAATTTTAGTGAGGGATCACCTTATATGCTACCGTCGTCCTAAGCAAAATAAGATGCATAAAAGAATTAACATCACATGCAAATCATAAGTGACATGATATGGCCATCAACTTGTGCTTTTGATCTCCATCTCCAAAGCACTGGCATGATCTTCATCGTCACCGGCATGACACCATGATCTCCATCATCGTGTCTCCATCGGGGTTGTCACGCCAACCATGCGTCTACTACTATTGCTACCGCTTTGCAATAAAGTAAAGCATTACGTAGTGCTTAACGATTGACACGCAGGTCATACAATAATTAAAGACAACCCTATGGCTCTCCTGTCGGTTGTCGTATGCGTCGACATGCAAGTCGATATAAACTATTACAAACATGACATATCATACATCGAATATAGTTCATCATGTCTTTGGCCACATCATATCACAACATACCCTGCAAAAATAAGTTATACATCCTCTAATTGTTGTTGCATGTTTTACATGGCTGCTATGGGTATCTAGCAAGAACGATTCTTACCTTCTACAAGGACCGCCTTTGTTGAATCCGATTCAACTAAGGTGGGAGAGACAGACACCGGCTAGCCATCTTTATGCAACAAAGTCACATGTCAGTCGATGGAACCGGTCCCATGTATGTGGACATGTAAAGTTGGTCCAGGCTTCTTCATCCCACAATACCGCCGAATCAAGAAAAGACCAAGGAATGAAGCAATCTGAATATGAACAGCTACAAATTCCTTTGTGTTCTACTCGTGATATCATCTACGCATAGACCTAGCTCTGATACCACTGTTGGGGAACATTGTAGGGGAAACAAAAAATTCCCTACGCTCAGCAAGATCAATCTAGGAGATGAACATTTATGAGAGGAGAGATTGCATCTACATACCCTTCTAGATCGCTAAGCGGAAGCGTTAAGAAACGTGGTTGATGTAGTCGAACGTCTTCACGATCCGTCCCGTGAACTCCCGATCCAAGTGCCGAACGGACGGCACATCCGCGTTCAACACATGTACGGCTTGATGACGCCTTCACCTCCTTGATCCAGCGAGCGATGGTGAGGTAGTATCTGTAGTCCTCCAGCAGCTCGACGACTTGATGGCGGTGGTGGTGGAGAAATCTCAGCCGGGCTTCGCCAAGCCTCACGGAGAAGAAGAATGACTACGAGGGAGAGGGAGGGCAGCGCAGGCATAGATGGGTGCGGCTGCCCTCCCTCTACCCCTCTATATATAGGGGAAGGGAGGAGGAGGGGCGCCCTAGGGTTCCCTAGGGGGGCTGACAGCCACCAGGGGAAACCTTAGATGGGTTTTGGTGCGCTGATAACCCACAAGTATAGGGGATCGCAACAATTTTCGAGGGTAGAGTATTCAACCCAAATTTATTGATTCAACACAAGGGGAGCCAAAGAATATTCTCAAGTATTAGCAGCTGAGTTGTCAATTCAACCACACCTGGAAACTTAGTATCTACAGCAAAGTGTTTAGTAACAAAGTAATATGATAGTGGTGGTTACAGTAACAAAAGTAAAGACAATAAAAGTAATGTTTTTGGTATTTTGTAGTGATTGTAACAGCACCAACGAAAAAGTAAATAAGCGTAAACCAGTATATGGAAAACTCGTAGGCACCGGACTAGCGATGGATAATTATGCCGGATGTGGTTCATCATGTAGCAGTCATAACATAGGGTGACACAGAACTAGCTCCAGTTCATCAATGTAATGTAGGCATGTATTCCCCATATAGTCATACATGCTTATGGAAAAGAACTTGCATGACATCTTTTGTCCTACCCTCTCGTGGCAGCGGGGTCCTATTGGAAACTAAGGGATATTAAGGCCTCTTTTTAATAGAGAACCGGAACAAAGCATTAGCACATAGTGAATACATGAACTCCTCAAACTATGGTCATCACCGGGGTGGTCCCGATTATTGTCACTTCGGGGTTGCCGGATCATAAAACATAGTAGGTGACTATAGACTTGCAAGATAGGATCTAGAACACACATATATTCATGAAAACATAATAGGTTCAGATCTGAAATCATGGCACTCGGGCCCTAGTGACAAGCATTAAGCATAGCAAAGTCATAGCAACATCAATCTCAGAACATAATGGATACTAGGGATCAAACCCTAACAAAACGAACTCGATTACATGACAAATCTCATCCAACCCATCACCGTCCAGCAAGCCTATGATGCAATTTCTCACACACAGCGGTGAGCATCATGAAATTGGTGATGAAGGATGGTTGATGATGATGACGGCGACAAATCCCCCTCTCCGGAGACCCGATCGGACTCCAGATCAGCCCTCCCGAGAGAGATTAGGGCTTGGAGGTGGCTCCGTATCATAAAACACGATTGAGGGAGTCCCGGATTAGGGGGTGTCCGGATAGCCGAACTATCATCATCGGCCGGACTCCAAGACTATGAAGATACAAGATTGAAGACTTCGTCCCGTGTCCGGATGGGACTTTCCTTGGCGTGGAAGGCAAGCTTGGCGATACGGATATGTAGATCTCCTACCATTGTAACCGACTCTATGTAACCCTAGCCCTCTCCGGTGTCTATATAAACCGGATGCTTTAGTCCGTAGGACATAACAACAATCATACCATAGGCTAGCTTCTAGGGTTTAGCCTCCTTGATCTCGTGGTAGATCTACTCTTGTAATACCCACATCATCAATATCAATCAAGCAGGACGTAGGGTTTTACCTCCATCAAGAGGGCCCGAACCTGGGTAAAACATCGTGTCTCTTGTCTCCTGTTACCATCCGCCTAGACGCATAGTTCGGGACCCCCTACCCGAGATCCGCCGGTTTTGACACCGACATTGGTGCTTTCATCGAGAGTTCCTCTATGCCGTTGCAATCAGGAAGGATGCCTCTTCCCGTGTTTAAGGACGGTACCATTGCCAAAGGAGCTTTGGCCGCCGGTCAAGCTATCCGGCTAGGTGGTTTTCTTATGACCGCCTGTTCGGCCACCGCTTCGACGATGACCTCTCGGGTCATCAAAAGCGATCTTCGCATCAACTCGGAATTCGCCGAGCAGCTGGATCCGATGGAGCTCTCTTCTGTAAACGAGCTCTTGGATCGCATCGCCGCCCTGGGAGTCGCTACAGACTACGATCAGATTGGGCTTAAAACCGATCTGAGAGAAATTAACTCTCCCCAGGCTACCCACCATGTTGATGTGGTAGAAGAACAACACGGAGACTCTTCTTCTATGTTAAAAACCATTTATGTCCGGATTCCTGATCCCTCCATGCTGGATTCCCGCGGAGGGACGGACGTCAATCGAGTACTGAACCTAAAGTCAGACAGCGGACTAGATTCGTTGGACGACCTCCAGCAATCCAAGCTCCCAAATCCGGAAATTCCTCGGCCTTTGAGCCTCAGATTGGGCGGGGTTCCGAATTTAGTTCCACCCGCCCACCCAAACACAAGCGATCTATCTCGAATACGGCAAGAGCCCGATGAAACAGTACATCATTACTGGGCCAGATTCCTCCTGGTCATGGACAGGATAAAGGACTGCCATGAGGAAAGCGCAATCTCTATTTTTTGCAACAATTGCACGGACAAGGGAATCATGAACGCCATAAGTCGTCGCGAAGTTACGCGCTTCGCCGACCTGGCGACCATAGTATGAAAATGTTGTGCGATGGAGAGTGCCTGGAAAACTGAAACTAGATTTTGGGACAATCCGGCCCTGAACACAACCTTAGTCCGGAATAAAAGGGTGCACCATGCTCAAGCACCTGGGTCAAAAACCAAAAAGCAAAAAACCCCTAAAGGGTACGGAACCATACTGGAGGGATGGCTCAGCGGACCCTGCAAAATCCATAATACAGAAGGCGCCACTCCAACACATAGCCTCCGAGCATGTTGGATACTATGGCAGGTGGCCAAAAGTGGCGAAGGGCTTCTAGCCCCGGAGAACCAGCCGAACAGTACCAGTACGGTATTAACAGTCTTCGAGACTTTCGCATCAAATAATATGCGGAAACGAACAATCCGCAGCCTCGCTGAAGTCTACCAAGTAGCAACAACAAATCCATGGAGCGACATGGCTATCACCTTCAATGCCAGCGACGAACCTAAATTCCGAACAGCCCGAGCACCAGCCGCATTGGTCCTCAGTCCAATAGTGGACGGCTTTCATCTTACCAAGGTACTCAAGGATGGCGGCAGCGGATTAAACCTCATCTACGAGGAAACCCTCCAAAAAATGGAAATAGACTGGAGCCGCATCGAGCGAAGCAACACAACCTTTAGAGGAATAATCCCTAGTCGGGAAGTATGCTGCACAGGAAAAATCACACTAGATGTAGTGTTCAGCTCGCCGGACAACTACAGGTCCGAGGAAGTCACGTTCCAAGTGGCCCCGTTCAGCAGCGGATATCACGCTCTATTAGGGCGAGAGGCATTCACAATTTTCCAAGTCGTACCCCATTACGGGTACATGAAGCTCAAAATGCCCGGGCCCAATGGAATCATCACTCTGGTCAGTGATCCGGACATAGCACTCCGCGCTGAAAATAAGACAGCCGCACTAGCCCTAGAGGCACTATCCGAAGCCCTAGCGGTAGAAGAACTCACTACACTATGCTCCACGGTGAATAGGGACGATGTGATACTCGGTAAGAGATCTAAGTCCACCTCTTTTAAACCAGCAGACGAAATAGTCAAATTACAGGTCCATCCAACGGACCCCACAAAGACGGCCTCCATTGGGGCACAATTAAACCCTGATGTAGAAGCCGCACTACGAGAATTCCTTCGGGAAAATTGGGACATTTTTGCCTGGCACCCTTCAGATATGCCAGGAATCCCACGCAGGCTAGCAGAGCACAACCTAAATATCCTAAAAGGACTCAAGCCAGTCAAACAGGCTCTTCGACGATTTTCCGAACCCAAAAGACAAGCAATGGGAGAGGAGCTAGCCAAACTATTAGAAGCCAGATTCATCAGAGATATAAAACATCCGGACTGGCTAGCGAACCTGGTAATGGTACCAAAAAGGACAAATCCTGGCGCCTTTGTGTGGATTTTAAAGACCTTAATAAGGCATGTCCAAAGGATCCTTTCCCTCTCCCCCACATCGACCAAATCATCGATGCTACCGCGGGGCACGATTCATTGTGTTTCCTTGACGCATACTCCAGATACCATCAAATCAAGATGGCGGAAACAGACCAGGCCGCAACGGCATTCATTACTCCATACGGACCATTCTGCTTCAACACAATGCCCTTCGGACTTAAAAACGCCGGCGCAACATATCAGCGCATGATTCAGACATGTCTGGCTACCCAGATCGGCAAAACAGTGGAGGCATACGTAGACGATGTGGTCATTAAGACCAAACACGTCAAAACTCTAGTAGACGATTTGAGGCTCACATTCGACAACCTCCGAGCATATGACATTAAGCTCAACCCAGAAAAATGCGTTTTCGGCGTACCAGCCGGAAAGCTCTTGGGCTTCATTGTATCCGGTAGAGGAATTGAAGCAAACCCAGCCAAGATCCGAGCTCTGTCACAATTGGATATCCCAAAAGACCTCAAACAAATACAAAAACTGACTGGATGTGTGGCGGCTCTAAGCCGCTTCATCTCCCGTTTGGGAGAAAAGGCATTGCCTCTCTACCGCCTCCTCCGGCGCACTGAACACTTCGAGTGGACGGATGCTGCCACGGTCGGACTCGAAGAAATAAAGGCCATATTAGCAAAAACTCCGGTCCTGGCCGCGCCCAACCTAGACGAACCAATGTTATTATATATCACGGCAACACATCAAGTTGTCAGCGCAGCGCTCATCGTCGAACGAGAAACAGAAGGACACAAGTTCCCTCTTCAAAAACCAGTGTACTACGTATCCACTGTCTTAACTCCATGCAAGTCCCAGTATCCATATTATCAAAAGATAGCGTACGCGGTGTTCATGGCATCCCGGAAGCTGCGACACTACTTTCAAGAGTGCTCGATTATAGTGGCCTCCGAAGTACCTCTCAACGACATTATAAACAACCGCGACGCGACGGGCAGGATTGCAAAATGGGCCATTGAGCTCTTACCATTCGACATAACCTACAAACCAAGGCGAGCTATAAAGTCACAAGTTTTGGCTGACTTCATCGCCGAATGGACCGAAGCCGAACTCCCTAAAGAGTACTGCGCATACTCCAATTGGATCATGCATTTCGACGGCTCCAAAATGTTGGCCGGCTTGGGGGCTGGCATCGTACTGACGTCCCCAACCGGAGACACAGTCCAATACGTACTTCAGATAATGTACATGGACTCCAACAATGCAGCCAAATACGAGGCCCTTCTACATGGTCTCTGGATGGCAATCTCCATGGGTCTTCAACGCCTAGAGGTATGCGGGGATCCAAACCTCGCAATATCCCAAGTAAATGGAGACTTTGACGCCAAGGATCCGAAAATGGCATCCTATCGTAACGTCGTCTTAAAAATGTCAGCTCGGTTCGAAGGACTCGAATTCCACCATGTAGCCCGGGATAATAACCAGGCAGCCGACGTGTTGGTGTGCATCGGCGCAAGACGCGACGCCGTCCCTCCAAACATCTTCCTGGAGCGGCTCTTTAAGCCATCCGTACTATGGGAAGAGGAGTCCGGAAATAGCAACCCGGAACCAACCGCGCCACCCAACACGGAACACTCTGACACAGTCGGTGGCTCAGCCAATGAAATAACACCCTCAGCCCACGAAATAATGGCAGTAATCGCCCCGTGGACGGAACCATTCCTAGCCTACTTAACTAGGCAGGAACTTCCCGAAGACCAAAATGAGGCCCGCTGCATAGTTCGGCGAGCTAAAGCCTACAAGGTCCATGAGGGAGAACTTTATAAGAAAAGCACAACCGGAGTCCTTCAAAGGTGCATCTCTGAAGAGGAAGGGCGAAATCTCCTGGCTGAAATTCACGCCGGACTCGCCGGGCACCATGCCGCAGCCCGGGCCCTTGTGGGCAAGGCCTTCCGTACAGGATTTTATTGGCCGACTGCCCGGGCAGATGCTCAGGACTTAGTCCAATGATGTGTTGGTTGCCAGCTCTTTGCTAATCAAAGCCACATGCCACCCACCGCCCTCAAAACTATACCCATCACCTGGCCGTTCGCGGTCTGGGGGCTTGACATGGTTGGACCCCTTAAAGGGGAAACCCACAAGCAAAAATACCTATTGGTCATGGTGGACAAATTCACCAAATGGATAGAAGCCAAGCCAGTTAAAATGGCCGAATCCGGACCCATGATAGACTTCATATCCGGGGTAGTACACCGTTATGGTGTCCCCCATAGCATCATCACTGATAACGACACAAATTTCACGGCCGACGAGGTTAAACTCTGGTGCAAAAACATGGGCATTAGGCTAGACTACGCTTCAGTCTATCACCCCCAAACCAACGATCAAGTCGAACGAGCAAATGGTCTAATCATGAGCGGCATCAAACCCAGATTAGTGCGGTCCCTCACGGAATCTAACATGCACTGGGTAGAGGAGCTCGACTCCGTACTCTGGGGGTTGCGGACCACGCCGAACCGCACTACCGGATTCACACCATTTTGGTGTACGACGCAGAGGTAGTTTTGCCCTGCGATATAATTGAATACTCACCATGCGCATGTACGAAGAAAGAGAAGCCGAGTTGGATCGGCAGGACAGTTTGGACGCCTTAGAGGAGGAGCGGGACATAGCAAAAGCTCGTTCCGCATTCTACCAGCAGCAGGCTTGAAGATATCAAAGCAGAGAAGTATGGGCCAAAACTTACAATGTTGGCGAACTTGTTCTACGCCTGCCGGACAAGAAAAAGGACAAACTTAAGCCCAAATGGGAAGGTCCCTTCATCATCGACCAAGTCCTGACCGGCAGAGCATGCCGTCTACGTAACGCATCTGACAACCGACTCGAGCCGAACCCATGGAACACAGCCCGTCTCCAAAGATTCTACGCCTAGCGCCGGACTCAGAGTTCGTCTCCCTCCTCCGTCCACCTTTTATATTTTTGCTGTCTCTTGTTCCCCTCCTTCTTCCCCCCTTTTTTTTAGTAAAAGCCTTTGACGGGCTGATCTGCGCATTGTTCGCACACACTTGATGTGCTACTCGCACTCATTATACCTGGGGGCTTCTTTAACAGAAGCTTATTTATACGGGCTTCATGCCCAACACATGTGTCATACTTCCGCATGTACCTTTTATTCACCATTATATGCATCAATATGACTTAAGTTTTGGCCAAGCTGGGTTGCCTGGCTCCTGTGCTTACCCCTACGTTCCCGATTGTTCGGCTAGGAGGTAAAGGGAGCACCACTGCGATTGTTACTGCCGGGTCAGCCGGATGTGTACCTCAGACTGGGTGAAGCCGAAAGCTAGCGTTCTTAAGGGAATATTCGGTCGGTGACTTGAAAGATGATTTATTACTTATTTAACTTATCTGCCCCCAGATGCTTTTTCTACTCTCTTCGCAGTACAGACATGCACCTTAGGGCATGCCTCCCAGGGAAAGGAACCCATAACGAAACTATTCTCCCTGGAAGATGTTTCTTACTAACCATGTAATATAACATAACTAGTTGGGCACTTGTCTGATAAAGCACTAATGACCCCTATGCCTGGTCTTCATGCATGCCCCGGTTTTTATAACCGTTAGGGTATTCGGACACACTCCGGACTGTTGGGTCCCGAGGTTGAAGCGAAAAGGTCCGCAAAGACAAACGATCTACAATTCGGCTAGAAGGCATTTTACATGTCATTTTAAAATTACATCGTCAAATTGACCAATTGAACTCCTCTTCAATCCCATCTAACAGGTTGTCTAGTTTACAGTCCCGTTGGGAATATTTTGCGGCCAACTCTACTAGGTCGTACATTAAGCTCACAGGGATCTCCTTCCCATCGGGCCCCACAGGTCCGACCTCGGCCATGTGGTTTGGATCAGCCTTCGTGTACCGCGTCTTCACCATGGCCCAGGCCTCTCTGGCGCCTTGACGGCAGGCCGGTATCTTCCACAGACGGAAGCGCTGCCGTACTCCCTGAAGCTTGTCAGCAAGCCCTCCAAGACCCTCGGGTAGGGAGACGGACGGCCATAAGGCCTGGACGACGCTGCTCATCGCCTGCCGAATACGTTCGTGCAGTTGCAGCAGCTCGGGAAGAAGGTCACCCGTGGAACCAGGCATTTCCTCCGCCGGACGACCCGTGAGCACACCTACAGACACATTTCAGTCAATCGACTTCCTCGCCGAACTCTTCTTTTCAAAAGAGTTTTCTCAAGCACTTACTATAAATGCCGCGATGAAGCCGCCGATTCTCCTTTACGGAGTCAGACAGCTGGACCCGAACATCTTTTAGTTCTTCACCCAGCTGGGTGTTGGCATCTTGGAGTTTGTTCCTCTCTTGTTGCACCCTCATAAGCACCTTCTCGCCGGCCTTCAGCTGGCGTAGCAGATGTTGCTTGTCCGGTTCCAGTCCGGCACCCTCTGCAATTTTATTGTCAGACTTACGCACACGCCGCACTTCATAAACTACTTATCTTTTTGAAGTATGTATTACCAGAGGGGGTCTCTGTGGCTCCCCCTGCGGCGGCTAGCGCGGCCTCAAGTTGGGCCTTGCACTCTTGAAGCTCCTGGGACAGACAGGTATTCTTCTTCATAAGATCCTGCATAACAAATGATCCTTAAATCAGTTATTCTAACTATTTTAAGTCTCGGGGGCTACTGGCATATATAACTATTAAAATTCCTCACCCGTATGTCTTTCACATACTGCTCCGTGGCTCTAGTTAGACCATCTCGAGCGGCACGGAGGTGCGCGGCTCCCGCCTTAAAGGCATTCAGTGCCTCCGAAGAGAAACATGCGTCACGAAGAACCATCCGGTGGCGCCTGTGATTCATGGCGCTCTCCACCTCAGACCTGGTGGCGGACAGTCTGTCGGCATCCTCCGTTGGAGGAGCATCCGGCTCATGCCTTGTGTTCACCTCCCCTTCCGGACCATGCGTTGGAGCATGGCCGGCGGAGGCTTGATTGGCAACCTCTCCGGACACTATCCGGCGAGCGCTCTTTCTCCTGGAAAAATCATGAGCGTTAATATACCTCCTAGGAATCTTTCCCTTAAAAACAGCGGTGCGCCGTACCGTTGCGGCGACGTTTTGATTCTCGCCGCACTCCTCTTCCGCTTGCTGGGCTGGACTGACCCTTGTTGGTCAGCCGTCGCGGGTTCGCCTTCCCGCCTTAAAGGCACCTCCTGCGATGCACCATTGGTATACGATGGTCAGAAATGAGCATGGATCAAGTGATGGTGTCAGGACTCCGGTCGTAATCACCTGGGAAGCCGGAGATAAACCGGGGTTGTCAGCCGTAATGGCGACTAGAGCATTGTCCATGCTAAGTTGGTGGAACACCCCGTCAATCAGCTCCACCTTTATGTCCGGATCCTCTTCGGAGGCCGGATCAAGGGATCGTCCCGGATCCTCGGGCTGTGGGGTCAGGCTTTGTATGCCCTCCACGTCCCGGCACAGCTCCTGCGTCAAAATCACAAAGTGAGACACTTGGCTTTGGGAATATGGATCGGATAGATAAACGTCCGCTTACCCAGCTCCGAGGGTTATTCATGGAGAATCCATTCAATGGACTCGTGCGGAGGAAGTCCTCCTTCTCCCCCTTGTACAAGCCGGATAGGATCTTCACCAGATCGGCGGCCGATCCCGGCCCCTTGCGGCCATGACGGGTGGCGTCATCCTCCCCGTTGAAATCCCACATGGGGTGGCCCCTATATTGGAGCGGCTGCACCCCTCGCATAATGCACGTGGCCATGACTCCAGTCATGGTCAATCCGGAGTGGGCCAGTAACCTTATCCGGCCCATCAGATATTGGACGCTCTCATCATCTTCCCGTTGAGGGCTCCGCGGGCGCCAACTCAGGCGTTTCTTCAAGGGAGCGTTGCTGAACTCCGGGAGGCCGATCCAAACTGGATCCGGCAGAGGGGCGTCCTCCATATAAAACCATTCCGAAGGCCAGTCTTTGGACGCCTTCTTAGGGGTTCCGGATAGATATCCGGTCCCGGCGATGCGCCATATTTTGGCTCCGCCCACTTGATATATCGACCCCTCGTGAGAACGGGGTACGAGGAAAAACAATCTCTTCCACATCGCAAAATGGGGCTCGATGCCCAAGAACAGCTCGCAAAGAGCTACAAAGCCCGTGATGTGCAAAATGGAGGCAGGTGTAAGGTGGTGAAGCTGGAGTCCATAGAACTCCAGGAGCCCTCGGAGAAACGGATGTATGGGAAATCCGAGTCCCCTTATTAGATAAGGGACGAAGCATACCCGCTCTCCTTTGGAGGGATTGGGGACGCTCTCCGCCTGCTTTCCACCCCTGTAGGTGGCTAGTCCGGCTCGAACCGGAACCATGAAGGCTGGGGGAAGATATCCCTCGGTTTGGAGCGTCACTAGCTCGCTGTGTGGAACTGAACATCTCCCCCAATCTCCTGGCTGAGGGCTGGGAGCGCGAGAGGAGGAGCCGCGTCGACTATCCATGATGGAATGGATTTTTGTCAAAGGCGCTTCGATGAGTACTTGCGGAAGGAGGATGGTGTGATTTGGATCTAGATCCTCGCCTCTCTTATAGGCGGCTTATTCACATAGCTAGGGGGTAAAACGCAAAAATACCCTAGCTTTTCGCATTCATACGACACGTGGAAGAGGGCCATTATTGGACGTGGAAGCCAAGGAGCGCAACATTTATAAGGAAGCCGGACACCATTCGGCAGGCACATGGAATTTGAAGGAGAACCCGCCTTGCAACACCAAAGACAATATACGCGCCGGACTCGTCGTCATTGAAGCCTGGTTCGGGGGCTACTGAGGGAGTCTCGGATTAGGGGGTGTCCGGATAGCTAAACTATCATCATCGGTCGGACTCCAAGACTATGAAGATACAAGATTGAAGACTTCGTCACGTGTCCGGATGGGACTTTCCTTGGCGTGGAAGGCAAGCTTGGCGATACGGATATGTAGATCTCCTACCATTGTAACCGACTCTGTGTAACCCTAGCCCTCTCCGGTGTCTATATAAACCGGATGGTTTTAGTCCGTAGAACATAACAACAATCATACCATAGGCTAGCTTCTAGGGTTTAGCCTCCTTGATCTCGTGGTAGATCTACTCTTGTAATACCCACATCATCAATATCAATCAAGCAGGACGTAGGGTTTTACCTCCATCAAGAGGGCCCAAACCTGGGTAAAACATCGTGTCCCTTGTCTCCTGTTACCATCTGCCTAGATGCACAGTTCGGGACCCCCTACCCGAGATCCGCCGGTTTTGACACCGACAACGATGATTTCTTCTCTCTGATTTTTTTCTTCCCGAAAGCCAATATATGGAGTTGGAGTTGGCATCGGAGGGCCACCAGGGGGCCCACGAGGTAGGGGGGCTCACCCAGGGGGGAGCCCCCACCCTCGTGAGTAGGGTGTGGGCCCCCTAGTCTTCATCTTTTGCAAGGATTTTTCTTTATTTTTTCTAAGGTGTTCCGTGGAGTTTCAGGACATTCCGAGAATTTTTATTTTCTGCACAAAAAACAACAGTATGGCAGTTCTGCTGAAAACAGCGTCAGTCCGGGTTAGTTCCATTCAAATCATACAAGTTAGAGTCCAAAACAAGGGCAAAAGTGTTTGGAAAAGTAGATACGACAGAGACGTATCAACTCCCCCAAGCTTAAACCCTTGCTTGTCCTCAAGCAATTTAGTTGACAAACTGAAAGAGAAAAAGGAAAACTTTTACAAACTCTGTTTGCTCTTGTTGTTGTAAACATTAAAAGCCAACATTCAAGTCTCAGCAATTATTATGAACTAACCATATTCACAATGACACGTAGGTCTCACAATTGCTCATATCAATAGCATAATCAGCTAGCGAGCCATAATAGCAAAACTCGGATGACAACACTTTCTCAAAATAATCATAACATGATATAACAAAATGGTATCTCGCTAGCCCTTTCTGAGACTGCAAAACATAAATGCAGAGCACCTTTAAAGATCAAGGACTGACTAAACATTGTAATTCATGGTAAAAGAGATCCAGTCAAGTCATACCCAATATAAACCAATAATAATGAATGCAAACGACAGTGTGCTCTCCAGTGGGTGCTTTTTAATAAGAAGGGCGATGACTCAACATAAAAGTAAATAGATAGGCTCTTCGCAGAGGGAAGCAGGGATTTGTAGAAATGCCAGAGTTGAAATAAAGATAAATTATATTTTGAGCGGCATACTTTCATTATCAACATAACAACTAAAAGACGACGATATCTTCCATGCTAAACTGATTATAGGCGGTTCCCATACAGAATGGTAAAGTTTATAATCCCCTTCCTCCACAAGCATCAATCCATGGCTTGCTCAAAACAACGAGTGCCTCAAACATTCAACGGGTCCCAAAGGGAGTTTTGTTTGCAGTTATTTTGATTTAGTTTGCACGAAGCATGGGACTGGGCATCCCGGATACTAGCCATTTTCTCGTGAATGAGGAGCGGAGTCCACTCCTCTTGAGAATAACCCGCCTAACATGGAAGATAAGGGCAGCTCTAGTTGACATATGAGCTATTCGAGCATGCAAAACAGAATGTTTATTTGAAGGTTTAGAGTTTGGCACATACAAATTTACTTGGAACGGCAGGTAAATACCGCATATAGGTAGGTATAGTGGACTCATATGGAATAACTTTGGGGTTTAAGGAGTTTGGATGCACAAGCAGTATTCCCGCTTAGTACAGGTGAAGGCTAGCAAAAGACTGGGAAGCAACCAACTGAGAGAGCGACAACAGTCGTAAACATGCATTAAAATTACACACCGAGTACAAGCATGAGTAGGATATAATCCATCATGAACATAAATATCGTGAAGGCTATGTTGATTTGATTCAACTACATGCGTGAACATGTGCCAAGTTGAGTCACTCAATACATTTAAAGGAGGATACCACCTCATCATACCACATCATAATCATTCTAATAGCATGTTGGCACGCAAGGTAAACCATTATAACTCATAGCTAATCAAGCATGGCACAAGCAACTATAATCTCTAAATATCAATGCAAATATGTTTACTTCATAATAGTTGAATCAAGAACGATGAATCATCATATTTACAAAAGCAAGAGAGGTCAAGTTCATACCAGCTTTTCTCTTCCCAATAAGTCCATCATATATCATCATCATTGCCTTTCACTTGCACGACCGAACGGTGTGTATAATAATAAGAGTGCACGTGCATTGGACTAAGCTGGAATCTGCAAGCATTCAATTCAAGAGAGAAGACAAGTAATATGGGCTCTAAGTTTAAATAAACAATCATGCATATAAGAGCCACTAAGCATTTTGAATATGGTCTTCTCGACCCCCAAAGAAAGGAAAAGAAATAAAAACTATTTACACGGGAAAGCTCCCAACAAGTAAAAGAAGAACGGGAAATATTTTTGGGTTTTCTTTTTAATTCTACTACAAGCATGAAAAGTAAACTCACTAATTTTTTTTTGATTTTTCTTAAAATTTAACAAACACACAAGAAGAAGGCAGGAAAAAGAAATTTAAACTATCATGGATAATACAATGAAAAAGTATGAGCACCGACATCTAGCAATGAGTGTGTGTGAACATAAATGTAATGTTGGTGGGAAATACGTACTCCCCCAAGCTTAGGCTTTTGGCCTAAGTTGGTCTATTGCCAGGGATGGCCTGGCGGATATCCGTAGGTGAAGCTGGGGTCATACTGTGATGCAGCGGCTATCGCTGCCTGAGCTGTAGCGTGGAGTCGAGCAGCCTCCACTCTCCTTTCGTACTCATCTGCCTCCTCTCTGGTAATAATATATCTTCTTTTTGCCTGTGAATCAAAGAAAGCAGGAGCAGGAAGAGCAATATGGACTACACGATGTCTGTCAAAGATTAGTCGATACTGGAGAGGTGGTTCAGTCCTCTCAACAAACTGATGGGAAACCATAGAATCGAAATCTAAATAAGAAGGGTCTAACTTCATGTCACCCTCAAGAATGTCTACCTCAAGAAAATTAGCTAAGCGGGTTGCATAAATTCCTCCAAAGAAATCTCAGTTGTGTCTATTCTGATGCAACCTGCGAACTACAATGGCTCCCAAATGATAAGATTGGTCTCCTAACATAGCACTCCTGAGAATACTGAGATCAGGGACACACATGTGACATGCTTCATCCTTAGCATTTATACATCTACCTATGAAGAGAGCAAAATAATGTATAGCAGGAAAGTGAATGCTCCCTATAGTGGCTTGTGTTATATCTCTAGATTCCCCCACAGTTATTCTAGCAAGGAAGTCTCTATATTCGGATTTAGGGGGATCCCTGACATTACCCCAAGCTGGAAGTTTGCAAGCAGAAGTAAAATCCTCTAAGTCCATGGTATAAGATTTGTCATAAAGGTCAAACATGACTGAAAGAGAATTTTGTGAAGTTGAAAACTCAAACCTCCTCACAAATGAACTTGTGAGATCATGATACTGGGGGGGGGCATTTGTCAGCTTCAAAGTCCTCAAGACCGGCGTTACTCAAATATGCGCTAAATTCTTCTTTGATTCCCACTTGATTCATAAAATTTTCCGACGGCCATTCACAGGGCCTCACAGGAGCGTCTCTTGGTGGTTCCTCGTTAGCATCACGTATTGCAAGCCTGGGACCTTGCTTCCTTGAAGGACCACCTTGGAACATCCTCCTAAACATATTGTTTCCTCTGAAAAATTTCTGAAATTTTTAGTAACTTCAAATAAAAGTGAACCAACTTCAATAAAATCGATAGCAACAACTCCCACGAGTGCCTAGGGCCTATATAAAGCATTGGAACTACTTGGAACCATATAAATTTGTCATACAAGCTCAAGAACATGGTCACCTATGCAGCACAAATTTGCAAAGAATAAAGCACTAGAACAAAAACTAATTGGACCAATGGAGGAGTCACATACCAAGGAACAATCTCCCCCAAACAGTTTTACGAGAGGTGCTTTGAGCAAGGAGATCGAAAATCACAGCAACGGGGGCTGGAACTCGTGCTTGAGTTGGTTTTTCGTGTTTGTGTGAGGCAGAGGAAGAAGATGGGTGCAGGAATAAGTGGAGGAGGGCCACCGTGGGCCCACGAGGCAGGGGGCGCGCCCTCCACCCTCATGGCCAGGTGGCAGCTCCCCCCGTGGTAATTTTTGCACAGTAAATTCTCAAATATTCCCGAAAAAAATCATATTAAATTGGCATGGCATTCTGAGGACTTTTATTTTCGGGATATTTTATATTGCACGGATAAGTCAGGAAACAGACAGAAAAATACTATTTTACTTTATTTCTACTAAATAACAGAAAATATAAAGAGGGTACAGAAGGTTGTGCTTCTAGTTTCATCCATCTCATGATCATCAAAATGATCCCACTAACAAGGTTGATCAAGTCTTGTTAACAAACTCATTCCGAATAATCCCGGAACCGGAGAAATTTCGAATAACACTAAGTTACCTTAATGGGGATATGAAAATCCCCAACAATAAGAATATCATACTTTTTCTTGACAGTAGGGAGAGGAAATTCGAAACCTCCAAATATAATCGATGGAACTTTTCCAATAGAGTTGATACTATAAACTTGAGGTTGTTTCCTCGGAAAATGCACCGTGTGCTCATTGCCATTAACATGAAAGTGACATTGCCTTTGGTGCAATCAATAACGGCCCCTGCAATATTAAGGAAAGGTCTCCCAAGAATAATAGACATACTATCATCCTCGGGAATATCGAGAATAACAAAGTCCGTTAAAATAGTAACATTTGCAACTACAACAGGCACATCCTCACAAATACCGATAGGTATAGCAGTTGATTATCAGCCATTTGCAAAGATATTTCAGTAGGTGTCAACTTATTCAAGTCAAGTCTACGATATAAAGAGAGAGGCATGACACTAACACCGGCTCCAAGATCACATAAAGCAGTTTTAACATAACTTCTTTTAATGGAGCATGGTATAGTAGGCACTCTGGGATCTCCAAGTTTCTTTGGTATTCCACCCTTAAAAGTATAATTAGCAAGCATGGTGGAAATTTCAGCTTCAGGTATCTTTCTTTTATTAGTAATAATATCCTTCATATACTTAGCATAAGGATTTGTTTTGAGCACATCAGTTAATCGCATACGCAAAAAGATGGGTCTAATCATTTCAGCAAAGCGCTCAAAATCCTCATCATCCTTTTTCTTGGATGGTTTCGGAGGAAAAGGCATGGGTTTCTGAACCCATGGTTCCCTTTCTTTACCATGTTTCCTAGCAACAAAATCTCTTTTATCATAAGTTGATTCTTTGAATGTGGATTATCAAGATCAACAGCAGGTTCAACTTCTACATCATTATCATTACTAGGTTGAGCATCAACATGAACATTATCATTAACATTATCTCTAGGTTCATGTTCGTCACCTGATTGTGTTTCAGCATCAGAAACAGAGATATCATTTGGATTCTCAGGTGGTTCAGCGATAGGTTCACTAGAAGTTTGCAAGGTCCTATTATTTTTCTTTTTCTTCCTTTTAGAGGAACTAGGTATCTCAATATTGTTTCTCTGAGAATCTTGCTCGATTATCTTAGGATGGCCTTCAGGATACAAAGGTTCCTGAGTCATTCTACCAGTTCTAGTAGCCACTCTAATAGCATAATCATTTTTCTTACTATTCATTTCATCAAGCACTTCTTTCTGAGCTTTAAGTACTTGTTCTACTAGAGTGGTAACCATAGAAGCATGCTTGCTAATAAGTTTAAGTTCACCTCTAATATCAGCCATATAATCACCCAAGCGTTTAATCGTAAAGGTATTCTGTTTTAATTGTCTACCAAAATAAGCATTAAAGTCGTCTTGCTTAAACATAAAGTCATCAAACTCATCCAAGCACTGACTAGCAATTTTAGTAGGAGGGACTTCAGCTTTATCATATCTATAGAGAGAATTTACCTTTACTACCTGTGTCGGGATATCGGGAGGTTCTTCATTAAATAAGTAATTGAGATCATATACTTCTTCAATAGGCGGTAAATTAAGACCATGTATTTCTTCAATAGGAGGTAAATTCTTAACATCTTCGGCTTTAATACCTTTTTCTTTCCTAGATTTCTTTGCCTCTTGCATATCTTCGGGACTGAGAAATAGAACACCTCTCTTCTTCGGAGTTGGTTTAGGAATAGGCTCAGTAATTGGCTCAAGAACTGGCTCAGGAGGTAGCTCGGGAGGTGCCCAATTATTTTCATTTGCCAACATATTATTCAAGAGAATTTCATCGTCATCCGGTCTTCTTTCCCTGAAAAGAGAACCAACACAACTATCCAGGTAATCTCTGGAAGCATCAGTTAGTCCATTATAAAAGATATCAAATATTTCAGGTTTCTTAAGAGGATGATCAGGCAAAGCATTAAGTAACTTGAGAAGCCTCCCCCAAGCTTGTGGGAGACTCTCTTCTTCAATTTGCACAAAATTGTATATTTCCCGCAAAGCAGCTTGTTTCTTATGAGCAGGGAAATATTTAGCAGAGAAGTAATAAATCATATCCTGGGGACTTTGCACACAACCAGGATCAAGAGAGTTATACCATATCTTAGCATCACCCTTTAATGAGAACGGAAATATCTTAAGTAAATAAAGGTAGCGCGATCTCTCATTATTAGTAAACAGGGCAGCTATATTATTTAACTTAGTAAGATGTGCCACAACAGTTTCAGATTCATAGCCATAAAAAGGATCAGATTCAACCAAAGTAATTATATCTGGATCAACAGAAAAATCATAATAGTCCTGATCAGGAACACAGATAGGTGAAGTAGCAAAAGCAGGATCGGGTTTCATTCTACCTCTAAAAGATTCTTTACTCCATTTAATTAGCAACCTCTTAAGTTCACGTCTATCCTGGCAAGCAAAAATAGCTGCAGAAGATTCAGCATCAAAAAGATAACCCTCAGGAATAGCGGGCATAGGTTCATCGTCACTAACATCATCGTGTTTAGGTTCAACAATTTCTCTTTCTCTAGACCTAGCAATTTGCTCATCAAGATATTCACCAAGTGGCACAGTAGTATCAAGCATAGAAGTAGTTTCATCATAAGTATCATGCATAGCAGAAGTGGCATCATCAATAACATGCGACATATCAGACTCAATAGCAGTAGTAGGTTTAGGTGTCGCAAACTTACTCATAACAGAAGGAGAATCTAGTGCAAGGCTAGATGGCAATCCCTTACCTCCCCTCGTAGTTGAGGGCAAAATAGTAGTTCGATCATCTTTCAAGTTCTTCATAGTGCCCAGCAGATATAAATCCCAAGTAACTCAATGAATAGAGCCATGCTCCCCGGCAACGGCACCAGAAAATAGTCTTGATAACCCACAAGTATAGGGGATCGCAATAGTTTTCGAGGGTAGAGTATTCAACCCAAATTTATTGATTCGACACAAGGGGAGCCAAAGAATATTCTCAAGTATTAGCAGCTGAGTTGTCAATTCAACCACACCTGGAAACTTAGTATCTGCAGCAAAGTGTTTAGTAGCAAAGTAATATGATAGTGGTGGTAAAGGTAACAAAAGTAAAGACAATAAAAGTAATGTTTTTGGTATTTTGTAGTGATTGTAACAGCAGCAACGAAAAAGTAAATAAGCGTAAACCAGTATATGGAAAACTCGTAGGCACCGGATTAGCGATGGATAATTATGCCGGATGTGGTTCATCATGTAGCAGTCATAACATAGGGTGACACAGAACTAGCTCCAGTTCATCAATGTAATGTAGGCATGTATTCCGCATATAGTCATACGTGCTTATGGAAAAGAACTTGCATGACATCTTTTGTCCTACCCTCCCGTGGCAGCGGGGTCCTATTGGAAACTAAGGGATATTAAGGCCTCCTTTTAATAGAGAACCGGAACAAAGCATTAGCACATAGTGAATACATGAACTCCTCAAACTACGGTCATCACCGGGAGTGGTCCCGATTATTGTCACTTCGGGGTTGCCAGATCATAACACATAGTAGGTGACTATAGACTTGAAAGATAGGATCTAGAACACACATATATTCATGAAAACATAATAGGTTCAGATCTGAAATCATGGCACTCGGGCCCTAGTGACAAGCATTAAGCATATCAAAGTCATAGCAACATCAATCTCAGAACATAATGGATACTAGGGATCAAACCCTAACAAAACTAACTCAATTACATGATAAATCTCATCCAACCCATCACCGTCCAGCAAGCCTACGATGCAATTACTCACACACGGCGGTGAGCATCATGAAATTGGTGATGGAGGATGGTTGATGATGACGACGGCAACGAATCCCCCTCTTCGGAGCCCCGATCGAACTCCGGATCAGCCCTCCCGAGAGAGATTAGGGCTTGGCGGCGGCTCCGTATCGTAAAACACGATGATTTCTTCTCTCTGATTTTTTTCTCCCCGAAAGCCAATATATGGAGTTGGAGTTGGTGTCGGAGGGCCACCAGGGGGGCCACAAGGTGGGGGGCGCGCCCAGGGGGGCGCCCCCCCACCCTTGTGAGCAGGGTGTGGGCCCCCTGGTCTTCATCTTTTGCAAGGATTTTTCTTTATTTTTTCTAAGGTGTTTCGTGGAGTTTCTGGACATTCCGAGAATTTTTATTTTCTGCACAAAAAACAACACCATGGTAGTTCTGCTAAAAACAACGTCAGTCCGGGTTAGTTCCATTCAAATCATACAAGTTAGAGTCCAAAACAAGGGCAAAAGTGTTTGGAAAAGTAGATACGACGGAGACGTATCATGCGCCTCCCTCTCGGGAGCCTTGGCCCCCAAGGCAAAGGGGGTGGCTGCCCTAGGGGAGCACCCCCCCTCCACCCCTTCTGGTTATGTGGGAAAGGGTGAGGGGCGCACAACCACTTAGTGGGCTGGTTTGCCCCCTCCCCTTGTCCCATGGGGCCCCCAACACTTGTCGGTCCCCCCATGAAACCCCTTTCTGCGATGCTGGTCATCACCCGGTACCCACGGAACAATTCCAGACTCTAATACCCTTCGTCCAATATATCAATCTTCACCTTCGGACCATTCAAGAGTTCCTCATCACGTTCAGGATCTCATCCGGGACTCCGGACAACCTTCGGTTACCACCATAATGACTAAACTATACTTATATATATAGTCACCAAACGTTAAGTGTGTAGACCCCGCGGGTTCGAGAACTATGCAGACATGGACGAGACACCTCTACGGTCAATAACCAATAGCGGGACCTGGATGCCCATATTGGTTCCTACATATTCTACGAAGATCTTATCGGTTGAACCTCAATGTCAAGGATTCTGCTAATCATGTATGCAGTTCCCTTTGTCTATCGGTATGTTACTTTCCCGAGATTCGATCGTCGGTATCCCCATACCTAGTTCAATCTCGTTACCTGCAAGTCTCTTTACTCGTTTCGTAATACAAGATCCCATGGCTAACCCATTAGTCACATTGCTTGCAAGCTTCCTATGATGTTGTATTACTGAGTGGGCCCTGAGATACCTCTCCGTCATACTGAGTGACAAATCCCAGTCTTGATCCATACCAACTCAACAGATACTCTTGGAGATACCTGCAGAGCACCTTTATAGTCACCCAGTTACGTTGCGACGTTTGGTACACACGAGGTACTCCTCCGGTGTCAGTGAGTTGCATGATCTCATGGTCATAGGAACATACACTTGACATGCTGAAAATGATAGCAATAAACTTGACACGATCATATGCTACGTTTATAGTTTGGGTCTTGTCCATCACATCATTCTCCTAATGATGTGATCCCGTTATCAAATGACAACTAATGTCTATGGTCAGGAAACCTTAACCATCTTTGATCAATGAGCTAGTCTAGTAGAGTTTCACTAGGGACACGTTGTTGTCTATATATCCACACATGTATCTGAGTTTTCGATCAATACAATTCTAGCATGGATAATAAACGATTATCATGAATAGGGAAATATGATAGTAACCAATTTATTATTGCCTCTAGGGCATATTTCCAACACACTGGTGGAATCGACGCAGTCGTTGTGTGCGCTGACGCAGGCGGACTGAGCCATCTTGGCCGCCTGGGTGCATGATAACACGTTGCCAGAAATGGAGCCATTGCCACGGATGGCCCAGTCCAGCCACACCGGCGAGGTCCAGTTGGTGTTCATGAGAAGGTGGGACCGGGGAAGGTGTAGTTGTTCCTGTCGACGAGGAAGGCGTAGTTGCACAGGCTATAATCCATCATGGTGGAGTGGTCGTACGCATGAAACTTGAAGTAGTTCTCGGTGAGGCCCGACGGGATGTTGATCAAGGCGGGAGCACCCGACTCCGGCGCAGAGGCCATCTTGTGCGCTCACTGAGTTGTTGCAGAAGAACATGCACCCGGTGTAGTAGATGTAGAGATCGGTGTCGCCCTGGAACTTGCCGCTGGCTGGCGATGTATGTCATGCATGGCGTTGAAGGGGAATCAAACCCAGACCCTCTCATAGTAAACTAAGTGGCAACATACGACTGCGCTAGCCCACTTAACTAATTAAATACAACTTACATACTAGTTGTGTCTTCTTGAGACGAGAATAAACAAAAGAAGGTGGCGATTATTAGTAACTGAAAATCCAAACCAGCAACCTCACTTGTATAGGTTTTAAATCTATGCGCCCTTATTCTATCTTTTTTTTTGCATGCTTCACACGGTTCACAAACCTGGGCGTCCTCTATAGTCATTTTCAAATGCAAATTATCATGATGTTTGCACGTAAAATATCATATATGAAGTTTGAATATTACCATTCTCTTTTCACTTAATTTATTGGAGGTATGTTTCTCAATACTTTTTTTCCGTTTGTACTTAAATTACCAGGTATGGGCTTCGTATATTACCACGGTCAATGTTATTGGGGTTATATTTTTCAACAATCATCCCCCGGTCAATGTTACCACGGTGTTTGTACATAAAAAAAATCAGATCTGTGGTGAGTAAATTATCACGCTATTTAGTTATCGCGTGTTCATCAACTTTTTTCACTTGGGCAAATTTCCCTTGGTGTTTTCTACCAAAATTATTATGTATGCGGTGCGTAAATCATCATGATAGGTATACTGAAGGTACCGTATGTATGTTTTCAATAAGTTTTTCACCCCCATGTCAAAAAAGTTATCATGGTGTTCGTACACAAGTTATCGGATCTGCATGAGTAAATTATCATACTATTTACACAAAGATTATCGGAGTATGTTTTTAACAACTTGTTTTTATGGTCAAAAAGTTACCGCGGTGTTTGTATGAATATTGTCACGATTCTGGTGCGTATATTACTATGTATTTAAATCGGGGTATGTTTCAACATCTTTTTCTTTGAGTCAAAAGTTAACACAATGTTTGTATGCAAGTTATCTTGTTCGCGGTGCATGAATTACCATACTGTTTACATAGAAATTACCAGGTGTTATTTTCTCAATAATTTTTCCCCTAGTCAATATTATTGTGGTGTTTGTACATAAATTATATGTCCATGAGGCCTAAATTATCATGCTATTTACATAGAAGTTACCATCAGTATTTTTTTAATATTTCCCTAGCCAAAACTACCGGCGATGTTTGGACGTATATTACCGTTTTATTTGCACAGAAGTTGACGGGGGTAATTTGTAATAATTTTTTCTCCTTGTTTGCTTGGTTCTCCTACTGGATTGATAACCTTGGTTTCATAACTGAGGAAAATACTTATGTCTATTGTACTGCATCATCCCCTTCTCTTCAGGGAAATCCCAGCGCAGCTCACAAGTAGCACTAACTGGTGTGATGATGGGAGTTGTAGGCTTAGAACTCCCTAGCCATTGGCTCGATAGTGGATGCTCCCATGCGCCGGCAAGCTGGCGCTATTCATCGGGGCATCGGGATGCCATGTTGATCCATCAATGGGAAACTCAAGCTCCCCAAAGAGAATGCTGCCAGACGGAACGAGAGATGAAACCAACTGCACCATAACGTTGATAAATGCTTGCCCCATATTGGTAAGCAACTATCGTGGATATAATCCCGACAATACTACGGGGTTAGGGATGTAGAGGCAATTGTATCTACCGAACGGTGCATGTGGGAGTACACGCAAGGATTATATAGTTTCGGGCCCTCTTCGATGGAGGTAATACCTTGCTCATGTGGTGCTCTTAGCTCTTGGTGTGAGGTAGAAGGCGTGAATGTTCAACCCTTAGCTTGGTGCTCCCCTCCTGGCTTATATGGAGTGCGCCAGGAGGGGGTACGTAATGGGCTGGTATTAATGCAATTCATGGCCTCAGGTGCGGGTGACTGCTGATAACTTTCGTATTTAACTAGATTACTCAACCATTGGGTAATTTTTGCCTTTAGGACATCGTGGTCGGGAGGTATCCTAGGTAGCTGCCGACTACTGGTCTAGCCTACTGCTTCCATCATCTTCTTAACCGACTGTCGAGTCTTGCCTATCAGGCGGCTTGGGACCCGACTATAGGGAGTTAGTCCTCTCCGAGACCCCATGTTCCCGCGATGGTCTGGCAATGTTATCTCCCGTCCCATAATCTTTTGGGTCGTATCTTTGATGGGCTATGGCCTTTTGGTGGGCCATTCATATACTTGGGCCTACCCCATATTTATAACCCGGCACCTATCTTCCGAAGTAGTCTACGAAGACTACTGATCGGACGAGAAGAGATGCAGTTACAAATGATACGAGAGCGCGGCCAACGTTCCCTCGTACCTCCATGCGAAAGGCTTGCTGGTGGTGGAGACGTCATCGCGGGGCTTGAACACGAGCGCTCGCGCCTCAAGATGACCCACGACCAGCTGACCGCCGTGGGGAGGCGCAATGTGTCCAGTCAGTGACCTCCTTTTTCCACGGGGTTAAAGGAGACAATTCTTCCACCTGGGCACGTGGGTATTGAAGGAGAAAGTTCGCCGCATGGAGCACATTCAATGGGGAAGGGCCATCAAGATCCGGTCGACGTTGTTCTTGACAACGTCTACCCACGGAGGACTGGCCTTCCGTCGCCATTGGGCCCTTAGATTGGGATACTCCGATCACGATGTGGCGAGAGCCAGAGTGAGAGTGCCCGAAGTGGCCGAAGAGTGCTCTCCCGTCGTCGATGGGCCCTTAGATTGGGATACACCGATCACGATGTAATGAGAGCCGACGTGAGAGTGCCCGAAGTGGCTGCAGAGTGTTCTCCCAACGTCATCAGTGAAGATGGTGACTGTCAAAGAAACCGAAGAAACTGGAGCCTTAGCCCCCTACTTGGCGCGTGAAATGTCGACGTGTGATCGTCGATATCAGGATCAAGGAGACCCCCCTTCTAGTTGTTTGACCAGAGGCTAAAACACTCACAAGTTTCTCAAGCTTCCTGTGAACTAATGACACAAGCCGTTACCCAGGTTCAGACCACCCGTAGGTAGTACCCTACTCCTGCCTTTTGTGTGTTTGATGGATGACAAGAAGATGAACTACAATGTTGAGCTGAAAGCTCGCTACCAATCTTTTTTTTGAACGTTGGCAGGAGGACTGCCAAATTCATTGATCAGAAGAGGAGTAACAAGAACACCTCCAAAGGAGGAAAGCACCGCAAAAGGGCTAGTGCAGAAAGAAAAGAAAGAAAACAGAAACCCGCCGGCACCAACACAAACCCAAGATCCGCCAGCAACCGTGCACACCATCGGAATCCATCTTCGAGGCCTCCAAGATGACGCCTCCAAGAAGGAAGTGGTATCGAGAACACCGGCGTCATCCGATCTAGCTCCGCTAGATCTTAGGTTTTCACCCGGAGACCTCAGCCATGAGGCAGGAAGAGCAATGAACACCACTGAAAGCTCGCTACCAATCTGGGTAGTGCTCAGGAGGGTTTTCAGCTGTCTCGAGCACCCTTCTCTTTCTTCTTTCTGGTTCTTCTCTAAAAGCTAACTCGCCAATTCTTGCAATTAGCCCTTCTAATGGTTGCGGTCCTCCCCTTGTATAGAGTTCGAGGGATCCCACAATCAGCCTCTTAAGTACAAGATACAAGTAGCACTTTGGTCTCCCTGCCCCATGTGCTTGCCTTAGGGCTTGTGAGGAGAGGCAAGCAAATGATCACCTAAATCCTGCGTATTTTCAGTCGAGAAATGTATTGGTTATGGTCGTCTCTCTAGGCTCCACATGTCAGCGTCTGGTACTCGACAGACAAATGCAACGTCATCAAAGCCTTAGTCAGAAGATGACTCTTTTTGGTCTAGTCGATCTGATCAGTTGCTCCCCGTACCCCGCGGGAAGTCACGTACTGCCCTGTAAAGCGTCATCATTCTCCTAAGACATGCCTGCGGCAGGGCTACGGTTGACATCCTGCTGGGCATTTAATACCCGATTTGCCACACCCTTGGTCAACATTAAATGCACAGTGGCAAATTAGATTTGTCTGTTTGAGCCTGAGGTAATCCTGAGGTAATTGTGTCCGGAGGTCTTGGTCATACTCGAATCATCGACTCCATCCTCGCTGATGATTATAATTTGTTTGACTGGCTCATGACAGAACCAAACTTCTTTGACGTACGCCACAAATTAACTTGGTTAAGTTGTGGAAATATTTTTGGGAGGCCCATTTGATAAAAAGGAATTCCATAGGATTTGAATCCTTAGGATTTTTTTCCCTAGGTTGGTAATTTGATTCGTAGGATTTTTTTTTCCAACGATGGCCGTTTGGTCGTTTGATTTCCAGGATTGAAACCCTTAGGAATTTTTTCATATCTTTCATCCACTCAAACCTCTTTGTTAGATTCCTTTGTTTCTCCTGTTCTATCAGGTACTCTTCCAAATCCTGTAGGATGCAAGAAGACATGACACTCTACTATTTTGAGAATCTTGTGAATCAAAGAGCCCCTGAGTGTACTCAGGGAACCCCGTTTTCCAGTACAGCGACACGCTTCAAGGACGCATTGTAATTTTGTCAGTGATTAACGAGACATCTTTTCGAGATGAAAACTTAAGTACCGAGTAAGAAGCTACAACTAAGCAGGGAGCTGGAGTTCTTGAATGAAAACGTTAGATACACGCTACACAGATTGACAAAACGTTCCAATGTATGAACAGGCATTCCTCAATTCCAGTCAGCTGGACTTCACACTTCACCCTAACTTGTTGGAGCGAGAATCTGAAAAGAACAAACAATATATGCATGTACAATTAGGAAATGGCAGCTGAAAAGACTACATGCACTTTTACAGACAAGAACACAGTGACATTGTACCTTGGACAACCGCAGCGGAAATCGAGAAAGTGTGTGAACTGAGCATGCTGCAGCCCGCAAAGCGTCACAGAGTCATCGCCAAGATTATCTGTAAAATATACGACGCCTTCGAAGAGACCAGCACATTTCGAACCGCCGGCAAATCTCTACCAACTCTGTCCACTAGGGATTTGATTTTGACAGATGCCATAGCTACTAAAGCGTCAATCCCCTCTTCACATTGTTCGTAGACAATGAAGACAATGAACAAGGATGCCAGCGCTGCATTCAATGGGGAAGGAAATCAGATGATTAAACTGATAGCATGACTATAAAATAGAACAATGTAAGAAGCGGCAAAAGATAAACCTTACCAAGACCAATCAGCGTTCTAAACTGGAAGTGCAACATTACTTTGACACAGAACAAGGAAGCAACAGCCTGTAATATAAGAAAGGAACTTTGGATCAATCGTCTGTAACATGAATTGCCCGCAATTGTACCGCCCTTGCAGCCATGCTTGAGTTTTTCGAGTAAAAGCTAGGTGGATTGAGTTATTCATGTACCGCCTGAAGCATTGTTAAATCAGGCAGATTTTGTCAATGTGGCGGGGCGAATTATTCTCCATTTGAGATGGAACAAATGATTAATTCTGCCACTCAGATAACCAAGTAAACATGATGGAGGGGCCGACCCTTTATATGCCACAGAACAACTTCATGCACTCTTTAAAAGATCATGATGACATTTGGGACTATGTCAACCTCACAATGAGGAAATACAGAGTTATTCAGTGGCATATTTGGGATTTCTCAACAAATAACATACTGTGCAACATATACATGCAAGATATTTTGTGTCAATAATTATTTATATATCTCAACAGAAACCAAGGTGTATTAAGTAAACCATAGAGCGTAACGGCTTAACGTGACTGTAGGAAAATAATCCAGGATAATGAAATTGTGCGGCTAACAGGAATTTTTGCCAACCACTGTTAACAATCACACAGCCATACCAAATTCAAATGACAGGCGTGTGATGTCATCAAGGAGCCCAAACTTACCACCCAGAGCTTCCAGAAACAAGATAATTGTACAAAACTACTGGGAAATAAGATACTACCACATTGGGCACATTAATAAAGAAATCTTCTAGGACAGTGTTCTCAACTGGCTGCATACAAACCTTTAAGAAGGTACCCCAGTCATCACCTTCTGCTAGAACCCTCAGTTTATGAATACCTCCATTCCATAGAGAAGCCATGCACATGATTGGATTCCTCAATGTTGAGTCTGATACTTCAAAACAATCAGGAGTTACCTTCTCTACTGTAAAACCATACCTGGAATAGGAGTTCAATACTTGAGTGTAATATACTAAAACGTATGATGTACAAATGTGTGGAAAACCCACATGGGATTAATCTATTACTCTATTCCTCAAGCATATCCACATAAACAGTTTCAGAATTTCATCAAATCGTAATTTACCAAAAGTAACTGAATCACAGAATATAAACCAATATACATACACTTTTGAAGGTAGTACACCATGGATGTAAAGAGCCAGGGAGATCACTAGAAGAATTTTGGCAGACGAGGAGACAAAAGTTCTGTCTGAAAGAAAGAACCAGTAGAACAGCAGAAACAGTAGTGTGATATATGAGAAGGTTTTCTTTTCATCCCTCCAAAGGAGAATGTCAGCAGCTGCAGTAGAATGGTAACAAGTCAACAAACACAAAAAAGATGGATTTATCATTGATTAACTGATGGGTAAGCAACAACAAAAACATTTAGACAAAACAAATATCTTTATCTGATTTTTTTAGGTTCATTCCATTCAGTAGAAGCGCAGACCAAGATTGATACTGAAAAAGAGTATCTCACCTACTCCACTCCCAAGCAGCTTATCTGCTTTCGATGATCCACAAGAACCTTGTTTCCTAGATATACCCAAATTATCTTGTAGTTCCGAAACTGATGCAGCAGTTCTCATGATTCCATCCTGCAAACATATTAACCATTAATAAACAGACTAAACATCACACTGGATGTTCACACTTGAGTTGTCAGAGAAAAGAAGTGCTGCAGCAATACTTCTGAAGAAGGAAAATGCATAATTGAGAAACAAGAACATACATAATTGACAACACTGGGTTTGGAAGCTAGCTCACCTCCAATGATACAGTTGGGGCATACCCAAGTTGCCTTCTAGCTTTGGAAATGTTAAAAGTTCTTGTGTGCGACAAGAAGTATACTGCATCAGGATAGAGAGGTGGAGTCGATGACATTTGCAAACCCAATCTATGATGAATCATATTGGAGAACTGGGCAGCAAACAATAGCATCTTGGCAGGAAGATTAACTCTGGGCCTAAAAATGGAACCACAGGGGCTGCAGATGTTAGTCTATTGAATAGACTTCAGTGTATTTGTATATGTGTGCAAGAAAGAGACCTTTGGCAACCCATGGCTTCCATCATGCAGGACACAAACTCCCATGTTTCGATAGGTTCACCATTAGTAACAAAAAAAGGCTGCAAAATTTAAATGATTAGATCACACGGCAAAGTAAATGATCCAAATCTAGCATTTAAATCACTAGAAGTGTACCTTTCCAGCAACAGAAGCAGCATTGGAACATAAAGCTTGTTCAGCGCAAATGTTGGCATGTACCACATTTTCCACATACGTAAAGTCAGACTTGCTACCTCCACTACCTATTACAAACTGAACAACACTGTGTAAGAAAGATAATACTTCATAGCCTGCAAAGGCTTCTCAACACCATTCAGAAAAATGAAGAAGCAAGACTTTGTAAGCTGAAAGGAGATGAATGCTTGAATGAACATACATCCACATTAGTTCAGTCAAAAAGAAGTGCATGAAAAACTAGGTTCACTCATTTCAATATGGACTACATGCGGATGTATATAGACATATTTTAGAGTGTAGATTGACTCATTTCAATATGGACTACATGCGGATGTATATAGACATATTTTAGAGTGTAGATTCACTCATTTTGCTCCGTATATAGTCCGTATTGGAATCTCTAAAATGGCTTATATTTAGGAACGGAGGGAGTACATCCATATTACTTCAGTCAAAAAGAAAGTGCATGAAAAACTAGGTTCCATTTCCAATGACGAATTATTTTAACTGTAGATGTCATCTGATTTGCTATGGACTGTAAATCTATAGGGTTAGAACCGACTGGCTTGCAGCTACATTATTCCAAATTGCAAGCATGAGTTGCAGATCTGGAAGAACTACTGACCACCAAATCAGAGATATAATAGTTGAGCATGAACCATGCGATAGGTTCTCTAACAACTTCTATTTTTACCACGCAAGTGCAACCAGAATTCTACATGTCAAAATGAGGCTGATCTACAGCAAAGGCTTCCATAATTCACCACATCACATCAGACTCCACGCTACATAACCAGCATTGCATCTATGCACCCCTAAATACATTTACTAGTCACATCAACATGAAAATACACTCTTAAGAGTCTCAGCTCTTAGGAAGTAAAACAGGAACGAGCAACAGGCAGCTTCGAATACCTTGCCCAAGGGAGACCTTGCATATCCAGCAACGAACCTCACCAGACTCGAATCGCCTGGCCCGAACAGATTGCTCGGCCGCAGCACGCACGTCCGCATCCCGTCGTTCCCATCCGTGCTCAGAACCATCATCTCGACCTGCGCCCTGAGCTCGCTGACCGCGCTCCCGAACTGCATCCACAACCAAAAGCAGAGCAGCGATCACTCCACCACCGAAACAAAAAAAATCCCAAAGCCAGAGCAGAAGCAGGCAGCGGACGGCGCGGCGGAGAGATCAAATCACGAAGAGGAGAGCCCGCACGACGCACCTTGTCGGGGTACGGCACCGAGTCCTCGTCGGCGTCGACCACATCGAGCGCGGCGGCGGCGACGGCGGCGGCGGAGCCGGTGTACACGACCCTGCGCACGCCGCTGGCGCGGCAGGCGGCGAGGAGGCGCCTGGTGCCCTCGGCCGCGACGCGGTGGAGCGAGAGGAAGGACCCGTCGCCGGCGGCGTCGGCGGCGGAGGTGGGGTCCACGTGGAAGACGGCCTCGACGCCGGCGAGGGCGGGGCCGAGAGCCGCCGCGGGGTCGGAGAGGTCGACGGTGACGTGGGCGAGGGGCGCGGTCGGCGAGGCGTCGCAGGGGGAGGGGTCCAGCACGGCGACGGCAGACCATCGGCGGGAGGCGGCGAGCGCGGCGGCCAGGTGGCGGCCGAGGAGCGTGGAGCGGCCGAAGGTGACGGCGCAGGCCGGCCTGAGCGGGGCCAGCGATGACGGGCTCGCCGGGCCAGGGTCCGCGGTCGCCATCGGGGCGGGGTGGGGTGGGAACTGGGGAGGGAGTGGGGGAATGGTGGGGCGGAGCACGCGAGCGGGCGAGCGAGGGGACAAGGGGAAAGGAGACGAGGGGTTTGGTTTTGTTTTGTTTTGCTTCCCCAGTCTTCCCTTTTTCTCCGCTGTTTTCTCTGGAGTGAATTTCGGCCGCGATTTCGAGGCCTGTTGCGGTTAAATGTCGAACCGTTTTCGAGATTTTCCGATCTAGTGCTGAAACTCATTTTCCATCGTTGTCGCCCATGCAGTACAGAACGTGCACACCACACGGATCCGCCTTGACACGCCCACCTCAAGGCTTTCCCATCACGCTCGCACGCTCGCACCGATGCTTTGTCTTTCGGTGGTGCATCGCACTCATCGCCCATGATTGATTGATGACCGAGCACCGCTTTCAAAAGTGCGACGTCCTGTAAAACTCAAGTATGCCATTTAACACAGGAGTAGTGTAGTGGTCGACACAATGGGTTTGTTTAGACTATCACACTATTACTCCTTTAGGTTGGGTTTGGATTATCCGTCAAATCTCTACTCCTAAAAGTGCAGTTGGTATGTAGTTTGTCTTGACCTTCATCCCACGTGCCAACGATTTTTCAATCTCTCTTCTGGTTTTTTCAAAAGCAAAACCTACCGATGTTGCTTCACCGTTGTTGGTTTTCTTTCGCCGGCATGAAAATCAACCGATCATGTAATCTTTCCTTGCAAACCATAACTTCCCTGCTGGAAAAAATGTGCAATTTACCATATAATTTTATTAACGGAAATACTAAATAAAGTATGACTAAAATAGCAGAGATAAAACAAGTCATGCAATCTGACAGAGAAAAGGTAAATAACATCTGCAAATATGAACTAGAACCAAACATCTCTAGAGCAGACAGTAGATCAAGTTGCATATATGAAGTAGAGCCTAATATGTTTAGGGCAAACACTAGAACAAGGAGTTGTGGCAGGACCTCTAACAGGAAAAACAAGAACACGTACGGGGCAACAGCAAGAGCAGAGGCACTGGACTTGGGGTCGACATCCTCGGTAGCCATGTCGTCAAAGAGTTTGTCAATGTCGGGAAAGAAGTCGTCGTTGGGGAAGTGGTCGTCGGTGTCCGTGATGAACAGGTCAATAGTCACACAGAGCGCTCCCCAAAAACCTTATCACCCTTCTCCCGTACATGACTCAAAGAGGTGCGGTTTCGGAGGCCTACTGTCCCGACCTTTGGTGCACGCCGCAAGCCGGGATGAGGAAGATCGTAGCAGCAACGTAGTGTTCAGGAACCGGTGGCGAGAGGAAGAAGTAGTTCTGGTGCGTCTCTCTGAGAGGAGCGACCTCTCTTTTATGGGCGCAAGAGAAGGAGGCGAGAGGGCAGCAACGGGAGGTGAAACGAAGAGACGGAGATGAAGTGAACAGCCAGCAACCGAAGGGCTGCAATGTTCGCATTTGAACTCCACCTTCGCAAAAATCTTTTCAGCTTCCGTGTGACCTTTTGTATACCCGTAGTGCGTGGCAAAAATTTAGACATCGGCTCGGCTCATTCCCGCGGCGCGGCGCGGCGTGGCGAGGCGGACGGCGGAGGAGGAGCGCGCGTGGATGTCCCTCTTGTTCTCATCCTCATACATGTGGGGAAAGAAATTCCCTTGTAAAGAGGTCCAACTCCCTCTAAACTAGCAATGTGGGACTAAACTTTAGTTCCACCTCTTACCTTGCACGAATGGGCTGTGTGGGCCTCTAGGATTTATTAGGAATTTCTGAAACTGCTATTGGGCTAGGCCTAAAATAGACAAAATTCCAGCAATCCCCCATCAGATCCCAGAGGCACACAAAATTTGCCTTTGGTTCCAAAACACTGTTTTATATACCGGTACTGCAGTGGAGACTGTTAAGTTGAACTTCCACCTAGAACTCTATGTTACACTAGTAAGCAACTTGAACAGTGGGCTGGGCCTTGAACTGCAAGTTTTCTGTGAATCTAGCTTCACACAAAGCCTTGACCGATACGTGGCTACCGTGGGTCTTCCCCGCCGGTGGAGTTTATGCATCATACTCCGAGACCTTTCATGAGTTTACTAGAGAGAACCCTACTCTCATAGATTGCGACTTTTAACAATCAGACTCATATAGGTGTGTTCTTCAAAAGATATTCTACAGGACAAAATCTCTGCTTAAAAGAGCCACTTAGAACACATTAAGATATATATCAACCTGCCATGCATATTAGGAGAGTATTGCATCTTCATGGAGTGGTATTGTTAATAGTACGGATACTCTCCTCTCAATTGACCAACAACTTGTCTTCCACATCTAATTTACGGGATCTCCGATCACAAAGAATAGGTTACCACTGTGAACAACTCATATTGTGGGTCTCATACCCATCTCCCTCGATGCATTATCTATCACATTACGTGATAAACCCTTAGTAAAAGGATCTGCCAGATTTTTAGATGTTTGGATATAATCCAATGCAATAACTCCGGAGTTTCTCATTTTCCTGACAGACTTTAACCTTCTCTGAACGTGTCTTGATGACTTCATGTTATCCTTAGAGCTGCTCACTTTCGTGATCACGGTTTGATTGTCGCAGTTCATAAGGATACCTGGTACAGGTTTCTCAACAACCGGCAAGTCATTCAAGAGCCGGCGAAGCCAATCTGCTTCGACCGTAGTTGTATCTAGTGTTGTGAGTTCTGCTTCCATTGTTGACCTCGTTAAGATGGTCTGCTTGCAAGACTTCCAAGAAATAGCACCACCTCCATGAGTGAATACATATCCACTCGTGGCCTTTATCTCATCAGCATCTGAGGTCCAGTTTGAGTCACTATACCCTTCAAGCACCTTTGCGTGACCAGTGTAGTGAATTCCATAATTCGCAGTGCCTTTCAAATAACACAAAACTCTCTCTAGAACTTTCCAATGCACATCTCCTGGTTTTGAGACAAACCGGCTCAGTTTGCTAACAGCAAAAGAGATGTCAGGTCTTGTAGCACTGGTTAAATACATAAGCGAGCCAATAATCTGAGAATATTTCAATTGGTCTCTAGCAATTCTTCGATTCTTTCGAAGCAACACACTAGCATCATATGGTGTTGGAGAGGGCTTGCAGTCACTGTAGCCAAAGCGACTCAAGAACTTTTCCACATAGTGAGATTGAAGCAATGTAATCACGCCATCATCGTCTCTCAACAACTTGATGTTCAGAATGACATCGGCAACTCCTAAATCCTTCATCTCAAAGCAACGACATAGGAAATCCTTGACCTCCTTAATAACCTTAGAATTTGTTCCGAAAATCAGTATGTCATCAACATACAAGCAAAGGATAACTCCCTCGCCCCCACCATGGCGATAGTACACACATTTATCAGCTTCGTTTACAACAAAGCCTGCAACTGTTAAAGTTCTTTCAAACTTCTCGTGCCACTGCTTGGGTGCTTGCTTAAGTCCATACAAAGACTTCAGCAACTTGCACACTTTTCCTTCCTGACCATCTACTACAAACCCATCTGGTTGTTCCATGTAAATTTCCTCATCCAACTCTCCATTTAGGAAAGCAGTCTTAACATCCATTTGATGAACGAGATGACCATGTGAGGCCGCTAGAGAAAGTAGTACTCGAATAGTGGTCAGTCGAGCCACAGGTGAGTAAGTATCAAAGAAGTCTTCACCTTTCTTTTGGGTATAACCCTTGGCCACGAGCCGAGCCTTGTACTTTTCAATAGTACCATCAGGCGTAAGTTTCTTCTTGAATACCCATTTGCACCCTATAGGTTTGCATCCATAAGGACGATCAGTTATCTCTCAAGTTTCATTTTCCAAGATGGAATCCATCTCACTACGGACCGCTTCCTTCTAGTATTCAGCATATTCAGATGCATAGGCCTCTAAAATAGAACTGGGAGTGTCATCTATTAGATAGACAAGAAAATCATCACCAAAGGACTTTGCAGTCCTCTGTCTCTTGCTCCTAGTAGGAACTTCATTGTTTTCCTCCACAGGATTTTCAAAGTGTTCCATCAAAATGGCAGGTTCAGTATTTGTAACTAGTTCCTGATTCGATGAACTAGGCATCTCCTGATTAGATGAGGTAGCCATATCCTTCATGGGAAAGATATCTTCAAAGAAAGTTGCATTATTTGATTCCATGATCGTACCGACATGCACGTCAGGTACCTCAGATTTTACAACCAAGAATCTATAACCAATGCTATGAAAAGCATATCCCAGGAAAACACAATCCACAGTTTTTGGTCCCAGCTTCCGCTTCTTTAGAATTGGCACATTAACTTTCGCCAAACAACCCCAGGTTCGTCGATAAGAGAGTTTTAACCTTTTCTTCTCCCATTCCTCGAATGGAGTTATCTCTTTGTTCTTTGTGGGAACTCGGTTTAGGACATGACATGCCGTCAATATCGCCTACCCCCACCATGCCTTGGAGAGACCCGATGTGTCTAACATGGCGTTAACCAAATCAGTTAGAGTACAATTCTTTCTTTCGGCCACCCCATTTGACTGAGGTTAATAGGGAGTCGTCCTCTCATGGATTATACCATGTTCTGCATAAAAAGAATCAAATTCATTTGAGAAATACTCTCCATCACGATCGGACCTAAGCTTCTTGATCTTTCGATCAAGTTGGTTTTCCGCTTCAGCTTTATAGATCTTGAAATAGTTCAAAGCCTCATCCTTAGATTTCAGAAGATACACATGATAGTATCTAGTGGAGTCATCAGTTAATGTCATAAAATACTTCTTTCCACCTTTTGTCAAAACACCATTCATTTCACATAGATCTGAATGTATGAGCTCTAGTGGTGCAAGATTTCTCGTTTCCACAGTCACATGAGACTTACGAGGTTGCTTAGCTTGCACACACACTTGACACTTAGATTCCTTGACAGTGGTGAAACTAGGGATTAAGTTTAATTAGCTAGTCGCGACATGCAACCAAAATTAACATGATAGAGACGTGAATGCCACACATTTGATTCACTATTTGTTGCAAATGTGATTAACAACTTTATTGCAAACGTCTGATAAGGATAAACGAATCAGGTCTCCTGACTCATAGCCTTTACCAACAAAGGTTCCATACTTGGATATTACAAATTTATTCAACTCAAAGACAAGCTTGTAGCCATCTCTACATAGAAGAGATCCGCTAACAAGATTTTTATTGATGGAGGGGACATAATGCACATTCTTCAGCCGCACGATCTTCCCCAAAGTAAACTTCAGATCGACTGTGCCAACATCATGAACAAAAGCACTTTAACCGTTGCCCATCAGCACGGTGGAAGTCCCTGTGGTCTGATAAGACGAAAACATGGAAATATCACTGCATACATGCACATTAGCACCCATGTCAATTAACCAATCAGGAGAATGACATACTAAAAGAATAGTGGGAAATATACCATACCCAGCATCCTTCATGTCAGTGTATCCAATGACAACATTAGCGGTCGTGCCGCCTTTCCCAAGATGACGCTTGTCATAGCGATTAGGGAAACTAGGTGCCCAATGATCAGGATCTCCATAAACATGACAAACACCTTTCTTCTTGTCATTCTTATTCTTGAAGTTTGTGTGATGTACAACCTTATTCTTCCCATCAAACTTTGCTTCACCATCAAACTTTCCCTTGTTCTTGAACTTGTGGGGATGTAAGTTTTTTTCTATACCAGATTGGCAATAGAACCTCCCTCAATACCTCGAGCATAGTTGTCCTTTGCTCTCACCTTTTCTTCCACATCAAGAGTACCAATGAGACCCGGAACGGAAAACTCCTGCCTCTTATGCTTTAGTAAGGTAGCAAAGTTCCTCCACGTGGGAGGAAGCTTAGTGATGATACCTCTGACAATAAACTTGTCCGGTAGGATACAATTGAAGTGCTCAAGTTCTCTAGCAAATGACTGTATCTCATGAGCTTGCTCAACTACGGAGCGCTCTCCAGTCATCCTATAATCATAGAATTGCTCCACGATGTACAACTCAGTGCCAGCATCTGAGACCCCAAACTTGGCCTCGAGTGCGTCCCACATATCTTTTCTACTATCAATTGATGCATAAGCATCAACTATGTTCTCACCAAGAACACTCAAAAGAGCAGCCTTAAACAGAGTATCCATTTTCTGAAAAGAGTGTGCATGTTGAGCATCATACTCTCCTTCAGGTTTGCCGAGAGTGGCGTCATAGCAACTCATGGTTTCAAACCATAAGACTGCTCTCACGCGCCACCTCTTATAGTGGATACCCTCAAACATATGAGGTCTCATGGAAGCAGCAAAACCACTTGCGGTAAATTGCCTATTATAAGGTTTTTGGGTTGTTGGAAATATGAGCAATTTACCATATGATTTTATTAACGGGAATACTAGATAAAGCATGACTAAAATAGCAGAGATAAAGCAAGTCATGCGATCTGACAGAGAGAAGGTAAATCACATCTGCAAATATGAACTAGAACCAAACATCTCTAGAGCAGACAGTAGATCAAGTTGCATATATGAAGTAGAGCCTAACATGTCTAGGGCAAACACTAGAACAAGGAATTGTGGCAGGACCTCTAACAGAAAAAACAAGAATACGTACGGGACAGCAGCAGGAGCAGAGGCACTGGACTTGGGGTCAACATCCTCGGTAGCCATGTCGTCGAAGAGGTTGTCGATGTCGGGGAAGAAGTCGTCGTTGGGGAAGTGGTCCTCGATGTACGTGATGAACATGTCAGTAGTCGCGCAGAGCGCTCCCCAAAAACCTTATCACCCTTCTCTCATACAGGACTCAAAGAGGTGCGGTTTCGGAGGCCTACTGTCCCAAACTGCGGTGCACGCCGCAAGCCGGGATGAGGAAGATCGTAGCAGCAGCGCAGTGTTCAGGAACCGGTGGCGAGAGGAAGAAGTAGTTCTGGTGCGTCTCTTTGAGAGGAGCAACCTCCCTTTCATGGCGCAAGAGAAGGAGGCGAGAGGGCAACGACGGGAGGTGAAACAAAGAGACGAAGATGAAGCGAACAGCAAGCAACCGAAGGGCTGCACCTTTCGCATTCGAACTCCATTTTTGCAAAAATCTTTTCAGCTTTCGTGTGACCTTTCGTATACTCGTAGTACGTGGCAAAAATTTAGACATTGGATCAGCTCATCCCGCAACCCGCGGCGCGGCGCGTCGTGACACTACAAAAAAAGACACATCCGTGACATTTTGGACCGAACGAATTTTTTTCCTGTCATACTTATGACGATAATTGTGACAAAAACCGGTATCATCATAGATGTGGTGGGCTCCTACTTCTATGACAAAGAATCATGACAGAAAATGGGCTTTTCGTCCTGGGCGGGCCAGAGACGCGGCTGCATGACATTCTTTGGGCCGTCCATGACGGAAAAAACCGTGGTACAAGCGAGGGCGAGGAAAATATCGGGGTGTTCTCGGTTATGGTGGGTGGTCGGGGCCGAGCGATGCACGGAGGTTTGCGCATTTCTCTCGTACACGCACGCGCATGGGTGCGAGGCGTTGGGCTCTAACTGAACCTGAGCGAGTTCGCCTACTCAACCCAAGCGATTGCACTATAGGCTACGCGTTACTGAACCCGAGCGATCGATCGATGGCTGTTAACTGAACTCGATCGAGCAATTCCTTCGCTACTGCTGCTAACTGAAGCCGATCAAACCCTGCTGCCTCCTTCCCTTGATGAACAGTGAGCGTTGTTGGGGGAGGGGTTTGGATGAACAGGACCCCGTGGTGTTGCCTCTGGATGAACAGGACCCTGATTGATCTAACCAGTTGGGGCTGGATGAACAGGACCCCCGTGGAGGGATGGTTGAACAGGAGGACCCCGTGAAGGGCTGGTTGAACAGTAGCCGGTGGAGGGCTGGATGAACAACAACCCATGGAGGGGTGGTTGAACAGGAGCCCGTGGAGAGGGCTGGTTGAATAGTAGCCGCTGGAGTAGCGCGCAGTGGAGGCTGGATAAACAAGATCCCGTGGATGAACAGTCGCAGGTGGAGGCTGGAGGAGGTCGACGATGGATGAACAGTAGCCCGTGGAGGCTGGAGGAGGTCGACGGTGGAGATGAACAATATCCCTTGGAGTCCCATTTTGCGGTACGCCTGTCACGCCCAATATGCGACCCTATCCAAAAGGAACTCGAAGGTCCCACCAAGGATAGACCCGCATATTGAAATGCTTTTGCAAGGTGGATATCATTACATCAACATTACATAATAGATGGGGATACATACAAGAGGCAAACAATGCCACATGAATACAACATCAATACATCATACATAAGAGCATCATCCGACTACAGATGGAACACAAACAGAAACTCAAACGACATCCACCCTGCTAGCCCAGGCTGCCGACCTGGAACCTATCCCCTGATCGAAGAAGCAGAAGAAGAACTCAACGCAAGCAAGCATCGCTCTCGCGTCATGAACATCGCATAACCTGTACCTACAACTGTTGTTGTAGTAATCTGTGAGCCACGAGGACTCAGCAATCCCATTACCATGGGTATCAAGACTAGCAAAGCTTAAAGGGAATGGAAGGGGGTAAATTGGTGAGGCTGCAGCAGCGACTAAGCATATATGGTGGCTAACATACGCAAATAAGAGCGAGAAGAGAACAAGCAGAACAGTCGTGAAGCTAGCAATGATCAAGAAGTGATCCTGAACTCCTACTTACGTCAAACATAACCCAAAGACCGTGTTCACTTCCCGGACTCCGCCGAAAAGAGACCATCATGGCTACACACACGGTTTGATGCGTTTCAAATCATATCTGGTATCAAGTTATCTACAACCGGACATTAACAAATTCCCATCTGCCCATAACCGCGGGCACGGCTTTCGAAAGTTTAAACCCCGCAAGGGTGTCCCAACTTAGCCCATGATAAGCTCTCGCGATCAACGAAGGATATACCTTCTCCCAGGAAGACCCGATAAGACGGAATCCCGGTTTACAAGACATTTCGACAATGGTAAAACAAGACCAGCAAAGCCGCCCGATGCGCCGACAAATCCCGATAGGAGCTGCACATATCTCGTTCTCAGGGCAACACCGGATGAGACTAGCTACGAGTAAAACCAACCCTCAAGTTGCCCCGAGGTGGCCCCGCAGGCAGCTCAGTTCGGACCAACACTTAGACAAGCACTGGCCCGGGGGGGGGCTAAAATAAAGATGACCCTTGGGTTAATTACTCCCAAGGGAAATATAGGTGGTGGTGAAGCAAATGGTAAAACCAATGTTGGGCCTTGCTGGAGGAGTTTTATTCAAAGCGAACTGTCAAGGGGGTCCCATAAATCACCCAACCGCGTAAGGAACACAAGATCCGGGAACATAACACCGGTATGACGGAAACTAGGGCGGCAAGAGTGGAACAAAACATCAGGCATAAGGCTGAGCCTTCCACCCTTTACCAAGTATATAGATGCATTAATTAAATAAGAGATATTGTGATATCCAACATAATCCTGTCCGTCATGGAGCAATCTTCAACTTCACCTACAACTAACAACGCTATAAGAGGGGCTGAGCGAAGCGGTAACATAGCCAAACAATGGTTTGTTAGGAAGGGTGTCAAAGGTTAGAGGTTCATGGCAATTTGGGAGGCTTGATAAACAGGTGATAGGTAGCGCAGCATAGCGATAGAACGAAGCAACTAGCATAGCAATGATAGTAGTGAGATCTAGGGTAACGGTCATCTTGCCTGAAATCCCGCTAGGAAGAAGAACGAGTCCATGAAGAAGATGACGCCACGAAGACGAACCAAGTGTAGACGAACGAATCCTCATGATCGCAACGAAATGGGAACTATTGAGAGAAGCACACAACACGGTAAACACACCACACACGAACAAGGCATGATGCACACACAAGCATGATGTAAGACAGGACTACATGAAGCTACTCATGGCAAGAGATGATGCATACAAGAGCAACACATCAAGGCAAGTTTAAATGAGGCCGGAAACAACATATAACAATCCCGGTAAGTCCTCATATGCAAATTTCGAAATTGGTCCAGATCTGAATAAACCTTATGTTCAAGTTGTTAAACAGCAAGTTAAGATACACCAAGATAATCTACACGAAATTCTAGTCAAGTTACATATAAAGTTCATTTAGTTCGGAGCTACGGCCTAGAAGATATGAGCAAAACAAGTTAAACATGGCATTGATGCAAAATGCATCCAAACATCAAGCAAACACCTCAAAACAAGGATGCAACATGATAATATGAAACTACATGCAAAATCAATCAAGTTTCATATAGAGCACACTCAAAACGGAGCAACGGTGCAACACATACACTCTATAAAAGTCATAACAACAATCTGTCCAAAACAGCAACCAGGCATATTGCAAGCATCAAAACAACATGCTACAACATCTCAACATGAAAACAAAAGACATGGGCATGATGTACAGGTAAAGCATAACAAAACATGAACACTGAGCTATCTCCATAAATCACTAGAACATGCTCAAACACACATGGCAAGATTGCAAATAATAACAGTTCAGACTTTGCAGAAAATAACATCAGGTTGCAATGTTTAGAGCTATCAAACAACATGTTACAGGAACTTATCATGGCAAACAAAGGCATGGCATGATACTACTAAATGCATAGAACAAAAGTCCCTTACTGACCATGAGCCAAAAAGGATCAGAAAATATGATGGCACACATGTAAACATGGCAAGTTATATTACAGATTCAAACATGGCAGGAACAACAATAAGTAAGCATGTTGGTGAGCTTGTACCACTCACCACAGAGCAAAACATGGCATGGCAAGGCAACCAACAGTAAGAAGACATATTTATAAAGCTAGGCATGGCAAGAGCAAGTTCATAGGATGCATGGATCACTAACAACAATCATGGCAACACTTGAACTTAATGTTAACACGCTGACAGCAACATTATTTAGCAACTTTGGAACAAGATTACAACAAGCTACAACAAGCTATAATTGCAACTAGGGGCATGGATGGATAGTGAACATCTCCAGATTATGCATAGAATGACTTATAGCAGCAGGTTTACATAGCATCACGGAATAACAGATTCAGTCTAGCAAAATAGCAACAGCGAGTACACTACTTAACAAGCTTGATTCACTCACCACAAGTCATTGCATGACAAGATAATCATAGAATCAGCAAGAAGACATGTTTATGAAACAAACCAAGGCAAGAATAAGTTCATAGCATGCAAGTATCAACTATTACAACCTTGGCAAAATTGAATAACATGTAAACATTCTGCCAGGAAACATTTTATAGCAAAAGTAGAGCACGAAAATGACATGCTAGACTACTCCATAATTGCAAACAGGGGCATGAATGGATAGAGGAAAACCATATGTTCAAAACATCCTTACTAAAGTATCTCAAAATATGCATGGATCTCTCTACAGCAGCATGTTTACATGACATCAAAATAACAGCAGAACAGGGAACAAAATCAGCAACATCACGAAGCCTAGTTTACATGTTTGTGCTAGTCACCACATTGATCGCAAAAAAACATGGTAAGCACCTCTGTAAAGAAGACATGGCATGTTCAAAACACATGTAGACATCAACCTCATAGGATGCACACATCAGACATGGCAAAAATGACAAAAGAGCATGTTCTGTTAACAGGCAGCAGACAACATCACCTAGCACTCTTGCAACGATGATCCAGGCATCAAGATGAGCTCAAATGAACATGGTGCAATGGAATGAAATGAAGTACTTGTTGAGACGAACAATTTGGCATATTACACGCGCAAAACGGAGCAGTATGCATGGAGATATGATGCGATGAACATGGCATGATAATGTAAATAATAACAGGGACTTAGGGAAAAATAGCAACCTCCGAGATCTAGGGTTCCTCGGCACGCGAACTGAGGCAGCGATGGACTCGCCGGAGATCGGCCGGAGGGAGGCCGGAGGAGACGGGGAGAAGGCCTGGGAGACGCGGCGGAGGCGGATCCGGCCAGTCCCGTCCCGGATCCGGCCGGGGACGGCGGCGAACGGGCGCGGC